>NW_021940478.1:6588274-7008205 GCF_001715985.3 Manacus vitellinus
CCCGGGCTCCTGGGGCGCATCCCCGCGGGTGCGTTTCCAGCACCGTGCCCGGTGCCCGCTTCCCCGCACAGTCCGCGCCGGTCTGGAGCTCCCCCTGACAGCCCTCAGCAGGGTCAGGGGCGGACACACAGCCACGTGGGTAGTGCTTGTTTGCCCCCGGAGTGCGGAGTGTTCTTCAGCCGGTGTGTGCGAGGCGGGGAGGCGCAGTGCTTTTATGTCTCGGATTTGGACTGTTGTATAGTAACCTGTACCAGGATTTCCTGAGAAATCAGCTAAACCTGTACTGAGATGAAGTGTGAAGGGAGCATCACTGAGAAAGCAGCCACACCTAGAAAAGGCAGTATAAGGAGCCAGTTTTGGGACTCTTACTCCTGATGGTCTGCAGTGGGGAAGGTAGCAGTGCAAATGTGAGACATCCTGTCGTCGGATTTGTTCCCAGCAGACTTGTTTTGTCTGCTGTCTCTCGCTTTGACACACTGGACAGCCGTGCATTTACAGTCAGTACCTCCTTTATAGCCAAATCTGAATGGATGACAAAAGCATCCCCCAGGCTACTTGGTTTTTATTCATGTATGTTCATTGCAGTTTCTAGTTTTTTTGGCTATATTACTTATAGGGATAATGATGCTTTCAGAGTCCTGGTGCTTTGAGCAGAAGGTGCAGGAGAAAGGTGACATGGAAAGAAAAAGAAATCAGTTTCCCTTGGAGCACCTTCTGTTTGGTGAAAAAAGATGTGCTGATGGTGAGTTTCAACCTGGTGAGACATGCAGGAGGGTTGATATATGCAGTTTGTGGCTTGTGCTGCTACTTTTCCAACAGGTAGCTTAGATGGTTGGATTGTTTGTGCACACATTGCCCTATGTTTGCTGGCAAGTGGGTGCTAAATGAAAGTTGTCCTGGACACACTTAGTCATATTTGAGGAACACCCTATTTGCAATGTAGATACTGCACACTACCTGGAAAAGTTTGCTCTCCTTCACTTTGCTTATCTCTTGGAATGTGCTGGTACTGAATGACTTCTGCTTGAAGGGTGCATGTCCTGTGATTGGTATAACCTGTTAAGTAAGTAATGTATAGTTACCATTAATGCTTATTTTGGAATCCTAGTGGAACAGCATTTTTCCTTTATGGCTTGCATTTAATCAGTGACAGCTTCATACATGGAAGAACTTCTTCTCCTTCACCTGTGACTTGTCCTGGTATGCTTGCAGATCCACTGTGAGGTGCTCGTGTGGGCTGTTTAGAAGTCCATGAGCATTGCGAAAAAAATACGTGTCAAAATGAAGATGTTGCTCTTTCAGTCTGAGACAGTGTTAGTCAATGCTCGTTCTCTCTCACTGCTTTTTTTTTTTTCTCTCTTTTTGGTAGTAGAAGAGCCATTGGGACTTTTATGACGGAGTAAATCCAGATGCAGTACAGTGTCATAGCAGTTTTCATCTGTTATCAAAGAGAACCTGCACTATGCTTTGAACATTCACCCACTGTTTGTGTTTCACCTCATTATGCCTGTTCTCAGGTGTTCTTGCCACACTTTTTGGTGCACTTTTCCCATGGGTTAGCAGCTGTGTGCCAATAGCGGTGCTGAGGAAAGCCCTCCAAGCACCTCTCTGACAAGATTGTAACTGAGAAGAGGAAAAACTAATGATCTCTGTATACTAACACTTTTGCTTGATGTTTATTTTTAGCAAGAGCACAGTCAGAGCTTTCCCAAGGACTACTTTGGTGCTGTGTGAAAAGTCTTCCAGGTTGTTGACAGAAGTACATTTCTCTTCATCAAAGGTAGTAAGTTAGAGGCCTGTAGCTACAATACCGTGATTCTTACACTACTGTGTTCTCTATGTTACTTTCTCTATTTTCAAAGCAGCTCTTCCTTCTCAGCTTAACCTTTGCAAGACATATTATTTAGCATTGGAATGTGTGGAGACCCAGAGCTAGTAAAGGCCTGGGATACATGAAAGTTAGCGAGAGAGGTGGGCTTCCTTCGTGAGGACTGTGCCAACTCTTGGCTTAAGATGAAAGTTTTATGTAGAGTGTGGCCTCTTCTGGGGTTCTGTAGTTCTCCATAATTTTGAGATCTGCTGCCAGGAATCCTAGTCCCTCTTTTCTTAGATGAACTTTAAAGAAAGTAACCATAGTACTTGTTCCTTACCATCTTCCACTCCCTTTCTTTATTTTTACGCAATAGCTTTTGTTTTATTTGGAGAGGCCTCACCCAGAAATGGGACACTTGGATTTTGTTTATCTGAGAACAGGCAGACTTGCATGTCCCCCTCCCTGGAGAAAATCCTAGTGCCACATGTTTTCAAAGTTAATTACCATGTGTAAAATGTAAAAATATGCTGAAGTGGAAGCTAGAGCACAGGCTTTGTCTTTCCCAGGCAGTTACTTCAACTATGGGGCTAAAGAGACTTGGTTTGTTTTACATTCTTCCTTGAAAGTGGTGCTCTTTCAAGGTGGGAGATAAAGGTTTAGATCTCTTCAGACTGAAGATGATATAGAACAGAATCAGGTGGTAAACTCCCTTTACTTAAACTGAGCCCTTTCTGCTACTGCAAAAGGTGAGCTGGCACAGTTGCATTGTATAAGGAACCTACTTTTGTTTATGTGTGGCTAGTGTACTCTGAGAATATTTGCTGAACTAAGGCCCTGTGGTGGCCTGGTACCTGAAACAAGGATAGGTGGGAGGTAAGTACTGAGCTAACAGGACCATGACAATTTTAGGCAAATGTACAGTAGTGCTTTTGTTCTTAGAGCACTCCTGGGCCAAGGAAGGTGCTGCTTGAACTGTAGCAGCCCTTTCTGGGTTAAGATGATGCCACAGCAAGCGTGCTTTATCGTAGTGTTGAAATCAGACAACTCATTATTTTTCAGAACATCTGTATAACCATGACCATGTGGATTGTCCATCTTTTCTACTGACAAAAGATGGAATTTTCTTTCTATGATGGAGAAAGTGTTGAGCTCAGGTAGGGTTATGTTTTGATAATGGGGAAATTGACTGACGATACAGCTTTTAACTGAAACATAACAGGGAGATGTGGTACAACTGTGACTTCTGATTAATGGACTTTTAATGGGATTCATAAGGCCTTACAGCGTGCCAGAAGAGGATGGGCTGTCTGCACAGTTCCCCTGTATAGTGAGTGACTGGAGATATGTGCTGTTTGCCTGCTTACTGCACCAGTTAACAAAACCAGTTCTGGTGACTTGCTTTTCTTCTAGATACAATACGTTAAAAGGACAGGTATCTGCAAGGGCAAATGTGTTACTGATAGGAAAGTGAGTTTGTGACCTTTGGCCACGTAGAAAGAAGAGTTTGCAATATGCATGGTGAAGCCACAAAGGAAAGCAAATTTCTTAATTGTATGGTCAGGACTCAAACACCATTCTGGCTACAAGGGCTGAACCTTGGTTTCTATGAAATCAAAGCAGATGTATGAACCTCAACAAATCCTGCATTCGCCTGTGGAGTTACAGGGAAATCGGTATCATTCTACCACTTGCATTACTGATAAGAGACTCTAAGCACATAGGCAGTGGTGTTATATACTCCTTTTGCAGTATTGAGATTTCCCTTATCTTCTTTCTCACACCACAGCAGTGGGATGAACCACACTTTGCTTTTTTTTTTTCTTTTAAATAACTTACAGAGTGAGCCAGTTGCTGTGGTTAGATGGATGAAACGTTTCTGAAGTGTCATGTAGGTATTGGTCTGCTGGCAGACTACTTGTGAATAATGCATAGCACCTTTTTCTTCATTTAAAGAAAAGTATTTCAAATAAAACAGGCCTGCTGTGTGTATTAAAGCAAAACAAAACAAACCTCAAATGTGACTCTTCTTGGAAGAGTGCTTTCACAATGCAATATAGATGTGCTGGACTTTTCAAACCTTGGTACCTTGAAGAATTATTCTGTAAAAATGGGCGTTTTGGAATACCAGTATTACTAACAGTGTAATTCTAGATATGCAAATATGGCTTGTCTCTTATTTCTGGAAGCCACTAAAGCAGTACTTTTTGACAGCATTGTTTTCTAGACATTATGACTAAATGTCTGTTAAAATTGCATTTAAATATCTCTTTACAATGTCTGATTGCACTGCAATCAGTCTGATTGACTTTCTGAAAACTGATGCTTGTAGAAGCATTTAGATATTTGACTTCTTGGAGAAACACCAAGAAATAATCTGTCTGAGCCTAACGATGAGGTTATATGTTGATGTTTCTATTTTCCCCACTCAGTTCCTGGATTATGAGCAGTAAATGTCTATGTCGTCTCTGATTCTGTCCTGATTTACTTGGAGAGACAGGAAGGTAAGAGTTTGTAGACTGAGATAATTCAACAGGCACTTGCAAAGCTCAGTTTTGAATGAAGAAATGCATTAGAGCTCAGTGCCAGTATATGCCCAGAGGCTATTGCAAATTGTAGATAAAGAAAGCAGTTGCATTTCTGCCTTGTGAGAGTTCTTACTGTAGCTGCATTAGAACCAGCTTCTGCTCCCTTGCCCGCAGTTCTGTCAAATAAGACTTCGTTTTGGCAAAACTTAAGGTAGCAACCTCAGAATGTTCAACCAAACCCTAAGATAGTGTAAAATACAACTGACAGAAGAGTGTGCATGAAGAAATATAAGAACATTCTTTTCAATTGGGTGATGTAGGTAATGCTTGGGGTCTGCCTCTGTCTTTCTGGTATCGGAAGTTCGGTTGCTTACAGCCTTTGCTATTCCTGTAACACACCAAACCCCTATATATGTGCACTGCAAGTTTGAGGCAGGTGTTACAGTTCATAGTTTGAAAAAGGTTAACTGTATCAAAAGAGAGGGGAAAGATACTGAGGAAGCAAGATTTGTGGTTGTGAATTGAGGTTAAATTGTTTTGGTTTTTTTTTTAAATTTGGCTGTTGAGATGAAACCAGACTCCATGGGGCAAAGTACCAATAATAAGAGAACATTACTTATTTCCTAGTATTAAAAAAAAAAAAAGAAACAAATAGGTGATATGGAGTGTGGCTGTAAAACTCTTTAATACGTTGTGGCTAAAATAAATTTGTTTCTTGGAGAAGAGTTGTAAAGGAAACAGTTTAAACTTTTTTGAAAGCTTCTTTCAGTATTGATCAAGTGGTAAGGTGGGAATCTGTGTCACTGGGGAATGTGTATATACCTGAAAAACAGATGCAGAGAAACATTATAGCCTTCTGTGCCAGAGACAGGACACTGGTTTGCCCGGTGAATGATAAAATTGAAAGGATTGCTTTTCTGCATAGAAATAGGAGGACAATTTTTACTGACACTGACTAAACCTAAATATTAGTATTGCTGCCTTTTATTAAAACAAATAGCCTTCTGGCTAAGGCTAAATATTAGTATTGTTGCCTTTTCATTTAAACAAATATTGTCTTAATTGAAACCAGGTACTGTATCTCGCTTTGTCTCTGAGTAGCCAGCAGTTGTCTTGAGTGAGAATTTCAGGTGTGTTGAACATCCTTATCATAGTTTGAGGATACAGAGATTTATGAACACTTAACTTGGGCACAAACTGAACTACAAGAAACTTCATTTAAACTTGAGAGGGTGTGTATTGTTTGGGGTTGGTTTTTTTTTGATTGTGTTGTTGTAAATGACGAGGGGGACCAAGCACTGGAAGAAACTGCCTGGAGAAGTTGAGTATCTGTCCCTGGAGGTATCCAAAACTAAAGTGGACATGGCCCTGAGCAATCTGCACTAGTTGACCCTGTCTTGAACTGGGTGATCCACAGAGATCCCTTTCAACGTAAACTTGTATCATTCTGCGTTTCTTCCACAGTATTGGAAGTTGAACACCTGCAGTTTGTGACAAGATGGCATAAGTGGCTTTTTGAAAACTTTGCAACAAATGAATAGTGGCTCTGAAACCTAAACTCGCCTAAAACATAATTCCAGGTCTTTTCCTTTTACAGGATAGAAATAAGAAGTGTTGCTGTTGACTTTTATCCAAAACTCTTGAGGAAAAGGTATTTCGTTGAAAAGGGGTATAACAAATACTGAAATGGGAGACTAGAATATTACCTGAAAACAGAGGTCCTATTTGCAGAAAGATGCCTGAATTTTGGTTGCTTTGACTCCCTATTGAAGAGAGGAGGGCTACCAGATAGTCTAATTCAACTAGTGCATTAATAGCAATCTATAAATACATGGTTCAATGCCTTACTCTTTCATATGTGTTTTATACTCTACAACATTTGCAGACTGATGGGACTTTTGTCTTCTCTGAGAACTGGGAGTCTGGGACTTTGGCTGGTCTGTGCCTGCCCAGGTGAGCCCAGCTGTATTCCGTTGCCTTTCAGAACTGTGCAGTTACTGTTGGCGTTTGAACGTAAGTAAGCTAGAAGATATTAATGATAAAAAGTATCACTGATACAGGATTAGTTCATGTGTGTCTTGATGTATTAACTTCCGTCTTTGTACAGCTTTGCTCAGTGTTTGTGACTGCCAATTAAGTCTATTCTTTAGCTGTATACTAGAGAGGGAAGTTCTGGTAGCCTGGCTCAGCTAGCAGGCTTTTAACTCAAAGACCAGTGCAGTCAATCTGATTCCTTTGTGTTTGAACACAATATATACAGGATATGGATCAAAAACCATTGTGAACAGCAAGGGAATTATAAGGTACTGTATACTATGATGTGTACCTGCTGTGAAAGTAGATAAAATAGTGAAAATATTCCAGGAAAAATAAAATATTAAAGTTCACGTTAATGGTGTTAAGATACGAAACAGATAGACACATGGTAACCAAACTGGGTTTGGGAAGATGACTTCCTTCAAGCAACATTTCTTATGAAAGTTTCTAATACTGTGGATAGGGGTGCTATTGCCACTGCTGCCCAGACTGACAAGAAGAATAGAATATCCTATTGCTAGCAGCATGCTTCTTGCTTAGTCTTTATCTGTTGGTTTTGTTTTTTTTTTAATTTAATGAAGATTGGTGACTATTGGCATAGACAGAATCTGTATTTCTTTTTTTCCTAAAGTTTTAAAGAACTGAAGCATTGTCTTCTCTGTGTATGTACAGCCAACCCAATCTGAATAGAGAACTCCTGTAAAAATCTCTTCCCTATGACTTCATCTTCTCCCACTAACTTTTTGTCTTTTTTTCCCCTCTGATTGTCTCTTTCAGATCATTTTGACTGTTGAGCTTTCTGCACAAGGGAGCCAGTTTCTTAGAAAATAGATAGCTATGCAGAAGGGCAAGGAAAATGGAGTGCTTGATCCTGCTGATGGCCTATGTGAGAGATACTGTGAAGGCTACTACTCTGATCCCTATAAATAATAAATAAAATGTTGAATAAAAGGTTTTTCAGTGCATTTGTGATACTGGTATTCATCCTAGTGGTGCTTCCTGTTGCCCTCACCTCATGTCTTTGAGGAGTACCAAGGCTGAGTTTCTTTGCACTTACCTATACTTTAATTTAGTTTGGGGGGGCAGGGAGTACTTTCTCTCTCTTGGCAATTTCTAGCAACTTTATCCCAACTTCTTGAGAGTTCTGGGTCTGGAGTAGCATCCTGATTAAGTAACTGTTCTTACAAACTTGTCAGCTCAGTTTCTCCTACACTGTTGCAGCACAACTCAGGTTTATTTTGGAAAGCATGGTTTCCTTGAAGCACAAGAGCAGGTCGTCAGCGTGGTAGATGTCCAATTTCCTCTTTGACGGGTATATGCTCTCTCTTGCTCTAAATCTCTTGCTACTTTGGTTGCTTTTTGGCCAAGTGAGCAAAATAAAAGTTCTTTTTCTTTATTATTTTTGCTACCTCCTGCCTCTTTCATATGAGTCCACTGATTTTTTTATTTTCCCCCCAGAACCTCAGCTGAGGAATTCCTTTGGATCATATGTATATGGATTGGGGATGCAGTTAAGTCCAAAACTTTCAATTAAGCAAAACTGTAGAAGGTGAGGTGAAAGAGTGGAATTCTCTCCTGTTGCCTGTTATTATTACTGGAAAGTCCTTATAGCTTGTTCCTTTCTGGGTGTGCACAGGCTTTGCAATCTAAATCCACAATGAACCTTTTGTAAAGCCTGCCAAACAAGTTGATGTAAACTGGCTTATCTTGTATCACCCATGCTTTTTACATGTGGTGTTAAGCAACTGAACTTCCTCAGTGTAAATGTTGTAACAATTTTTCTTTAGTCACAAATATGCACAAAGCAGTGTACCTAAGGCGAGCTTCCTTCTTCAGGAGTATTTCCTGTTGAAGTCTCCTTTCCTCTTCTTTTTTATTATTTTTTAATGGGAAACCTGAAGTTTGATTTGTAACTCAACAGTGTCATCTGGCAGTAATCAAATTAAGTCTAACATGACTTTGATCTGGTTGCAGTTAGTTCTGTAATAACTACCATTCAGGACCATTTGATACTGTACCCTGAAACAACTCCATTTCATTGAATAATGGTACAGCTTGCCTTGTACAGTCAAATTGGTCAGTTAGGTGTTGTGATATTGTCAGCTACTCTGTTGTGATGCTCAGAAGCACAGTGATCCAACAGGTATGTCAGCTGCAAAGTTGTACTTGCCTTGGCTGTGGAATGCCATAGATCTTGGTGTTTTGCAAAGAGTTTCCAAGCAGATAAACCAGCTAGTGCTGCATTTGCCATGCTTGAACACCTTTGAAATAACAGGAAGAAAATATACTCATGCTAGAAAAATCTGGCTAACTATAAAATTTAGTAAGATATAGTAAAATTTTATGAAAAGTTTCTGTAGGGCTTTCCTTTAGCTGTCATTTGACCGATTTACTGCTGCTTGGAAGTTCTTCTTAAAGGAGAATTCCTACAGCCTGTGTGGTGAATTCTAATGCAGAAGGAAAAAATTTGCCACGTTAAATGTCCGAGTGCTTTTGCTATAATGAGAAGATGTCTCGTTTCTGCTGCACATCTGATACCTGCATAGCCATTACATATGTGCCTCTTGGCTCTTGGTTATGCTGTCAGGTATCCTGTAACTATTCTTGTGTATTCATAGGCAGCTTGAGGTAACATGTCTCCATACTGAAGTGGAAGCCTTAACCCATCCAACTCCCAGTTTAGAAGACAGTAAACAGTTCTTTTGTTTGTATCCTATGATGTCTGAACCCATGCCAGAAGTAGCTTAAGGATATTTACCACTTTATGAATGGAAATAAGCCCTTCCCAAGGCATATAGATTGGTATATATGTCTTGCAGAACATAAAACCCTAAGTCAAGCAGGAAATACTCCTGACTGTTCCTATTTTAATGCTTCTAGTTTGATATGCTGCAGTCCTTCCTGACTGCTACTCTAGATCTTACCTGTAAACTTCTGCTGGTGCTATTCTGGAACTGGGTAGCAATATCTGACCATTTAAGTTGCTACTTATCAAGTTGCAGGCACACTGTAGTGGGGTGATTATTTGGTCTATTTTTTTCCTAATGTTTGGTGCATACAGACTGTTTAGGTGCATTAGCAATGGCTAGGCTTAATCAGTGATACTGGCGATGACCCATAGCTTCCCTTTAATTGAGATTTCTCTTTTGGAAAGATAAGGAACAGACGCACTATCTTCGGCTGTGGATCAGTGTCCTTGCCTTTTTTTAGCGCTGATACCACTCTCTAAGACCATAAACATTACTGTGGAGCAGGTTTGGTTTTGAAAACTGAAATTTCTGGCTACACTTTCTGGATTTCATACAGCTAAATAATTGTGGTTTTGATGTCAGTGTAATTCTTTCCATGATTACACAGTAATAGTCTGTCAATGTATTCCTGCCAAAATTGAGCATGCTGTTTGCCTCTGAAATTAAATACCATTAAAATACTACAAAATAAACAGTGTAAAAGGGACACAGAACTCTTCAGGCCTGCATGCAAAATATTATATTCTTCCACCTTTTATGTGTGTTTTTGAGGTGACTGTGTTGCATGGGAATACTTAAGAAGGTACTGCTGAGAGGCTTTTTGCTGGTGCTCATTTGGCTGTTACTGGTCTGGTCTGTTATCAGCAGACCTTTACAGATTCTTTGCTAACGAGTAATTTTTTTCCCCTCAGTGTTTTCAATGATACTGGAAGCTGTTCCAGAATCTGGCTGACCTTTGAAGAGCAGTGGTACTCTGTGGCTGTTGATCTGCAGGCAAAATAAAGTTGGAGAATTGTTCTTGACATGTGAGGGCAAGGAAGTTATGAAGACTGAGAGTTAAATTTTGCTTTATGCCCTTGCTAATCCATTTTAGGAGAACAGTTATGTTTGCAGCTGATCAGAGACTGAAAACTTACAACCATGGGGTTTTGCTTCATGTATTTGATGTTAAGGTCACCTGATATACGTTAAATATTTCTATGTTCTTATTGCAGCACTTTATAATTGAATATATAGTGCAACTGTTTCAGTCATTTTTCTGCACTTTAAAGTGAGAAGAGGATTTTTTTCTAATTTGAGAATTTTCTGTTACTTAAGAATAAAATAAGATCATAAGACTGACTGGATCTCCAAAATGACACTTGCTGTATTTTCATTGGTATTATCCTTGTGTTTTCGCACTCTTCTCTTTATGCTGGCTCAATATTTAGTCATGTTGTAAAAACCATCTTTGTGGAAATGCATTATTATGCTGGTGTTTTTGATTTGTGAAGTCTAGGTAGAACAAATAATTATATTGTCTGTTGCTTTGCTTGTTTAAACATTATGAGTGATCAGACTTTTTCTTAAAATTGGAGAGTAACTCAAATGGGGAAATTCTTTATAGAGTGCAATTCAGCTCTGTCACATGCAAACTCTGTCAGTTTTAGTCATACCCCAGGATCTCACATCTGTCGCCTTGATCAGTTACAGGGAAGTGTAACACAGACTTGGCAAACTGAAAACAAATTTAAGACTACTAAAATTTCCTAAGCAGTGATGCTGTGGTTTTGATTTTGATAAATTGAGAGAACTGTAAAATGATGGTTATTTTTAGTGAACATGAAGATGTGTAAAGCAGGAAATGAGTGTGCACATGTGTTTAAAATACGTTAACTGGTGGAGAAGCTGCATAACTAGTATTTGCAGTGGTGGACATACAGCTTACTCTTCACATTGGTTAAGTAGGTTGAGTTTCTCAGAATTACTTGGTGTGACTTCAAAATATGATAGTGATCTTTCATTAATTAGTTGAATCAATTTCATTTCCTTTGTACAAGCAGGTGTTACTGGTGATGGATTCTGTCATCTTGGGTAGGAACCTTATTGCTTAGCTGTTTCAATACCTGAGCAAGCTGTCTAGGCATCTGTTTCAGTGAGTGAGAACCCTCTAGCTGATTGAGAGGCCAGGCATATTTGAGCAAATGCAAGTGCCTACCTTAGGAAGCCTAGTGCTGTGAATTGCATTGGCTGTAAGCCTATCTCCTCTGCTGGGTGTGAAAGGTGCTTAGGGTGGCTACCTAATGGGGTTTATACTTCTGTTGTCCTGAGTAGCACTTTGTCTTGTTATGAGGGAGCAATTTTTTAATCCAAAGCACTTTATAGGATTAACAAAGGTGATAGAGTTTGATTACTTGTATTATGTCTTGTAGTAAAAAGAGCATATGGTTCAGTACATGTGTTTATATGCAATTAAAGAAATGGGGACTGAGTACTTTTGCTGGTACTGCTCCTGTGAGGCTGCTGCTTTGGAATTGTTCTGAAGAGGAACTGTGCTGCCAAGTCCCTACTTGCTGTCTGAGCACCCTCTGCACAGCACTGCAGCTGCATTGTCACTGCTGTCTTCTCTGTCCCTGATCCTTTTTCTGTTTGAGGAACCAACCAGCATGTTTTGATTTTTCAGCTTGCCTGGCCTCAGTAACGTGTCTTATGTTGCTCTCTATCACGTGTGTAGTGAGACTTTGATGTTAAACCATGCTTCCAGGCAAAAATGTAATGGCTTTGCTTCCAAAACTCTCTGGAGAGTTTGGTTGTTTTTTTCTATCGGTTCACTGAGACTGTGGCACTTTGGTGTAAGTTAAGGACTGTCCATCTTCCCCTTGTAAAACCTCCCTATAATTACTTACAAATGTTGGCAGCTACTGTATTGCCTCTGTGTGTTGAAGGCCAGTTCATAGCTGTGGATGGTAAGAAAAGAGAAAGAGTGGCCAAAAATCAATTATTAAGAGAGACTCTTTTAAAGGAAGTACCAGCCCACATTCCTAATGAAGTTTTATAAGCCATTCAGTATGCTGAGTCACCAGTTTGATCCAGAGCAGTTTTTGACTTTCAGTTCTGGTGGTTTCCATGATTATTTTTTTTTTTTTTAAATTGCTTTCAGTAAGAAATAATTTGAACTTATGGGAGTGGCACTTGCTAATTATCAACTCAAATATTTTATTTTTTTTAACAAACAGAACACCACTCAATTAGAAAATTACTCTTTACAGTTCAGATGGGACTTTTCACTTTGATTTAACTTTTTGTGTGTGTGTGTGTGTTCAGCTTTCTCTCTCACATGTTTGGGACCAAGGGAAAGAAGAAGGGGAGAGTTTATAAATCTACAGAATTTATGAGATGCATTGCCTTTAAATCTTTCTAGTGCAACATGTTCTTCTGATTGTCTCAGTGAGGAGGCTTTGTTTTAATATGGGATAAGGGAAAAAAATGTAGGAAAGACCAGGAGGAAAAACTACTTTTTGTCTATTTACAATAGGACTGTATTGCCTTTAGCATTATGAATGTGGAGGAAACATAGTTCATAGTTTATATGTGATTGTGTGGCGGATGCAGACTGTTAAAATTCAGTGTTTAATTGAATTATCTTACTATTGCAACTAAGAGACATTACTGCTTTTCCATACAGAGGCAGTCAAGGGTGCTAGCCTTCTAAGACAATCATAATGTTTTTGTAATTTAGACTTAATACTAATTAGAATAAAATCCAGAGTGCTGGCAGTGTGCCTGATGCATCAAAACACAATGGGCAGAAGTTCTTTTGGGTTCTGGTTGCATTCTGTTTGTGATTTGACCCTGTTTTTTATTTAAAAGAAGATGCTATTTTATTGCAGGACCTCTTCAGTAATGCATCCCTAACATGCATTTGATTGAAATGCTGCATTTTTCCTTCTTCTTTGGGTCCTATGGAGGTCCTATGTCAGTGTAAGTGGGGCTCTTAATTCTGTGTTTGCACAAGGCTAATCACTGCTTATTATTTAGTTATGAATTTCTTGCTTGAATGTCAAGTGGTGCCTTTTGAAACATAAATCTGTTAAAACCGTTCTGTTTTTAAGCAAATGGTGGCCAAGTTATGAAGATCTATAGTTGTGAACTGTGTATTAGCAGGCAGTTTCTTTGGTATAACTTTAATTCTTGACAAACCTATGCCAAAACAGAAAAATCACACATTCTTATTTCTCAGTTTCTTGTACTCTACCAAGTTTCTGTCTTGCACTGTTTATCAAACTGTCTTTTAAGGTGTAGTCCTGTTTGGCAGTGATTATTTCCCAAAACAATTTGCAAATTCTAGATCTTACTTTTGGAGATTATGTATGAAAATATAGTTGACTCTTGCATTTTTCCCAGCGAAAACAGAAAGTATTCTCCTATGGGTGCAGGCACAATATGCTTGCTTCTGCTGAAGGCCATTTTTACAGCGGGGCGTTAAAGTCAATAAAATCAAACTGCTGACACAGCCTTAATTACAGTGCCACAAGTAGCACTTCTTTGTTTTTGTTTGACAGTTTCATTGGTACTATTAATAGCTGGCTCCTTACAGGTGTTCCTGTACAATAATTCTTATAAGACAACACTTGGTAAGTTTTCAAATGAATCACATTAATTCCAGAATTAATTTTTGCAGAGAGACCTTTTGACTCTTTCTCCTATTGAGGTTTTTGGTCATAAAAATCCATATGTTGAAAATGTTCATTACTTTTAATTTTTCAAGTGCAGCTCTGTGTTAGGGTGAAAAGCAGAAAGAAACTGGCTTGGCTACGACAGTGGGCAGCCTCATGCTATCTGATGTTTCTGTTGTCAATTTTCTCGGAGGAAACATGGATCTCTGTTACTGCTCTGCCATTGCTGCTGGGCTGGCAGGACAGTGTAGGAGCTGTAGCTCTTTGAGGGAATACCAAGTATAGCAAAACTGTGAAGAAAAGCCTGTATGCTTGTGTTTCAGACACCAGCAAGGAAAACTCAATATAGTAGTAAAGTCTTCCCTCAGTTCTTGCTGGGTGTATATAGAGATGTCTTGTGCTTTTAGCAGAGCAGATGACAGAAGACAGAGTTCCCCTTGCAGGGCTTTCTGTTGCTCCCTCTTAGGTCTGGTGTAGGTGATGGGGTTAGGAGGACAAAGGAGTGACTGTGTACAGAACGTGAATCTGGAACAGCTTAGGTGGATATAATCACTCTTCAGACAACCCTCCATGGAGTGAACTGTAAAACCTGTTGCTCTCTTGTGCAGTTATCATTGAGCTTCATTTTAAAGCAGCTGAAGACTGGCACACTGCCTCTACTAGGCAGTGCTGGTTAATGCAATAATACACCAGGACATAATTATCTTGACCTCTGGAGAAACTGAACTGAGAGTAATTTGTTTCAGAAGTGAGCAATTTTCTGTGTGTGGCTCCTGGCATCTATAAAGCAAATAATTCAGTGTTCAACTGCAGTTACAACCTCTTCGGGACTGCTGTTGAAACATGACTTGCAGATGTGGTGTGGTACTGATACACTTCTTTCTGTCTGGCCTCTACCTGAGCTTGTTGACATTTGAAAAATGTATGTTAGGTTTATGTGCAATTGATGACACTGATGCAGATTTCAAAATTATATCAGATATGCATGGGTATGTAGCTGCACCTTTAAACAGTTTAGGTAATTAAATACTTGATCTAGATTTAGCTGAAAGTTGTTATTAGGCTTTTAGGAGATTTTGTTAATTAGCATGGAGACCAGCCCTGCAGAACTAACACTCCTAACGTTGCTATCTTGTTAATAAATTTAGCCACTCTTAGTTCATTAATTCTATGGCAGAAGACTGACTAATCTGTTGAAAATGTTGGGGAGGTGGTGGGGACTAGGGAGTGAGGAGTAGAAATCATAAAGTTAAAGCTTCTGGATGACCTTCCTCTAGTTTTGGTTGTTTCAGTGGGTCTATCTTCATTGCTGCTTTCAAGCCAAGCCAAATCGAATCTTCAGCTCATGAGAGACAGATGATGCAACAGTATGTCTAGGGCAGGAAATGGAAGATTCTTTGTGTTCAATGCTGATGGTTGCAAGTAAACTAAGAGCTATGAAAAGATGAGGACTTAACATCTGCTCCAGCTGAAAACCTTCTTTCAGGGGTTTTTGGTTGGTCTTCAATGTTAGTTGACCTTGGTTGGCCACACAGGTATTGGGTGCTGGGAAAACATCAAGAATATATAGCTGGCACTGGGTATGGAGGATAAAGGTAGGATGACCCCTTTCAGTGGAAGCATGCAAGAGTAAAACTGTATGTTGTTCATTAACAAAATAAGTATTTTTTAAGAAAGCTTGTTTACATGTTTAAATAAATTAATTGCTTTGTCTAGGTGTTGCAATAAGTTGTAGATAAACTTGATACTCCTGAAGTAACTGTTAGAGATGAAATATGACAAGCTGCCTTAAGGTAAATATTGTTGCTATACATCAGCATTTCTGTAGTGGTATTATTAAATTCTGACTTGATTCCTTGATTTGTTTCTTACCATGATTTTGTCATCATTTTCAGTACCTTAGCTGTACCTGGCTTTTTTAGGCTTCCACCATCAATAAGGGGCAAAATCAAGTAACTGATAACTTTTGGTTAGCATTTTGTATTCAATAAAACCCTTAAACTCTCCTAGTCAATAAGAGAGGATGCAGTATGCAAAAATTTGATCATAGAAGTCCTTACATTCTCCTGGCCTCTTTATGTTGGTTTTTTTTAATGCCTCGAAAGAAATCACTTGCCTAGAGTTACTGTCTTTGCTTTGTTCATTCCTTGGTTTGAAAGCATGCTTTTGAAGAGTGGCTGCATACCTTACTCTGGCTGAAGACAATACTTGGGCAAGTGTGTTTCCCAGCATGCTCCAAATGTATGGCTATGCTTGCATGTCTAAACCCGAACGTCTAATGTAATGTCTAAACCCGAACGTTTTATCATGGGTGAAAGGTCGTATTTTTAAGCTGCAAGAAATTGTGTCCCTCCAGTATATTAGCTCTCCTGCTTTTACCTTAGATTTCTTCTCCCATTGGGTCTTTTCTGTTTTATACCTTATTTGTTTTATATGAAACTTAGCTGCCCACCTCCTGTGCTGTTAGGTTTTGGTTATTAGGAAAACTGTTGTCAGAACCACTGTCATCGAGCAGCTGTAGCTGCTGCCATTTCCCCACCTCCCTTTCCAAGCTTTCAGAGGAACTGGTGGCGTACTTTAGAGTTGACATCAGCCCCTCAGCTTCCCAATTTGAGTGGCAAGGGAGCAAAATTCCTCAATGGGCAGTCTTCTCTCTAGATATGAAGTTATAAAGTATGTGTCTTTCTCAACAGAGTTTCACTGTGTCACAGCTGGAGTGCTATGCGGTGATGTAGTGCCGGGTAACGAGCAAAGTAATTCATGATATTTCTATCTGTCCTGCTCTGGGACTTGCGAAGTTGCCAGTTTATTCCCAGACTCGAATTTTTCATGTGCTTAAAAAAGCCACAAAGTAAGCCAACAACAATTTTGTTCTTTTCTGTTAACGATTGTGTCCAGATGTGCAGAGATTTACATACCTCTTCCATCTGTGAAGAACTATGGAACTGCTGCATCTGAGTGTAGTTTCAGGAGGTGATAAGGTTTCTGTTCCAGCAGAAAATTGTACTTATCTTCTTGAAAGAACATTTCAAGTCATTTGCTGAATGTTACCTTTTGAAAATTTTATATATATCTTGTTCATCTGGACTCAAAATAGATTGTTGCAGAAGGTACGTATTGCTTTGGTGTAGTGGCAGCCTTTTTAAAAAAATCTTGGACTCTGATGAAGAATTAGAAATATGTGTTTCTGATTTTTGGCAAAAAGTATATTCACTGTGGTTAATGTAGCAAATACATGTTATAAAGATTCAAGCTATGTTGTCCTGACAAAGAGAGAAAACTTAGTTTCGTTCCTTTTTTTTTCTTTTTTACGGAAGGAAATAAACTTTAATGTGAGTAGGATGAAATCCTTGTGTTCTTACATATGCCTGGAATATTTTCAGTTTTCTTATGTGTTCAATTTCTTCATGTTTTATAGCACTGGCATTTTGATTTTCAGATTCCTCATATGAACTAAGCTACTTTCCTATTCCAGCCTCAATGAGAAGAGTTTGCTTATGCATAACTGCCATGACAATTGAGGACAGAGATAACAAAATTAAATAATACTTTATAATTTGAAAGATCTAGGAGGAACTGCTGGAACATATGTGATATTTATTAACAAGAGTTACTGCTTAAAGTTAGTTATTGCTATTGTGTATGCTATTTGTTAAATACAGTTTTGCACTAAATCAACCTGACTTGCTGATATCTGAATTAATGCTTCAGGGAAGAAAGCCATAAGTGAGTTAACCCAGTTTATATTTGACAACACATTGTGGTGTTGATGCAGAGTATCAGGGGTCTTCTATAGGGTTCTGCTACCACCATGATGGGTGAGTTTGGTAGCTCTGTTTCCTAGATATACTGAAACTTCCTGTTGTAAGACTGCCTTCTTTTTTCTTGCCAGGCTTTTACAGCTGATCCTAAAATTTTCTACATTGACTGTCTGTTTCACGACATGTCAGTTTGAATGAACCAACTATGAGAGAAAACAAAGTGTGAGGATGAAGAGCAAGTTTTACAGTGTTGCATAATCTTTGTACCACTAGGATGAGGCGAGTGGTTTGGAGCATGGTCTTGAGGTCTTTTTTGGGACAAAGGATTTTATCTCTGATTTGGCTATATTCATAAAGTCTTGAAAAAGTCTGTTTGTGTAGACAGATAGGGACTTCACAGTCTTGCCTGTCTGACTCCTAAGAAGTTTTCTCCGTGCTGACAATGTTCCAGTCCTTACAATGTTTTTCTTCTGCCAGACTCAGCATCCTTGTGGGCCTGTGAAGTGCCCCTTTAGGTACTGGAAAGGTACTATAAGGTCTCCCTGGAGCTTTCTCTTCTCCAGGCTGAACAACTCCAACTCTCTCAGCCTGTCTTCAGAGGAGAGGTGCGCCATCCCCCTGATCATCTTCCTTAGCCTCCTCTGGACTTGTTCAAGCTTGTCCATGGGCTTTAATTCATCCTTTTTGAGTGCTTTTATGGTATGCCAGACAAACTTGTTGCCCCACGTGAATAGAGATGATCCTTTTATTCCGTTTGAAAGTGTGTTTTGCTGCTGCTTGTGATATGGGGTATTGTAGTGTGAGGTGTCATTATAGCTGTGGCTGTTGGTGAGGCAAGTGGAGAAGCACCTTGTTTTTAGGAACTGGGGTGACAATTTAATAGTAACTTTAAGTATTGGGTTGTATGGAATGCAGAAGGATTACAGGCATGTTTTCCCATGCTGCTCTTCCAAGGTTTCTTAGTTCTTACTTGTGTTGTGTCCTATAATCTTGGATGCCTCGTGGACAGATACATTCAATTCTAAGAACTGTGCTGTTGCTACTGATGTGCAGCAATGTACAGGAAGTGATTGTGTGGTGACCAGTCATTTTCATCATCTTAGCTTCATTACAGGCCACTTTCTTCATGGAATTCAATCAAATTCTTGACTGAAGAAATCCTGACACCCTTACTGCTCTCGAAACTTCTGGACATAAAAACTGTGTTTTGCTTCCTTTTTTTGAATTTGAAGATGAAATTTTGGTCTTTTACAATAGATTAGCCTGGAAAATTTCAATTCTGATAGTGAAAAGCATGGAGTTTTATAGTTGAAGTGAGTTAGTGTTTTGTTGCCCTTTGAATTTGACAGTATAAGGGCACCTTGTTAGTTATTAATTTCAAAATCAAAGCCCTAGGATTCTATATGGCTTGTTATTGTGGAGACAAGTATGTCTCTATCAAGTGAATAGCCTATATGTTTACATTCATCCTTTAAAAAACTCTGATATGCCATGACTCACTGAAGCATCTGGTGCTCCATTTTGATTGAAGTTCAAAATGGAGCAGCAGTCTTTCCATCAGAAAGCTGCCTGGGATAGGCTGTTCATATGACTTGTTGGTTTCTGAATAACAGCTTGTGACAATTTTTTTAATTATTCAAAACAATGACAATTTTTTATTGTTAAAACCCAATTACTTATTGTGATTTCTGAATTATTTTAAAAAATGAAACAGATGTTGTTTATCACAGTTCAAGTTTAGAGGCTCCATAAGTACCACATGTGCTACAGAGATAACCTTCCTTCAGTTCTGTGTTATTGTGTTATACAAATTCTTACATATCATTAACATGGAGTTTTATGTAATTAAATCTGGAAGTGACTCTTAAAATCCCAGATAAATAACAACAGTGAGTGCCTATTTATTAGCTATTTAAAGCCACTTGTATGTAATTATCAAAAGACAAAAAAATATTCTGTGCAAAATACAACATCTACAAAGTACTTTATGCTTAATAGGCTGCTCCTTATGTGGTATGTTGGCCAGACTCAGTCCTTATCACTTCCTATCCTATTCATTAATGAGAGAGAAGAAAAGATGTGGAAGAACCAGGTGAGAAGCAGGGCCTGAAGCAGCAGGAGTGCTTTGACTATAGAGGGTACTGTGGCCACTGTACTTGGTGCTAGTGGTGGATAAGAAGCTGAGCAGGGGCCCTTTGGAAACAAATGTGAAGAGTAGAAAGACATTGCAATTCCCTTTTTCTGTCTCCAAAAATTGAGGACCCTCTTTTCTGGCAGTCTCCAGCTAAAGTGGGAAGGAAAGAAAGGGAGATAGGAAGGACTTTCAGTAAGATGGATATTGAATCCAGCTCTCAGGTTACCTGTCCCCATTCTCATCCTCTCATCAGTGAGGGAGGTATTAAATACATCCTGATGCATGCACTTTGTTCGTTATTTCATTTTTTGAGAAAAGAAATTGTAGTCTCTGTCAAATTTTTCCATGGAGAGCCTTGGTCAGGGAGACAGTCCTGGTTTGGGAGGAGTGATATGCAGGGTCTTGCTCCCTTTCATGTCATGTGTTTCCCCTGAGGTTATAGCTTACAGTGTTATTTGGGTCTCAAATACAATGCTTTGCTCCAGAGCACTATGGTAAGAAAAATACTCTCTATCTGAAACTTTCTGTGCTGGAAGTGGATGGAGCTGTGTTGCTCCGTTTTGACTGCTGGGCCGTTGTAAAGTGGGAGGTTGCAGGGAGCCCACAGGGATCAACCTCAGTGAAGCATGAGCTATGGACTTGGGCATACTTGTGGGTGATGCCAACTTTCAGTTGAAGCACTGAGCTGTCATCTCAGTAACAAAACAAAAACTTACTTTTCTGTGTTAGCTTTGACATATGTGGTGGCCATCACTTATTTCACTGTAACTGTGTGCAGATGGAGGTTGGGATTTGAACCCCTCTTGGCAATTGCTGCAAGCTGACAAATGTGAACTGGAGAACTCATACTAATCAAAAAGGTGTCAGTCAAAAATGATCGTGTTTTAAACAAGCACAGATTTTAGCCACACAAATATTTGAAGGCTCTGGACAGCTACAGGCATTTCTAACCTAAATGAAATGAGGTGTGCATACAGGTGTCTAATCAGTTTTGATACTGTTCAGAAACTTCTTGTAGATTTATAATGTTGAATCAAGTGACTGCAATATGTTGAATGTGAGTAAGACTTTGTTTAACCACAGAAAATGCCTTTGCTCTAAATCTTGATTCTCAGTTTAAGATTGAGGTTGAAAACTCTCCACTGAACTAATAAACCTGAACAGCTTTTTCACAGGAAATGATCTCAGTGCTTTAATTGTAATTAAGATGACATCTTTAATTCCAAAACTTATGCACATATTAAAGTTACTGATTATTTTTCACTTTTAGTAGGAGTCAGAGTTCTAGATATTTAGATTTATAGCAAGTTTTGGGGTTTTTTTTGTGGGGAGGGAGCTTCATATAAAGGCTTTCTTAATTCAGATCTTAAGTGGTTCTTACACACGTGGTATACAGACAGTGAGCTATGTATTAGTGCTCCTTCAACAATACTCCGTTTTTCCCATTTAATGTTATAGGATTCCTCTCAAAAACCAGTAAATGGATGAATCTGCTTAATGAACCATGTGAAAACACAGTTGAATTAAAAAGGAATAAGAAGAATATTAAAGAGAAAGTGTTAAGAAGAGGTTACCTTTTTTATAGTAGTAACGTCTTTAGGCTTATGGAAAACTGCCTGTTTACAGTTTCTTTCAAAGGCTAGTAATTTTCAAAATCAGTTACGTATGTTCCTGTTAGCATGGCAACTTGCACCAAGTATGTGTGCAGTGAGTGCTCTAAGTACAAGGACTCTTAGCAGAAGAGCTGTATCTTCAATAAGGACTGTCCCTGACCTTCCTCAACTATCCCTCATCTTCCTTGACCTTCTTTGAAGTTCTTTGAACTTCTCTGACCTTCTCCATTCTTCTGTTCTTTTCTCTGCCCTTCTTTTAATTTTGCCCATTTCTACTCTTCGTCCCTGCCTTTCTTTTCTGCTGTTCTTCTCTTACTTTCTGTATTACCCTTCTTTGCTGATTTTTTTTGCCCTCCTTTTTTCTCCTCTGCTCTGTTCTACCATTTTTTGCAATAACGAGAGAATCAGGAGTGTGGGTTGTTTGGTTTCTGTTGTTTGGTTGGCTTTGGTGGGCTTTTTTGTTTTTCCTTTAACAGTGAAATAATTCTGGCTTTATTAAAACCAAGTAAAAACTTTTAACCTTCTCTGGTGGACTTTTCTTCCAGATGTTGCTGAAACTGTTGTGCCCCTGGCTCATTAGGCTGCACAGCTGAGGCTGTGGCACTCGCTGGAAAGCAGGGCATTTATGATTGAGTTCCTGTTATTGACTGGCTCTAGATAGAAATGCCAAACTCCACCAGACAATACAGTAGGTCCATTGTGGGAAACTTGTGCAAATGCTGTTTTGATGCCTTTTTTTAGAATGAGATTTTTATTTATTTATTTCTAGGGTTATTTTCTTGACTTTTTTTTTTCCAGGCTCTTAAGCAAGTTTTGCAAGCGGTTCAGAAAATGACCAACCTTAACACAATGTCTAGACAGGCCTGAGTAATGTGGCACAAGAAAAGCAGTTTCAAATCTTTGCAGTTGTATTTTGAGATGTCGGCTCTCATCCTTTTTTTTTTTGAAGATACGTGTGTCAGATGAGTGGCTTCTTAGTTGTTTGAGCTTGGTTTTGATAATACTGGTGCAATTTTAAAAAGGTGGTCTGCAGTATAATCAAAATGCAGTATAAAATGAAGTACATTTGCTGTAGGTTTGTGACATTAATTTACTTGCCACAGCTTATAAGAATAATTTAAACACTTGTGGATGGGCAAAACCACATGTATATTAACTGTAAAGATAAAATCTGTGGCTTTTCAGAAAGTGTTGAAGAGTTCCTTCACTCAAATACTTTGCCATCATGCAGAAAGCATTTAATTTGTCTTTGAGTACTGCTTTGAAATCCTTTGGAGCTGGAATTGTTCCTGAGTGAGCTAAAATGTGTTTCATTCAAAGCTTCTCCATGTGAGAAAAACTTATAATTGTGGTGAACTAGGAGTCTTATTATGGGCAAAAGTGTATCTGTTTATGGACATGCTTTCTTTGAAATATAAATACCAACAGGTCCTTCTGTGCTATCTGTATTGTACTTTCCCCTTATCCACACAGTGAGTATTTGGGAGGTAAACTGGAACATCTGTTCCTTCAAATCTGGGGTATTAAGGGGTCTTGGTTTTTAAGCCAGATAGTTATTCTTGTTGGCTTTTTTGGCATTTCTATACATTTCAGTCCTTTAGAAAATGATTTAATTTTCAAAGCCTGCACATTATGAAACATGCTGACTATTAAATATAGGTTGTGTGTTACCTTTGGTTTTACTTTTCTTAACCAAGAGAACATGTTACACTTTTTGAACAATATATCCGTATGTATCTTAGGTTTTATTCTTCTTAGCATTGTGAATTACTTGTTTACTGCACAATAATATTTTTCTGTGTCAGGGGCTAACTTGGACTCAGTTAAACTGACTGAAGCCCCAGGAGTTGGAAACCTTTTTACTTAAAGCAGTGTTAACTCTCCTGGGGGAGAGGAGTGAAGGTAGGATTTTCAGCTTGGGAGCTGGGCTACAACCAAAAATAACACAAAGGAGAGGTACCACTCATCAGGCAATCATCAGTGCTTTTAAGTGAGATGGGCAGGGGCTTCTTTTATGGCATGTTTCCTTCTCTGCACCTTTTAAAGTTGTTCGGAGTGGAAGTCTTCCTGCTGTCAAATGCAAGATCATATCTAGTCATGTTTTATAGGTTATAAAGCTTATTTTTCTTACAAATTTTCTATTTAAGGTTGCTTTCAGCTTTGAAAGAACTTATTATTCAATTTTATAAGTTGAATAATTCAAGTGAAGAAAATATTCTCTGTGCGCCTACCAAAGAAGCTGCTGTTGTGGGAAATTTTCAATAAAGTCATCCAGGAGCTTCCTTCAGTTTGGGGGTTTCCTAGCTTTTCAAATATCTAGCAACATATTCTTGCTCTAATTTTTGCACACTTGAGTCTGGTAGTACAACTAATTTCTGAAGGCTTCAATTGTATAGAAACAATTTGGTATATGCATTTAAATTTCATTACAATAAAAAATGCAATCAACCAAACAAAAACTAACCAAACAAAAACAAACAAAAAAACCCCCAGTAAAGATCTGTCTGCCTTGGCTAAAATGTGAAATGTAGTTCATGAGTTTTCTATTATTAAGAAATTTATTTTTTGTATTAGAGATATGTGCATTTGAGGGGGAGGAATTAAGGCAGTAAATGATTAGTTTTATCCTTTGCTGTACAGGCCATTTGAGACATTGCACTCTAATGAGCAGTGGAGGGTGTCCTACAGCCAGCAGCCTGCAGGAATTAAAGTGAATTAGTTATTAAGCAGATCCATCTTTGAAGCTGGATCTTCACACCAAAGCTGTTAAGAATATCTACACAGACACAAAACAGTATCTTTCCCCCCTCCCCCATTTTTTTTTCCTTGAAGGTAGTTAATTCCCACTCCTGTTCTCAATAGAGGCAAATAGAATTTAGAGATAAGCTAGCTAAGCTTGAAGAGCTTATGCTGACACTGCTACACTAAGTCGAGTTTTTTAATGGCAGGTGTCTGGTACTCTTAATGATATTCTTGTTCACAGTTTATTTTAATAGTTTCTAAATATATAGCAAAGGGAAGCAAAATTAGGGGTTAGACCACCTATTCAGTCTTATGGGGGTCAGGCTGTAGGTCCAAGTGGTTGGGTAATACTTTGCTCAAATAAGGGGAGAGGAGAGAGGTTAACTCATTATACTGAAGTAGTTGTAATGACAGTAGGTATTTTAGAGTAAAGGTTTTAGTATAAATGTGCATATCTTTTAAAAAAAAGTATACATAACTTCTCTTTTAAAAAAAAGTCTACATAACTTCTCTTTGCTTTTTTAGAAGACTTTTATTAAATAAAAATACTTTTATTTAAGGGACTATCTTAGCTAAGACATTGACTAAAGTATTGAAAATTAGATGACTAAGATTGGGAATGTACAACACCCAAAGCTCACGAGTCAGTTTACTAGAGCTATGAAATCAGAAATATAATAGCTGGGCTACCAAATTATTGATAACTTCATTCACCTGGGGGAGAAAAACCTCAGAGCTGAATTCCTGATTATTGTTTAATGACCTGAAAATTGTAATAGTTTTCTTAGTCTTGCAATATTAATAAAATCAGAGAAACTTACTATGGCAAATCTGTGAAACATCCTGGAAAATGTCATCAGTGCTAGAAAGCATTTTTTTACAAGTTCATTAAAACTGATTTAGTGTTTGACTCTTACAGTCTCAGTAAGAAGCTGGAGTTTAAGGCTTGCGAAGGTGTAATTTTAATATGTGTAACGCTTAGTTTAGAAACAGAAAGCTGTTCTGTTGTCTGAAAGGAATACAATTTAAAAATGAGACCTTCTAGCTTTACTTGAAAGTATTGCTTTTCTCAAAATAAAGGATTGGTGTAACAGAACAAGGGAATAATGATAAATACAGAGAAAGGTATTGTTGTGTAAAACTTGTGAACTAATAGTCAATTTGTTTCCCTTGTTTCCCTGTTCCTTGCCTCCCATGATAGGGAACCTTTTCCAAAATTAGATTTGGGTCACAATCACTCATCAAACCAACTCATAGTCTTGCATCCTTCTAATCTTTAGAGATTGGAAAGGGGAATTTGAGGACTTTGTTCTTTCCTTTTATTTGCTTTGATAGTAAGACTTGAAAGGTTTTAGTAAGATAAAATATAGAAATGGTATTAAAATAGTGGAAGGCATGTAATTTTGTTGGGTATGTTGTAAAGACTCATAAATTATAGCTAGCTGGCTCTAACTTTTAAAAAAATTAATTTAGCCTCATATTTTCTGGAAGTGCTAGTTGTGTGTACTGATTTTCTGTTATGAGTTGTTACCAGGTGTTCATAGAGGAACTTGTAGTTAACTTCTAGGTGCAAAATCTGTCTTTTAACAGCTTGAGAATATAACATGGTGTATTTTCACAGTGTGATGAAGCGTCAGATGCACATTCTCTGTTCATTGCCTTGCCATTGTTTACTGTTAATTTTTCCAGCCTTACCTGGGAATGCTGGTTACTGTTGTCTGATAGGTTTCCATTATTTTTGCTTGCAATTGATGTGCACAAGACAGCACAGACTGTAGCTACAATTTATTTATTGTAGAAATCTTGCAGAATTATAAATTGTAAGCTTTTAGTTAGGCAAAGCATGGTACAGGATCCTAATGAATTAGTAGAAGTAATATTAAAAAACTGACACAAATAATTTAAGTTGAAAATTTTTAATTTGCATACTATAATTCAAGAATTCAGCTGATATATTGATTATTGCCTTGACTAGTTATCCAATAGAAAAACTTGAACCTCTTTGCATGAGTTAAGCTATGTAAGTTTTAGTTTTATTCAAGTAATATTGAATTCTTGTGTGGAAATTATGTCCTGAAAGGAGTTATCGACAGCATTTTGTAAAATACGACACTGAAGGATAAAGAGTGAAAAGCTGCTGGTAGTTTCACAGCAAAGGTCTCTTCTCTTACCTGTATGTGTATGCAAGGAATTATGGAACGAGAACTCTGTCCCTTACTAATGGGTATGAGTCCTCTGAACATCAGAACTGCTAAGAGTAGTGAACAGCATGAGCTGCTCTGTGGATGTATCCACATTTACTTTACTTTATTGTACCACTATGCAGCATCACCTTGGTTCATGCATCTTTGTGTAATAAACTGGACTTTTAAATTTTGTCACAGTTAAAGTACTGCTGCTATTAGGAAAGACCTGTCACACAGCAGTTTCAACTTTCTCTTTTACTCCCTCAGTCCAGGAAAAATTAGGCATTGTTAGCATCTTCCTTAATTTGTTTCCCTCCTCTACAGAGGAATGCACTCTCTGCCCCAAACCCCCACAAAGATGGGAGATATCTTTTGCTCTAAACACTTACTGACTTGTTTAAAGCTATTTTCTCCTGCTAACTGAGCATTTAGCAGTTTCTGAAGTAACAGGTAGTCTGAACTTAGTGTTTTCTCTTTCAAGTGTTTGAAGAGATTTGCAGCCTTAAAGTGAAAGCACTTAGGATAAACTTAGTGTAGTCAAATATTCTCTGCACTAAACAGGCAAACCTGGTGTGATGAAAGAAGAAAATAGCTTTTTTTCTTCTTATATGTAGCAGTCTTTTTTATAGCCCTTGATCTTCAGCACCTTTGTAGTCACTTTCCATGTGCTTACATTTACAGACTTTTATTTAAAAGCTTTGTGCTCAAATTGTGTTGTGGTGGATGCGAAGGTCTTTAAGATTACTGTTTATACTACGTCTGTTGTGTTTAAAAAGTACACTAAGCCCCTTTACTTGATTTGGCAGCATGTCCATGTGGGTACACTTCTGCTATATGCCTGTGAAATTCCTGTGAGCTATGGGAACATAGAGCCTGTGCAAGTAGGCTTACCAGTTGTTTGTGAGTCGCATCCCTCACAAACATACACTCACTCCAATGCTGTCTCTAACTCTGGCCTAGGCAGAGTTGGGGGGCTGCAGGTCTCCCCTCTTCCCCAACGGAGGGGGGAAGAAGAAGCCCAGCCACCCGCTGGCCTTCTACATCTACACGCAGCAGACACCAATAGAAAAACTGCCAACAGCTTCTGGTGCTGTGTGTGTATGATTTTTAGCAGAAGCACTGCCCTGGCACCCAATCACCTCTGAGCCCCTGACTCTCAGGAGGGGCCAATCTTAACCCATGACATTTATATATATATATAGCCATTTACTTCTTATCTGCTCAGTGAAACTTGCAATTTGATCCTCGTTTCTCTGATCAAAGCATCTCTGAAACAAATTTTCACATGATCATTGAAATTATTTTTCTTGCACTGGTTTCTCTATTAAACAAGTAAATACTGTGTTTAGTGTTTGTCTGTAAAGACAATATACAAATGTGTTGATATAGCCATAATAGGTTACATAGCTTTGAAACTCAGTCTTTCAAGGGAAAATTTATTGGAGCGAGTTATTAACAATTAAGCTTTTTTAGGAGTAAATTAAACTTAGGTTATCTGTATATTCTGAGACAGGGAAAAATAATCTTTCTGCCTACTGATTAGAGTACTCACCTGAGCTGTTATGGGTGATAGTTTGTGTTCTTAGCTCAGATCATGTCTGTATACTTCAGTAATTCAACCTCTTGTATAGAAGCTTTGATGCTTGCTTGTTAGTTTAGACTGTTCGTTGTGTTGTGTCTCGAAGAAACTCATCTGGTAAATAGCAATTTTACAGACACTGCATAATGCTGAACCCAAGTATGGTCTTAATAATAAAATGGCTAGTTTACATGCCAAGTATAGTTTTAGAAACATTTAAGATGCTTTTAAAGTAATTACGTATTTAACAGGTCCCTTGTGGAGAGATTTCACCTTGCTAAAATGTATTCTACCATTCATATTTTATAAAACAGCCTGTCTCTAGTTTGAGCCTTGTTTTATCAAATTTATAGGCTAAACAATTTTATAAAGACATAACTGTTGTAATAAATGTGGTGATTGACTTACTCTTAAATTCGCTGACTTGGGACTACAGCACAGCTCCCTTGCTGAGTACTTCTGTGTCAGTTGTAGTTGGATAAAAGGTAAAGGTTGCTAAAGGTAAAACTACTTTCTGGATGGCTGTATTCCTTACTGTAGAATAAAAATACTTTTCAGTGTTAATATGATTCAGTTGAAAGTAAATATGTATGCCAACATAGCTGGCTTCAATCAAATTACACTTGGAGAGTAGAAACTAAAAATACTTCTTTTTTTTCCTTGAACTTTGCATAAATTCAATAGGTACATAAAAATGAAAAATAAATATGATATTAAAAACTTAAAGGAGCTGCTAAAAGCCATAATAATAAAGAAAATTTTCTATGAAGGTTGATTTACGGTCATGTCCTGATCTAGAACTGCTGGATTATCTTCCTGTATATTACTTTGGTTCTGTTATTAATGTTACTTTGCTGAAGCATACACTTGAAGCAATGGTGATGGTATGTCACATTCTTACTTCCGTGCTTTTAAAAAAGCTGAAACCACTAAATGCACAAATACATGTGTAGCTTCCCCCTGCTCCTCTGAATTTAGTGATGTGATTGTTCATAATCTTGATCAGATTGCTTAATTTACGGAATGCTATTATCAACTATATCTTCATTGCTGTGGGAATATACACTTCAGGATGGTTTGAGTCTATAGGTTTCTTTGTTCCTTTCTGTAAAAAAAAAAAAAATAAATCTCAATTATTCTGGTAAGGTCAGTAGCTTTTATCTGTTAACCTTGTGCTGCCTGTGCCCCTCTGCAGCTACAGTGAAGTCATGGTTAAAAGCGCAGTCATATGAATTGCTGCTTTTCAGATAGTCCCTTGGCAAGCAATGCATGCTTATTTCCGTATTTAACCCTTCCAAGGTGAGAGTTCATATTTCTCGACCCAAGTGCAAGTGCGTGCTGGTATTGAGACATCAGCCTCGAGGTAACCTCAGCCGCTGCCAGCAGAGGGTTAAAATGCAGAACTGTTGTTGTACACAAGAAGCATAGCAGAGATGTCTGGTTTGAAATGCTTTTCATGAAATTATGACTTTCCATCAAACGGGTTCTTGGAAAATCGCAGTTCTAAAACAAAAGTAATAATTTTTAATGATGTATATAAAATTGATTTAACAACACACAATAAATTAATTGGGATAAATATTTGTGTAACCATGAACAGCTGAAGTCTACAATATAGGATTATGAAGCGTTTTTACATGAAACAGGTCATTAAACTTACTGTTGCTGTTGAAGGGGAAATAAATAGCTGGTTTGTATTTACAGGTTTAGTTTCATGAATAAACTACTGTATGAGTTTCAGAAGTGTTAGATAAAAGAAGTTTCTGGCATATGTGTTCTTTAATTGAAATCGAAAAAGTGGTGCTATCTTTTTAAATTGAATGTCTAGACAGGGGAGATGCATTTCCTTTTACTGAAGAGAGCTGAATATTTTCTAAATCTAGATTAAAGATATTGCAGGCAGATGAGATGCAAATCAGCTGTTCTGTTAACTAGAAAATTTTTACAGGCATTTTTGTGTTGCATGCTTGTTGGTGTGCGAAAACTCCGTTTGTATGAGTCCTTTTCTTCCTGAGCAATAGTACTAAGTTACAGATTTAAAAACTAATTTCTCCTCGTGAAAGCAGCTTATGGCTGGCTTTTTTGGAAGTTTGGATATTTTTTGCGTGAAGCTTTTTAAACTTAATCCTATTTTTTGGTGATGGTTATGTAGACGGAGTAGTATATTTTATGGTGATTAAATCCTGCTCTGGGATTAAAAATCTGGTTGCTGAAGAGGTTTAATTTGGGGCAGTCTACCAACATTTCAGAATTTTGAGGGTTTTCTGTATTGTTATTGAATGTTTTTTATTCCTTTCAACATAAACCTCATTCAATGCATTTCATACCATTATTTTAATAGTTAACTGAAGGACAGAGGGTTGTTTTGAAAATAGTGAATCATAGTCTGATATTCTAACATTTGAACACTCATTTTTTTCTAAACATGCTTTCTATCAACATTCATTAATTTTTATTATTTTAGGAGCGAGACCGATGCAGAATCCCATGCTGATATATTATACTGTGTTTACTTAAATTAACATGCATTGCTATTTTTAAAATATTCTTGAGTTATTTAGATTTAGTCTTAAGTATCAGCATAAAACTCTTAAAGCTTTCTACGCACGTGGGAAAAATTAGCACATTCAGGTTGAATTTAAGCATTAAAATCTGAAGTTGACTGATCATTGTAATGCCTTTTGCAGCTTTGCAAAATTTGGATCTTTACAAACATCTCAACTTATTAATTGCATAAAGTTTATCAAATTCCATTTGTACAAATCTTGTGGTTTTGGCACGAAGGTTATTTAACTTATAATAACTGTGAAATGACTGTGTTATTATCAGCTGTAGTCTTTATCCCAAATCCTTATAAGCAGGTAGATACTTCATGAAGTGCAGCAGACATTGGCTTTCAGGTCAAGTAATTGTGGAGATGTAAAATATCCATGATTTCTGCACGAACTCCTCACTCCAGATCTCTTGAGGGAAGATAAAATGGAAAGTCGATCTGAAAAGCTATTTTTTTTCAAAGTTTTAATTGTGTGTATATTGGCATAGATACTTGCTGCAAGGAAATGTGTGAATGTCAATGCTTGGGGAATATATATTTTAAACTGCATTGGCTCAGGATGTTGATGATAATTGGAACGGTCCAAATTGAAAATGTTTTCTAGCTTTAGGAAAAGGCAACTCTTTAACATTGTATTAAGCCTTAATCCACAAACATCACAGAGATGCTTTCCTCCTATTGAAACAGAGCATAAAGCAGTTAAAAAGCTTTGTGGGTTTTGTACTGTGTTTTCATCCCAAGATTAGATTTCTATATCATGGGATGATATGACTTTTCCAAATTAGTAACCTTAGATTATGATGCAAGTAGAGACATTTTGAAGAATTCCACTACTGTAAATCAAGTTTGTGAAACGCTTTTGAAAGCTGTGGGGATGGGGCTAGACATTTTGAGACTGAAAGGTGCGTGGGACTGCCCTCAAGCCCACTCAAAGACCCGTCCCTAATTTTTCTTTTTAAGTGTTGTTCATTTACCAGCTTCCAAGCCACTTGAGAGAAAAGCATTTTTAGATTGAGCTGATTATTCTGTTCTATTCAGTTGTGTGCTTTAAGCCAATTTGTATTGCTGCTTCCTATTATGTCTCATCTTGCTGGTACCAACCCTAATTTGTTTTTGCTGCAGAAATTGGGAAACCTGAAAACTTATAGGTTGTAGGAAGTTTTCTGGTAAGGAAGAGAGGGAAGTGGGCAAAATTAAGATGATGGAAGGAAATGGTTGTTAGAGCATCTCTGTATTTTTGCTGTGGTTATCTACATTCTTGAGACTATTAAGAAATTAGAATCAAGATTAGTACTTGTGCTTTCATGACTTCAGTAAAGGATAGAGTGGGAAACAATTAAGGCAGTAAGTAAATAAATCATGGTTTTTACTCTTCTGTCAACCATAGTGGGTGTTCTAGTGAAGTATCTGGTGTGCCATATCCCAAGAATGTTACTTATTGGTATTTTCCCAGTGTCTATGAAAAGACTATAAAGCTGGTTAAGGCCTTGTAAATCCTCTCCTTTACTTCGACACTTTTGGGGTTAATGGAAAGGCTATAGCTTGTTGGTACTGTGCTGAGATTCACTGTTATTTATTTGTCTAGAAATGGTGTGTGTGTTGTGTCCTGCCAGGATTTTGTCTAATGGGTTTTCCTGGGTTTTGAGGCTTGGAACTGATTTTAAAAGTTTGTATTTCTTTATACCCTATATGTAGTATATCTGCAGAAAACATTTATGAACAGTATGAGTAGTATATAGTGGTAAACAAGGATCTAAAATGTCTCTGAGTGTGTGAGGTGTTAAGTTTGTTGTGGTTTGTTTTGGTTTTTTTTAACTCTTAAAAGCTACTTTTCTTTCAGTGGTGCTAGAAGAGGCAACAATGGATAACTATAATTATTCCACGAAGGACTCTTGAAGTAATGATTACAGTAAAGTGGTAAGAAGATTACATTACCACTGGCCACACAACGCTCACTTTGTATAAAAAACAGCTGTGTGTTTTGGTGCTGTCTTAGGGTTTAGAAGTGGAAAAAAAATCACCGTGGAATAGAATGGGTTGTTACATAAGGGCTGACCTGCAGTAACCAATGCTGTGCCTGCCCTGGCACTAACTTTGGTTGTCCTATGTATGCAGGCAGTAGGGAGAGTTTGTATTCCATATATTCCATGGATTCACTAACGCCTAGAGATCTTCTGCAGTAAAAATGCTTTCCTTTTTATCTGAGGCCTCGGAAGACCCACTCTTCTTTTCTGGCTTTGCTTCACTTTTTGTTAAGTTACATTAATCCAAAAATTTAACAGTTTCAGAGCAAACCTTGGGTTGTAGAACTTTGTTTTGAGAAAACCGTTGCATGTGAAAATATTTTACATTCAGAAAATGTAAGAGTGCCTGTTCTTGATCTTCTTTTGGGGAGGAATTTAATATTGCTGAATATTTTCCCAGCTGATATAATGTACCACACTTGTCTCATCCATAAGATGAGACATGTATGCACAGCCTAAATGTGGTTTTTAAGAACTTGCATAGCAGGTTGCTTTGTAAGGAGCTATTGGTTGGAATAACCAAGTTTCTTAGAAAAAGGGGATTGACACGAGCAGTTGGCTGGTCTTATGAAGCCTAACTTCCAAAATTCATGTTTTTCTTACTGAGCGAGTACTTCATGAGCATGCTGTAGTAGCACACCTTATGTGCTGTTTTCTTACCTGAATTTGGACAGACCCAGTGATTCAACAGTGGTTGTCAACCCCCGGTGCGTGGTGCTGTAATGCGGCAAATATACCACAAGGTGGCTCAACAATATAGCGCCTCAGGCACTTAAAAACTGCTGCGCTTCACACCGCAGTATTTCACTACAGGTTAGCACCGATGTGAAGACACTTGTAGTGTACAGTGCTGCGACCTGCTATATCGGGTTTCGAGCAGTACGTAGTTACTTCTGTGCATCCCTGTGTGGTCTGTATTGCACGAGTGTAGAGGCAACAAGTTGTCCTCCACATGTTTGTGTAGTGTGGATTTGTATTTTGGTCAAACTTTTTGGAATTGATTCATCTTAAGGTGATTTGTTACTCACTTTTGAAGCTTTAATTGAAACTTCATTCTTAAGCCCTCCAAAGTAGAGGCTGTCTTACTGTTTGTAGGGAGAGAAAATGGAAATAATAATTTTTATGACACTGAAAGGTGAACTCTTTCCAAAAAAAGTTAAAATAAAAATGGCCATGCAGCTGCAGAAAAAAACATGATATTTGGGATCCTTATCTCTTTAATATGCCTGGGATCAAAGAGTAACTATAAAAGTGTCACCTTGTTTTGAAATAAAAATGGGAAGTTCTCAGGGAACAAGATGATCTTCCAGCCCACACAATTTCCATTTTGACCTAGTAAAACTTACTTTTAATTCTAGCTTGGATACCAGTAGGAATGCTAAAACAGAAGTGGCAGCAGTGCCTGAGCTACAGAATGGATGCAGGTTCATCTCCTGTTGATAATGACTAATGCTTCCTAATAGTGCTATCATGGGTCAGGGAGAGAGGTTTGCCACCAAGGTGAGGAATAGAGGATGGTGGAGATTAAGGAAAAAAAAAATGAACATTTCCAGTATTAAGATGCAGATCTTATGGATCTTGGGAAATTACAGACCTGTGATGGGGAGTCCTGGGTTTCATTATCTCTTCTGCTTCTTCATGTTGTGACCACATCTTGTCAGCACATAAGTAGTAAGTACATGATGGTCTGACTTTCACCAGCTGCTGATATTTCTGGTTCTGGGGATGCAGGCCAGAACAAGCTGAAAAAGATTAGTATCATACAATTATCCCTTAAATCTTGAACTATTTTGATCCATAGTGGGTTGTTTAGGCTTCACAGCTGGTAGACAATTAACATTTTGCATGTAGCTGTGGCAAATAATGAAGCGATTATATCTTATATTGACTACCATATTAGGGACTAAAATCATGTGATTAAAATTGAGAAGAGAGAAGGCATCTTGGATACTGAAAGGCTGTTCTGTTACCCTGTTTTAAGATGATACTCATGTTTCACAAATCACACTGACATGCTATGCTTAGTAGTGGAGTCAGAAACAAGCATTTACTAATCTTTTTTAATTTCTGAATGCACATGTACTGTATATCTGGAGTTCATCCAGCAACAGTGAGAAGTATTCTTAAATACAAGTCTTCCTGCTGTAGTCAGGATTTAAGTATGATGAAGTTTAGCCAAATATTCTAGTTTAATTTTGTGTCTGGAAAGAAATAATAAAGTTTTTGAACTATGAAAATACCCACAAATACAATGAGGACTGCAGAGCAGGCAGCAGAATTCATGCAGCCCTGTACCAGCTTGCTGGCAAGTACCTGCAGTATGTCTAGCGTGGCAAGTCAGGGTAGTTGAGGACAGCAGTCCCTTGTAGAGTGTGTTATATGGTTGTCTTTCCTCCCATCAGTAAGGCTTTGTCCAGGACAATGCCTGGATTTGAAGAATGGTTCTGGTGCCTCAGCTGAATGCAGTTTGTACAAATTGCTCTGGCACTCATGTTACAATGATCAAGAAACAGGTGTGGGCCTTAGAGGACCTGTAAGCTGCGAGCAGTTTTGTAGAACTGTAGCCCTTGAGGTGCAACTTGCATGCTTAACCAAACATGTTTTCCCTTGTGATAGACTAGTTACAAAGATCTCCTTTTTGACATCAATGTTAAGGGTGGATCCAGGACACTTAGTGCTGCTTCAGGAAGGGAAATTTGGTGAATACCAGACTGTACTACAGCTGCTTTGTTCCAAGATATTCCTTTCCTGAATTAGCACTTTTTGTTTTCTTTCACAGCCCCGAGCTCTTGAATGTCCTCTATGTGGCATACTGACTAAAGGATCTCTTCTGGAAGCAGGACCATGGTAAAGGAAAGGGGAAATGCTGTGTCTAGACTAAACTGCATCTCTTCTTCCTCTGACCTGGCCAGTTTCACCCAGCCCAAGCCTGTAATGGAGGTAGTGGCGGGAGAATTAAAGCTATTTTAGATGCTCACTCAGGATGCAGGCAAGGGAAGTCAAGTCTTCTTACCCCCATGTAACCATGTTTGTCCCACAGATGAGTGGGTCTTGTGTTATTTGCCCAGACAAGGGCAAAATACAGACTCTAAAAGGGGTAAAGAGAAGGTGGCTCATTGTAAGTTTACAAACTGGGCAAGGAGCTTCAGCTGAAACATATGAATGCTAAATAGTTTTATATTTGAGTCTGATATGGGAGAGAGCATTTCCTTCCCCGCCCCTCCAAAATGAAGTCCCTTTAGCTGAAAATTGCTTGGCAATGCTAATGGTTATACATCCAACAAAGCCACAAATAGCTGCTCCTTCCTATTACAATACCTAACAGCAGACTCTAATATGGCTTTACTCAATGTAACATAAGCGAAAAAGTCATCCTTCTCTTCTACTCACTCTCCTCCATGTCTTTTTTTTCCTCTTGATTAGTAGCCACTATTACCTCTATTTAAAACCCTTGAACAAACACCTGCTAGTCAAGCTGCTTGAAATTCATTACAGCACTGGATGAGAACATTAATGATGTTAATGTATCACTTTTAAACACTACAAATCAAGGAATTAAATACTCCTTAGTCGTTGCTTAGAGATTTTGGATTCAGAACAGCTTTGGGGCTTTGATACCAATAAGGAGACTTATTTGCTTTCAGTGAACCGATTTTTTTTTCTAAGAAAAAGTCACAGAATCAAAACCTACAACTTCAAACAACAAATAGTTTAAAAATTCCTGACTTGTAATTGTACCAGAATATACCCCTGAAGGCCCCGGGTATCTCCAGGTAAAAGGCAAAATTGTTATGGTGGTATTGTATACTGTCCCTTGACAGAAAGTAACATGCCAATAAACAGATGATGACTTGAGATTTTTGTACCCTTTATGGAGAAATGCCCTGCATCAATGAGAGCGCAGTGTCAGTCTCCTTTGGTGCCTTCATTGCGCTTTGATTGCAAGTGAAAACGTACTTTTATTCTCACATTAAAGCAAGGCATACATCTATTTTTAGTAGTGCTATCGGTCTTTTTTTTGTGATAAGATATATATGTGTGTAAATGTATGGGCATATGTATATATATATATACACACATACACTATTTAATTTTTTTGCTTAATGAAGTAAAAACTGGAATGTATGAGGGCCAGGATGGTGGTAGGGTTTATAGGGTGTGCCTAGCTTGTATGCCAACTCCTGGAATGAGAAAGGAAATGCTTGAAGTTGTCTGGCAAACATAAAATTACTACAGTTTTTTTCTTAGCCACAGAGCCTTGTACTTGCTTTCTGTGTTATAATTGCCTTTTTCTTTCTCTATTTTGTAAGAGAAAATAAAAAAATGCATCCCATGCACAGGCAACTGCTTAATCATACCTTCCTGCCTTGTTATGGAAACCTGCCTCTGGTGAAATCACTTTTTCCTTTTGTTTTCTTGAAGACCAAGAAAAGTCGCAGGAACGGTTGGAATCTACTTTCTTCTAAAGCTGAAATTGTCCTATTTTGCGTTTTAGTTTATTCTGTGTTAGATCTGACTTTTTTGGTAGCTGCTAAAAAGTTTTGATAGGTTCAAATCTCATGTAAGTGTGGTATGTTCTTTTGCAAGTATGCAGGAAGGAATATTTTTCCAGCCTCTACTCTGTCTGCTAAAGGAGAACAAGGCATTTGGCAAAATGAGAAAGGAAAAACTGGCATTGAAAGAGCCAGTATGAACATTATGAGACTTGAAATGATTCTGTAGGAAAACCTGGAGTGAGGGAGGGAATGGGGATTCCCCTTCCCCTCCTACAAGGAAACATTCACTGTTTATTTAATAGTAAAAGTGTTTCTCATTTCAGATAAACAGGTTAACAGTTGTGCCCTGGTAGGAAAATCTAGCTGACTCACATGTTTTGCTTATGTTTTGTACAATATAAACTTGTATCACCACTATAATGTGTCTATAGTCAAATAATTGAAGTCTGTAATCATCTTGCTGGAGTACAAGGTCTCTCTACAAATTAGCTTGTTTCCATGTTCCCTGAGAAGTATTTATCACTCAATAAATATTTATGATGTATGATCTGATACAGTAGAGAGTTATTTTGTGTTATATCATCTTTTTCTAGCTAAGCAGATAGTACTCTGAACTGGTGCTCTTCTACTTGTCTGTGTTTAAAATACAGGAAAGTGTTTGTGCCTGCAGGATCAGGTGGTTCTATCTGGTCTCTGAAGAAAAATTAAACATACTTTGCTTTTTCAAAATAATGATGCTATAGATGTGTTAACCTTACAAACAAAAGTGTTTTACTTAACTGTTCCTTTGTTGTAAGGTACCCAAAAGATTAAAATATATGGCAAGTACAGATTGCTGTGCCATGAACTAGAAGTAACCAAATTTCAGGTTTGACAAGGGTAGGTTGGTTGTTTTTATCTTGGGTTTGTGTTTGTTGGGGTTCTTTTTGATTTGATTTGGGATTTTTTTTATTTATTTGTTTGTTTGTCTGTTTTTAATGAACTGTTTAAAATAAAATAACTTTTATTCATTTTTCTGCATAATCTGTGGTCACCAATTTCATTAAGGCTTGAGTCAGGCTTTGAAATGTTAGCTGGGGCACTGACACACCTTGAATGTGACACTCCACTTACACATACCATGTGTCTTGGAGATTCTTTGTGGTTTTGCTGTTTCATTCTTGGAAGAGAGGGTAAACAGTAAAATATGAGAAATTATATAACTCTGACAGTTTACCTTAAAAGCTGTAATCCTACTTGATTGACTTGGAATAAAAAAATAAAAATCCTATTGATATTAGGAGATTGGCATTTTACAGTTTTGGTGTGGGTTTTTTTTTGTCAGTGTGGACTTTGTTAGGATGTCTTTTGTGTGGTTGAAACATGAAGCAGTATCAAATGGGTGTTGATTTTGCCCTTTTTAACTGAGTTCCTCTACAAGGAATTATCATATGGATATATATATATAGGGATAGTTCTGGGATCTGTTATTGGTATCTAGATATAATTTTAAATCTCCTGTATTCATGTAACACATTCTGACTAGGGAAGGATAGGAATTACAGGTTTGAATGCCTGTAAAATGGTCACAAGAACCCTTATGCTTGTGGAGAGAAAGGAGGACATTCATAACAATGAGAGAAGGTCTGTAATGACTTTATTCCTGTAGAAACTGGAAAGTAGTCTTCTACTTTGCTTTAAGTAAAGCTATGGGGAAAGGTTTTCTTTCCTACTGCAGCACTAGAGAATGGTGTAGCGTTGGGTGAGGTTTGCTGATGCTATTGATAAACCTTGCAGTTGCCTGAAGCTGTGAGTGAGGCCTAAGAGTTGTGTGGATACTTCGAGTCTTACCATCAAAGGAATAATTTGGGGAAATATACTTGTGTTAAGAACATGAGAAGAAGGAAGGGAAAGACAGTGTAAGGTAGCTGTTTTTGTGTGCCCTTCCAGAGTTGGTGTTCATGATGCAATGACCTGCCATTTGAGACAACTTGAATCTGTGACCTATGTGGCTTCTTCCATTCTTTTCATACAACAAAATGGTTTCAGCTGCTTTTGAGTTCTCTAATTTAGAAACACAAATTCAAGGTGGCTTTCACTAACATTCAGGATTTCTAAGGATAGCCTTCTCCCAAATTTCTTTGCAATTGTGACCCATCTTTCACTGACTTTTAACCAATTGGCCAGCCTCTGCCTCTTGGTTTTTTTCTCCCTTCATTCTTTCCATTTTGCAAAGTGGGTCAGTTCGCTGGTGCTCCTCTGGATGCCTTTCGACTTGCTTAGCCCATGCAGTTCTGAAGGACCAGCTCTTGGGCTGTGTGTTATGTGTTGTAACTCTTCCTCAGAAGAAACTTCACTTGCATTATGGCTTGCAGAAAAGAATCAACAGCGTAGGATAAACTTACCTGCTTCCATCCCTCTCAAGTATCTATTCAAACTTTAGGGTGTCTGTGCTTACTATAACAGATGTCTTTGCTCATCGGTGCTGGATGAGAATCAGCAACTTCTTTAATAATACCTTGGGTAGACCCGTTACTGGGGGGGTTAAGTTTTTCATGTTTTCTAATTTGAGTTGACAATTGTGTCTGATTCCTTCCCACCCCACCTCATTCAGTAAAAAAAAGCAAAATAGTTGCTTGCTGTCACAAACCCAAACACCACCACTTTGGCTCCCTCTTCTCTGGTGGATTTGAGCTGTAGTTCTCTACTACCTTCCTCCTGGACTGACTCATTCCCAATCTTCATCATCTTGCAGTGTGCCACATTGAAAACTGCTCCCTGGTAAGACGAGATGGAAAGTGTAATTAAATGCTGTCACATAGCAGGGCTAGCAGTGTTCTTATATAAAGTAACTACTGTAAACCCGTAATTAAGGTTGAGAATAATACAGACAATTTTATGAAGTCCTTTTACCTGGCAATGTTGCTGAGGATTTGCTGTCTCACTTTTTAAAGTCTGTACTGATCTACAAAATCTAATACTACTGGCTATGAGTCACTGAAGAACTGGTTGTTTCTGTTTTGGAGCATATGAGTACATTCTTGGTGTTGCATTGTAACTGCAACTCCGGTCACTCAAAAGTGAAGTGTTTCAGCTTTCATATTGACTGTAAATGCTTTTAAAAGAAGCTACTAATCTGCTGATGTGTTTGAGAATAGTAGTTCAGACATTACTGTTTCGTGAAGACTGTTATGTAATTGTATAGTAATATTATTTTACTTTATTAGATGTGTGTTTTTCCTTCTCCTTAGCATCTCCCTCTTGGTGAAAACTTAACTAATAATATTTATGTTAATCTTTTATCAAGACGTGGGATGAATAGTTTCAGAAACAATCCCTTTCTTTGTCAAACATGTTCTTTTATGTAGAGATTAAAAACTTAAATTGGTACATATATTCTTGTAGTAAGACTTAAGTTTCCTTATTAAATGTAATTTTTTTTGCCTTGCGAGGCATAGGTTCATTTAAACTTTCATCTAAAGCTGTGTCTACAATCTGCATTTAGTCTCCTGGAAGCTATTTTCTGGAAACTGCTGCTGAGTATTTTTTTTAATATTCTTAGCGTACACCTTCAAAGCATTCTGATAGTTTAACTATATTTCATCAAGATAAACTAGTAGTTTAGCAGATTAAGAGTTATACCAGTGCTGGCTTCCACTTCTGGTATTTAAAGAATGGCTACTGTGAGCTGTGGCTTTTTTCTCCTCTCTTTTTATTCCAATTCCAGTGGGGAGATATGCTTTATACTATTCAGAGAATAATTAGGATTAGCAATGTGGAAGTGATTTGCAGGCTTATGTTCTCAAATGGTTCAATAGTAGACTCATTGGAAGGAAATGGTTCTCATTCTGCCTTCTTTGCAGCATACCCCAGCTCACTTCAGCTAGTAAATGTTTTAATATTTATTGTGCCTTCATTAAATTATAACTGCTGAAAGTTTTGCTCTGATAATAAAGTTTTGAAGCTACTGTGAACGAAGTTTAAAGGGAAAAAAACCTCTAACAGTTTTGTAGAACCTTTTGCATGGCAGCAGGCATAAAATGATACTCTTTCCTGAGTTAAAAGGTACTATTAATTGATAATATTTAATAAATAATTATGCTGATTAATAAGCTAATTAGCTTTTCTCAACATTAGTTTTTTAGGACATACCAAGCTTTGTCTGAAGGGAAGAACAATCTGGGGGAAGAAAGTTGGATGATGTGAGAAACTCCAGTATGTGAACCTTGGTGTTCTAGGGAGTCCTGAGTAGAATAGTGAGGAATCAGCCTCCTTCGTGGTGGAATAGCACAACTTGGCTGTTTGTATTGGCTAAATTAATGCAACAGCCTGATATTCAACTTCTTAAATAACTTACGGCAAGCCCTGCAGTGTCAAAAACAAAAGAAAAAGTGGGAACCCCCTCACTTGCAAAGACCCAGAAGTTCATATTGGAGAATAAAAACATGTTGTATTTTTAAGGTAGCAGCTACAGTTGTTGGACTAGTTCAGGCTATTCACTCTTCAAACAATTAGCAAGTGCCTTTCATTCTCAGGCTGTTCTCAAGGGAATTTTTTGAGCACCTCTTTATTGAAAAAAGCATTTCCTTATAGCATTTATTTCTGCCACAGTGGCTCTACATTTATACGTAGCTACATTCTTCCCACCTCATCCAGTATGGAAGCTGAAATTTAATGTATGGTTTTCTTGGCTTATTCTCAGCTATCTCTATCTGCCTTTGAAGGAACTAAACCTGGGATTTTAAGACTTTTTTAGCCTCCTCCCAAACGTGGCTAGCTTTTTTTTATTTTTACCTTCTGCTTCTTGTGTTCACCATAATTTACTAAGAATTGGTTACTAAGAACACAGAGTTGGTGCTGTGTTCCCCTTTTTGCAACCTTTAAGCACAGGGGAGGGTCACAGAACTCGTATTGTTTCCATGTTTGGCCTCACAGAGGAGATGGCAGAAGGAAACTGAACTTAATGTGTGGTGTATAGCGAAAAAATGTATACATTTTTTTCCTCTATCCTCTTGGCTTCTTTTTCATATTCTCTCTGTGTTCATGCATTCTCAGTTGCTATTTCAGTATCAATTTTGGGACAGATTAACAAATTTAATTTGAACACCCAAACTCCAAATTGTACAGTAACATTTGCTTCTCAACATTGAGTCCCTGTCACTCTTCTTTGAATCTTTCCCCTTCCTTAGGGGAGAGGGTAGGTTCTTTTTCACCTTGGAGGCTATCAAACGTAAAATTATTTCACCCAATGTTATTGTAGGTAATAAGCAGAAAAGTTAGACTATATTGTATGGGACAATGACTACTTTGAGCAATATTTATTGTCAATACACTTGAAGATGCTTTTAGAAGATAGTCTCTGAACCTGATGTTTATTTGCAATGTGCTAAAAGAGTGTGTCATAAAATGTGTGTTCTGAATAACGTATATAAGGGCCAAGTAATGACATGCCATCAAGTTTGTCTGGGATATGAATCTATTAGCTGAAGTCCTATGCCAGGACCAAATCTGGCACAGGTTTTTGATATCAAAAAGAGCCTTTACTTCTGCAAAATAATTCATAAAACCAAAGTAGTAACTAAGACAAGCTGTCTGAATCACTTTCACCAAGGAAAATAAGCACCTTCCAGCAAATTGCTTGGAAGAAGAATCTTGACAGTATGTTTTGACTTGCCTTATACCAGCATTCAGAAGAGTATTAGAAAAATCTGTTTTTACAAGGGGGAAAGAAGTGGCTAAACTTCAGGTAGAACCAACATCAAGTTTGTTGATCAAATTTTGGGTATTTCTCTGTCAGTATTTTTACTTGCTTATTTTAATAATTTCCAGATTAGCAGATTAGCAATTTCCATAGTGTTCATTGAATTCTCAAACTTTCATTCTGAAGAGAACTACTGTGAGAGCTCAATATTGTTCTTCAGTTCTTTACTAACTCTTGTTCAATAGACTACTGTTTATGATTGCCAAGGGCAGGTTCTTCCCTTCAGAAGGACTTGTTTAATACCACAGTAGTTACTGCTGCATCAGACTGTGATGCATATTGCGCTGGCGTGTGGCTAAGCCATAGAGCAAGTGATTCAACCATTATTTTTGCAGTAAAACGGTTGTTTTTATAGACCTTTCCTATAAGAATCCTTTGCTTCCTAATTATAAGATGTCAAACACTAAAGAGGATTAGTTTGTTGGAATGTTTGCTGGAATTATTCCATTAGGCTTTGCTTGGACTGTGTTTTTCTGCTGTCTCCATGTCTTTCCATTTGTCTGTGCCTTTAAATTCTGCAGTGCAACCTGATATCAGGTCTATGTACTTTCTTGTGCTTTATTTATGTAGAAGATTTACAGGGTTCAAGTGCATTGTAAGAATAGTAGATGACCTGTTGTTTGGAGCAAAACAAAAAAAAAAGATTCACTTGAAAATACAGATGCCTATGCTATATATATACTAATTACTCTGGATGTAGACTTTATTCTAAAGATGGTAGTGCAGATGGTTGAAAGAACTGTAAATTTTCTTACAGGAACTATAGGAGGATATTATACTTAGGTGATCCTAATCAGTAATCTAAATCAAATGCTTAGAAAAAAAAAGATCTGACATCCCTTGCCAAAAGGTGGTATGACTGACAGCTTCCCTGTGTTAACCTTTAATCTCATTTACAGTGAGATTAAATGCCATTATAAGTTTTACTTTTCCTTGGAAATGAAATCCCTAAATGCAGAAGGCTCCAATGATGCCACCTGAAGTCTGGGGACAGAGACCTCTTTTTATACTGATGCTGCTTTTTGGCTTCCCAAAGCATGAAAGCTTTGTGGGATTGACATGGCTGCCGGTTTTGTGAATAGATCCTAGATGCCTAGGATGGACTCATCCATCCTAGGGGCAGTACAGAACCTGATTAAACCACTCCAAAAGTGAAGAGAGCTTTTATGCTGAAGCTTGTAGTTTGGGGAACAGGGTTGAAAGTGAAATCTGGAAATGCAGAAATTCCCTGCTTCATTGTTGTGACCTCCTTCCAGGGAAAACTAGCAGTTTTCAGATACTTCTGGTACCTTTAGATTAAAAAGGGATGGCTAGAAATTCTTCTTAAGGATAGATTGTCCCTGAGGTGGTATTTTAATTGAAAAGCCAATGGTATTGCATAGGGCTTTCTTAGTTAAAAAAAGCAAACAAACCTCACACAACAAAATCCCAGACCGTTTTTACTATGAGAGACCTGTCTCTGCTGTCTGTATGGGTTCATTTAAGTGGGAATGTCCATCAGTCTTCTGTAGGAATTGTGGAAACAATAGGCTTCCTTTTAAATGCTAAGGAGTTATTTACCAGAGACATCCAGAAGGAGCTGTGGGCTCCTTCTCACTGATTTCTAATGCAAGCCATCGGCCCAACTTTTAATTGGTGTCAGCTACGAACTGTGGAAGTTCTGCTCTCCTTGGAGCCAATCCAATACTTTTATTTACTTAATTCATTCCCAAATTAGTGAAAAGGTTTTGCACCAGGTTAGAGCTCCTTTGCTCCTCTGGTTTTCCTGTCCCATGCTGTAATTGGAGCAGAACCATATTGAGGTTTTCAGACCTGTTTTGTTGTACAAGTTGGATTTTTTTATATGTATATGTATGCCAGCAGAACCACACATTTAAAAAAGATATGAATGTAATCAACTTGCAGCAGAATCTCAGTGTTTCAGTTGGAGTGGAGGAAGAGTCTGGTTTCTCCAACATCTGTTGTGTATTTTATATTTGCAGGTGTGAGAAGAAGTCTACAAGAGAGTGGCTTAGCTGATGTCATTATTTTAAAGTGATTTTTTTATTAAAGTGAGTGTTAATTTACAGCTGAACTTTGACTTGCACATTGTTTTTCTGTAATTTCATACAGTGACTGAAAGATTGCTATATTGTGCCAAAACCAAAAGTGTCACATCAAGTTGTAGCCAAACACTTTCTCCTCTGGAGACACATTAATGACGAATTGCTGTTTCTTTTCCAGCCTGGGATCTACCACTGGTGAAGGAAAGAGCTTAAAATTAAAATAACAAACACAAAAATGGAAACAAACAAACAAGAACTCAAATGCTCTTCAGATGAGATGAAGGAAGCAATTACTGGTTGACTACTTGCAGATGAATCATCACGTTGGTGAATTATTCTATTAATCCTGAGTATAAAGATGGGAACTAACTGTAGAACAGTATGAAAGTCACTGGTTAAATTGGAATCTTGAAGAAAGTTTCTCTGCTTTCAGAATGGAACAATGTGGCCTTCATGTGCATCTTTAAAATGAGAACACATGTTTTTTAATGCAGTGGATTATCTGGGAAATGTTCTAGGGCATCTGTGATCTGACATTGGTTCTGAAGTGTGTCTTAGTCTCCATGGTACATCAGATAAGTTTTGTCAAGTCTATTCAAGTTTTAAAATAGACTAATGACTTCAGGTGTCTTGATGATAGCCTTGCATGAAGGTACTTGCAGCCTCTGCTACAGATCTGTTAAATTGTGTGGTGCTCTGTGTTTCCATCCCTGAATCTTGGTGGTGTCTGTGATAACCAAGGCTGTGCACTCCTGCTGTTGATATTTTTACTTCTAGGTTATTTCAGAGGTGGAACCTTATATCTGTATGAATAGTTTGACTTGCCATAGTACTGAAGGATTCAGTGTTATGCTAGCATTACATTATACTTTGAAATACAAAGGAAAGACTTGATTACTTTATCTGAAAGTAATTTCTTTTGCTTGAAGTATTAACCTCCTGTGACTAAGTCTTTGGTTTTAAGACTCCCTCTAATCTGAAGGACTGTATTCCCTCAGCTAGAGGGGGGAAAAATGTTTTAATTATCCGGAACAAAGTTTTTCTGAAGAAATACAAAGTAGTGCCCTCATGTAAGCTAACACTGCTGGTGAGCATTGAAAAATTACTTCAGTCTGAAGGATTGTATTTGTGATACACTGTATGGTTCTTAACTAGTTCCTGGGGTTTGGAGATAAAAACCTTTTTGTATGCTTTTTAAAATCAAAGTATAGGTCCCCTTTCTTTTTTCCTCCCATTTTGTCTCTTTTCGGGTTGTGCTTTTCATGAGCGTGAAGTCTCTCTCTTCAGAGACCCCACCAATTTGTACCAACCATATAGGTTGCTCAGATGAGAGGATGCTCCATCCCTGGAAGTGTTCAAGGCCAGACTGGATGGGACTTTGAGCAACCTGGTCTAGTGGAAGTTGTCCCTGCCCACGGCAAAGAGGTTGGAACTAGGTGATCTTTGAGGTCCCTTCCAACCTAAACCATTTTATGAAATTGTGCAATGTACAGAAAGTAAAATGAAGCTGAATAGTTCATACTATAACACTTTCTCCCCCAATGTTTCCCTATAAAATATTTCACAGCTCTTTCTCTGCACACAAAATATGACACTGAAGCTTTGAGAATTAGAACAAATCTAAGAATAAGGCATTCCTCTTCAGTATCTAGCATAGTTATAGTTCTCTCTATTCCCTCTCCCTTTTTAGCCATAACTTGCAGAATTTTTCTATATGATAAGCAAGGTCCTTAACAACTTTATTTTTACTGGCAGAAGAAACATGGCACATAATGGCATATATAGCAATGCAGCTATATAAATTCTAGCTGGCTTATTTTAATAAAGTATTCCCAATTCCTGTGTATTGGCAATTTGCTCATAAGAGAGTTAAAAATAAGCTTCTTTCTTAATAAATAATGATAAAAATCCTCCAGAAATGTTGCAATATTCCTACATTGGCTTGAACTCCAGATGGAGAAAAGAAGTGGATTGCTCTAGACAGCAAGCTTTATTTTTCAGCCCAGTTATTGTGTGTCTGGTGATATCAAGAGGAAATAACTTTATAAGGGAGAAGGCCTGAGAAAGAAGTGATGAGATGCAATAGAATGTCCTGCCAGCTGTTCCACAATGTACTCAATGATCGTTGACAGGGAAGCTGAAGATTTCTTTCTGAGCCTTTCAGTTGCTATAGTACTGTTACCCCAGAGGTCTGTCTTTGTTTCCCTCTCTCTCTCTAGAAAATGTTATTAATGTCAATAAAAATAATCATTAAAATTATGAATTAATTGAAAATGGTTCCACAAAACACTGTCAAGGATCAGTTAACTGAATGAGCCACAGTCAGTGGATCTGATAGAGGCCAGTAAGGCTTGTATTACTTTAATAGCTTCATTTTTCAGTCAAGCTTCTCCTCTGGATTTCAGCAAATCTGTTCAATTCAAAATGTGTTGGTGCAGCCACCACACTGTTTCTAGCAATTTTAACATCAATTTGTTCATGCCTAGTCTGTCAAAACATACTTGAATGTGCCACTTAGTAATATTTCTGCAATTAAAAAACCTTTCCCCTTTTCCTCTTAACAACAGGGTAAGTTTGTCTGAGAATTTCTGCTGGGACTTGCGCTTGTATCCATGTTTTAATCAGTTTTCATTCCTGATACCTGTTTTCAGGACTGTTTGGATATGTTGCTATAGTGTTTTATAAGCAATGTTATGCATAATCATTCATCTTACGCTTTGGCAAAAAAAGCCTTCAAGCCAAGTTTAAGTTAATTGGTTGAGATCAAACACAAATCATGCCAGAGGCAAAAGTGAAGGCCCCACAGAACTGTTCTTTTCATGTTTTAAACTAGGAAGGACAGTGCAACTAAAACTGTACCTCTTGTTAAAACAGCATTTTCAGAGTTTTAGTCCTTTTCAGGAGAATGACCCAAAAATTGTGGAAACTACTTTGCAATTTTTGCTTTAGCTGCATGGCATCAGCAAGAGTAATTTGTTTTATTCAGTCTTGTTATGCATTAAAAAGGGAAAAAAAGATTATTTCTTTTAGTGTCTTGCACTACTAGTCCAACCATTTGCATTGTAGGAGGCATTTTTGTTAGGATTTTCCTCAAGCTATAAATAAACATAAGCAAAGTGAAGAACTATCTTATAAAGATGATCTTCACCTTATTATTAACTTCTAAGACTTTAGAAAGCATAGATAGTTGGAGATGAAGAAGATTCTAAAACAGAGTACATAAGATATTGGTGTTCTGTTTGTTTTTCCTGTGGACATCTGGGACAGCCAGTTCCTGTGCTACTTCTTGACCACCTTCTACAAAGTGTCATTAGGATCATGGAGCTTCAGCCTGATGAATTTCTCCCAATTTAATGTGAAAAGTTAAATATAAATGAAGTGAGTGTTTGCAAATTGCTAGCTTCCATGAAAGGGGGAAGGAAGAAGCACGATGCAATGCAATTATTGTGATTCTGCATCAATAAAGCATAGAACAATTAAACTGTTGAGGGTATGGGTGATCAAGTGAGGAATATACCCGCTTATTTCCTTGTGTTCTTGAAGGAAAACTGAATTGTCATAGATCAGAAATGCATTTGACCCCATGCATGAAATGTGTGTGCTCAAATGATTCCTGATGTTGTTCAGGAGCTAGTGGTGAGCTTAGCTACTGCTTTTGTGTAAATGAACCAATAAGAGGACTTTGTGTACAAGATTACATGAAATGCTCTTTACTTGACTAGATTCAATCATCTTGAAGGTACCGTATGTATATTAACATGGGTGCATAGAGAAAAATATAGCTTGGCATCCATACAGCATGAAATGCATCAAGAAGGCTGATTAGGTATCTGACACCAACATTTCTGGGGAAATACTTTTGTTTTAAGGAAAGTAGAATAAAATTAAAGTGTGACAATAGTTGTGGGAAAGCATAGCTTTCACTCTCCGAATAGATATGTGCATCAACTTTCACTACAAGTGACAATTTTACCTTTTCTGCATGTCAGAGTAACAAGCTCAACCTTTGCTTGTCCCATTCCAGTCATTTGGCAGAAATTTTTCTTACACTTCAACAGGATAAGCATCCCTCCACTAGAGTTGTTTGCTACCTCCCTGGGACCCCTGCAGTTTACCTGCTGAGGTAGACTTTAGTTACCTGATGGCTGAAGTAGTTTGCTAGATTGAGGATTGAGGTTGTCCTACAGAAGTGCATGAGAATACTTGGAAATATTTTCTTTGAAGTTTGAACATCCCTTCATGTAAACCACTATCATGACTAAAACAGAAATATCTGGGGAATAAAAGGAAAGTTCTCCATATGTAACTAGAACTGTTGCAATCATTAGAATCAAGGAAACTTTTAAAACTACCTAGAAAGGTTTGTTTCCCTCACAGAGCATCCAGTACATGCAGAATGTTTGAATTGCAACATGTAGGCATTTTGCTGAAAGAAGCAGCTTTGCACTAGCTAGAATCCATCTAGCCTGTCTGTTTGCCAAGTTCTTAGAGAAACAAAGTAATATTGACAAACAAGAGGTGCAAACATGAAGCCGCAGTTTTTCTTTGGAATTCTGCCATGGGAGCAGTGTGTGGGTGGCTGGAGATCTGCCTGTGCGTATGGATGGTCTCTCTGTACACAACACATGGCACAGATGACTACAGCATTAGTCACAGCTCTAAGTGAATGAAATGTAGTGCTGTGTGTCAGGCAGCACAACTGCTCTCTGAGAAGGGAGGGAGGGAAAGGGTGTAGTTGTGATGCCTCAGATCATGAAGGTTGAGTTTTACCATCATCTCAAAGCAATATGTTGTACTCTTCTTTGTGACTTGTAATAAATCGAAGAACTTTCTCAAAAATACCTGCTGGTATGATGTCATCTTGTGGGGGTTTGACCCCAAAAATATCCAATTTCCAAGCTCCCCCACAAGTTGCCTCAATGTACGAGAGAGAAGATTTCTGACAGGCACAACTCAGCATGAGGGAGTTTTATCAAATTTTATTACTAACACAATAAATATAGAAACTAAAAAGCAAATAAATACACAGTATTAACACAATCTCTACCACCCTTGGGGGTCCTCTGACATCAGTTCAGAAGAAAAACCCTCCAGGATGATAGTTAAAGTCTCTCTCTCATTGGGGTATCAGGGAAGGGGCTTTTTGCACCTCCACCAGCTCCTCAGCTTCTGCCGAGGTCTCCTCCTGGACTGCAAAGGAACATTTGCTTTACCAGGTCTTCATCACGAGGTCCAGGGAGTCAGCTTTGAGTCCTTTCTCCCTGGTTTGTGAAGGTTCCTCCCAGAGAGTAAGATGTTCACTCTTTCCTCTCCAGGTTGCAGGATTTCTGGGTCTTGCTCGGTTTTTTATACCCCAAATACTTTTCACCAAAAGTTCTTATCCAGAAAAAGCCTGTTTGGTTTGGCTTCTCTCTGTTCCAGCTGCTGCAACTTCTCAGCTTCCACGTGTCAGGGGGAGACATTCCTTCCCCCCTCCGCATTCATCCTTCAGTTTTCGCGACCCCCGCCCAAACCTTGTGTAGGGCATCCTCAGACCTTGTTCAGTGTATTTCCTGATACCCTAAGTAAATGCAATCAGCCCCTGAAGAGTAAGTATGCTCTAAAGGGTACCCTCTAGTATAGTTTGGTCAGGGCACAGATCACAAATCAGGTGACTTATTAAATAAAAGTCCTGTTATGATGCCTCTTCAAGCTTTCTGAATAACAGATAACCCTTTAAAGGGAGGAATGGGAGGGGAATGGATGATGCCCTTTCTCTTGGAATGAGGCAGAGGAACAAGAGAGATGGTTTGATGCAGAGTAGTTTACTTGATGTGGTGATGAACTCATAAAGGGCTGCTCAAATTAGTTTTCCATGTGTGATGTAGTTCAGCATAGAAGCTTGCTTTTTCTGTCAACTTTGAGCATATTGTAGTGATTTGATGCATGAGCATTTAAAAAGATTCATGTGGTATAAGGTGCAATTTCTTGACTTTTATCTGTTGTCCTTATTTGATGGAGGTGTTGGCTAAGCCCAGGCAAAAGCCAGTTGTCAGGTGAATCTGCAAATATGAAACATGAAGATTATTCTAAATAGCTTTATGGTGGTGTTAATCTGCAATTCTTAACAGCATTAAAAGGAGGACCTGTGTACTTCATTTTAGGGACTGTTTATATATCTGATAATATTCTTCTAGTGTCTTGTTCAAAAAAAGGGCTGCTTTGAGTCCCCATGTTTCTGAAAATGAGGCCCTCTTCTGCTTGGTCATGTTTACATTGGATGTTTTGCAAACCAAGAGCTCTCTTACTGTGCCTGCTATTGAAATTTTCAGTGTTTCTTAAAAAAGGATAGGAAGTTGCCATTTTCCAGTGCTAGTGATTTTGTAATAAAAAAGTAGATACTACTTTCTTCACATTGGCCTTTTTGCAAAAACTGCTGTGTTTGTTCAGTTAAAGTGTACCCTTATGTCCCTTGGAAATTAAAGAATTTATGAATTTTAAAGAAGTGATATTGTGATCCTGTGGCATTTGGCTTTTGGTAGGAATAAATGTAACAGAACAGTTTGCAACCTTAGTGAGACTGGGAGGTTTCCGTAGTATTTCCTGTAGTTCTGAGGGCTCAAAGTGATTCAAACAAACTGCAAAGAAACCTTGAGACTAGAGGAAATCACTGTGAATACAACAAAAAATGATTAAAATGTGTTCTATGTACTCCATCTCTCCACAGCTTGTAAAGTTAGTTAAATTCAACTAGGTTCAGGTTTTCTGGAAGAGCAAATGAAAGAAATTTATTTGTAGCAATACAAATACTCTTTAGAGTAATGTGTTTTGATACTTTTCGAGGGCTTCTTTGGGAAAGTTTTAAATAGTTCTTTTGTTTTAATTAATTGGAATAAAACTAACGTTGGAAATAGTTAAACTACACAGTTGCTTCCCCTTGATTTTGGTCTGTCCTAATCTTAATTAGGAAGCTGTTCATGAAAGCTATCTGGATGAAAGAATTCTCTTGATTTCTGCACTTCAAGATAATACAAGGGGTTATTGCTTACTCAAACTGCAGGTGATCTTTAATACTGTGTGAACTGAAGGAATTGGTATTTTGCTGGTGGTTTTATGGTAGTTGGCTATTCCAGATCCTGCTCCTGACAGATAGGATAAGCAAACACGATTGCTCGCTTTCCTTTTTCTAGTTCCCCATAGGCAAGAACCTTGGCAATTGAAACTGGGTGGTTTTTTTCCCCTTTGGAAGCTGACAAGGGAAACCTGTGAAGTTGGGTACACAAGGCATTGTATGGTATCTGTAAATATAGGGATGACCTTCTGCAACCTTCTCTGAAAAAACACTGCATCCTTTTGCTATCACCCAGATAATCCTTATCCTGCTTGGCTTCTCGCCACCAGGAAGCTCAGTCCATGTGGCATCAGAGCCCTTGATTAGCAAGAGCAGCCATGTGGAACAGAGGTATCAAGTCTAATGTCCGATTTCAGTCAATCTATACTTCAATGTTTTGAACATGAGTACCTTTGTTATATAGTTAAGCATCTTTACTAACAGTTGTCTTTACTTACAGAGGAAAGTAGGCACTGTCTGAATTAATACTTTTGTTCATTCAATATTTTACCAGAGAGTGAATGTGTTTATTTACAATTATACTATAGTCACATACATTATGTATTTTAAAAAAGTGAATCCTAGGCTGTAAAAAAAATGAGAAAACAAAACAACAAAACCAAAAACCAACAAAACCTTTGAAGCATATTTACTCTTGCTTAAAAATATCCAACAAGTCTGAAGCTACTTCTAGGCATAATAAAAAAATGTTGCAAAACATGGAATTCTGACAAGTGTTATCTTTGGGGAAAAATGGTTTAAAGTATTGTATTCAAATATTTGAAGACCGTGTGTCTTTGACTTCACCAGTTGTTTCTCTGAATTATTTTTTTGTTAGGACAGTGTTTTGGAAGGCATAGGAAGAACTTGTCATATTAAGATTCTTATAATTTGGTATTTTTATAGTGGTTTTTTTGGTTTTGTTTTTGTGGGGTTTTTTTAATGAATTAAAGTGTAGATTTAGGTGATACGTAGATACATAACATACGTCTTTTATGGGGAGGGAGAGCATGTGTATAAACACTAGGGAACAACTCTTAAGAACTCTCCTGCTACATTTCTCCCGTTACTGTTTCTTCAGTTTTTCCTGAAGAAAAGATATTACAAATAGTTATGTAAAGAGTAAATAAAAGTGTAGCACTTTGGTCCAAATACTTATATTTTCTTGCAAGAATTTAGCTTTGTCTTTTCTGGGGGGTTTTCCTTGTTTATTTGTTTGTTTGTTTGTTTTGGAATTTCAGTTGAGCATTTCCCTTTCTATTCCATTGCAGAAGTATTAGGAAGTTCATTGCTGTGATAGGTTTTTGGGTTCTTTTGCTTCTTATTTTATCCCTTTCTGGTGTAAAGAGAAATCTGAACTACCTGGAGCTCCAGGATGGTGATGATCACACTTAGGCTTGCTGATCTTTTGGCCACTCTGAATTCATAACTTTGGAAAGTGTTGGAGGCCACCTTTTAAAGACTTCTGTTACTGAAAATTGAGAAGTTTGAGAACCTCGAAATGAAAAGGTGGAAATTGCATAAACAAAGCAGCATTCGTGAACAAATTTGCTTATGCTTTGGTAGATGCCAGAACAGTAAAAGCTGGGCTCTGAGGATGCTGACTGGGAGAGGCAATACCAAAGAGAGTTGTGACCCTTTGTAAGACAAGCTCTCTTTTACTAGAACTTCAAGTGTCCAGAAACAATGTTTGCTCCCACGATTTGCAGACTATATCACTGCAGGATCAGCACTTCTCTTCTATTCAAGCAAATATTGCAACACTGAGAGCTGTTCAAGTTATAACATACCAATCACGCATTCCTAACTGGATTTTCAAATTTCTAACTATGCAAACTTTTATTTTCTTAAAAGTTGAGTTACTGTGCACTACTTCATTATTCCAATTGGAACATGCTTGCTTTCTGGTTTTGTATTTATCTGTAAATATACCACATTTCAGACAGAATTGTTATGTCTGTATGTAAAGCTGAGTACAGAAGAATGAATTAAAAAATTTTTTCCCAGTCTACACTCATTTACCTCTCCTTTGCTAGGTTTTGGTCTCATGCAAAGAAGATAGCAAGTGTGATGTTTATTTTGTTTTGTCTCCAATAACTGACCTTGCACCCTATTAGGAAACAATATCTTGGGCTAAGCTTAAAGTAACAAACTCAGGCAACGAGCAGAAGTGGTAGAAAGCCTGCATGAGCCATCAGTGTGAGAGGCTGGTGCTACAATGGTTAAAACAGCTTTAACCTCTGCAACTGTATTAGGCTGCTGCAGAAAGAAGAAACGAAAAAGAAGAAAAAAATAAGAAAAGAAAAAATGTAGCTCTGTCTAAGAATGAGATGGGTCCATTATTTCTGGTAGGATGTGTATTGAGCTGTGGTCATAAATTCAGGTGGCCTCCTCAAGTTACACTAATAGCCATGTTACTGCTTTTGTTTTGGTTTTCCTCTGTAGGATGTTGAAGGTAAAGATGGCATGCTAAGATTTCATATTTTCCTCCTGATGGCACTTCACGGAATTACTCATTTGCCTTAAACATGAAAGACACAGAATGTCTTCCAAACCCAAAATTTCTGGGCTTTATGGTTTTTTACTGTGACAACTCTAAACTTTGAAATTTTGAGGTCAAAGTTATTCTTTTGGGGGTGTGGCCTGCAGTTTAGTCCTGGGTTTCCTAGTTTCTTTGCTTTGTGCAACTAGGTTTTGCATGTTTGGGTTTCCATTGGGTAGTGTTTGAGGTTAGTTTGCATTTGTTGCATATTGAGGGGTTTTCCCCTGAGTCAGTGTTAGTCACCTAATGGGGCTGTTGGGTTAATCTGGGTACTAGAGGGTGGACACATCCAAAATGCTCGTAGCTGCTGCTGACTGGAGCTGCTCTTGCTATTTTGGAAAGGTGAAAGATCATCTGATACCAGTACCTTTCTGAAAGCAGGAGGAAATAGGGATGGGTAAAACAATCAGCTTGTGGGTTTTAAAACTCTTATGTATTTCCCATTACAAACATTATAAGCAGAGGTTTTAATTTTCATGTGGAGTGTTGTCCGTATGATTTGCATTTCCATGTTTATAGACACATTCTTCCAATCCCTGTGGTTTCACTAGTGAGGCAGAAAAATATAGCTAGGTTTTGCTCAAATTCAGAGTTCGTAACTGTTTTGGTTTATGTTAGTATACTTCAGTCATTCATATTTGAAGAAAAAAGTAGGATATTGTGGCTCATAACATGCATTGAGAAAAAGCTTGTTCTTTAAAATCTTCAAAAGGCTCTCTACTGATTCTATTCTTCTTCATAATAGTAGTTCTTTGGACATATCTGAGAAGTGGTAGTTATTTTGAGTATTTTAATGTTAGAGCACACAGCCTGAGAGTTTAGGGACATGATCTTTAGGTTTTTTTCTAAAAATCTGTCGAGCACTTGACTGTCATTACTGGGAAATTTGTGGTGTGTTTGGAAGTAACACACTAAGTGCCACAGTTCCCTGCAATCAAGAAAAAACTTTATACATTCAGTTTGTTGGTGCAACTTGTTTTTCCCAACCTGAGATATTGGGGGGAGGTTTGTGTGATAGATACAAGCTGTTTGATTGTTGTAGAATATCGTATGTGGTTTAGACTAAAGATTTTAATATATTTAAGTATCAACACTTGAAAAATAAATCAGCAACATCGAGCTGACATACCTTACTGTTGTTGGCTTAAGTTAACCCAAAATTTAGAACTGGCTGCCTGTCCTAATGGTAAGGAGCAAACTTGAATTACAGAAGTTTATTCTGTTTATGTTGGCTTTAGAGTAGTGCAGAGGTTTGTTTTTTAGACGAGGTGTCCGTGCTGAGGTTCACAGTAGAATAGCGATAAATATTGATGATGTGAATAATGTTGTTTTGGATACAGACAACTGGAGGGATGAAGGAAGAAAAATGTGTTGTTGTCTGTAACTACAGTTGCAGTTCTTAATATAACTTAATAGTGTAGCAGTGGAATAGTGTGTGAGGTCAGATGGGGCTTAGACTAGGAAATAATATGGTGATTCACTTTTCCAAAGCAACTTGCTTTTGCTTTTAAACAACTCTTAATTGAAAAAGAACATAGTAATGTAATTAGAATGCTTTTGTTGTTGTTGCAAATGATAGCTTTTCCTCCTCCTCAATTTTATTTTGTACTGAAGTTAATGAATTTTTAAAAAACTTCAATTGAGTGAACAATCTTTTAAAACAAAGATTAGGTTTTTTTGTCATTTATTGCCTTTTGAGTTTTTCTTTTGACAGCAGGAACAAAAGGACAGTTATATTTCTATTTTTACTTGACCAGAATACAAATCAAAATAGCAAAATAACTACTGCATTTGGAGGGTGGCAGCTTTAATAAATCAGTTAAATACTTCAGAGTTCATAATTTTTCCTGTTTTCAGTATGGGGATTTTTTATGAATGCTTTAATGCTTTACCTCAAGTATCACCTTGAAGACTTGAGACAAAGTGCAGCACTGTTCTGTTTATAGTAGCTGCAAAAAATTACTGATTTCCTCTGTAAATCACTGGAAATTATTAGAAGTATGCATTTTTCAACAAAAATAACACTGTATTACTCTCTTGGATTTTTTTTCTTAAAGGAGACTTTTCTGGAGTGCTACAAAGAAATGAATTTTTATTATGGATTGACATTAAAATCGTTTAGATGTTGCTTTAGAATGGTGTGTATTCCCTGCTCCAAAGGATCTGTCACCATACTTCAGTTTTGTAAGTCTCTGAAAAAGCATTGGCTTATAGCTATGCAAAAGTTGAAAATTTGATGAAGCAACGATTTATTGTGCAAAGCACTAGTGGCACTGGTTCTGCATATTTTAATGGAAGTATAGATTATTCATTCAAAACAAGGCTAAATGCAAATGGTGATGGTGCATTGTTGGTGATATTACTGCAGAAAAATGCCTTTAAGACATAAAACCTGTGTCTCATGGCTGAAAGTTTGCCTCTTCTCCACCTACTGTCCCCCAAACAGATTAATTGACCCTATCAAAATTTAACTTCAGCAGAGCACAGCTATAGTTTGTAGTTCAAAAGGAATTTAGAACTAAGAATGACCTTGATAATTGACACCATCTGTAGTTTGAACTTCCATAAACTCACCTTTCCAGTAATTCCTAAAAGCATGGCACTAGCCTCAATCAGTTTTGAATTTTATAAATAGAAGCACCCTTGGCCTTTTCTGTGGTATGTGGAAAATTGTTACACCTTTTTTCCAAAGGTGTAATGAATTCGGAAAACTTGGTATTCTGTAGGGATGTTTGTTTTCAGTTGTTTATATTATTCCCCTGCAATTCAGAGCCCTTTCTCCTCAGGAATATAGTCATAATAAACTTGCATAATTTGTTAGGTCTTTAATTCTTTTTCCCTCCTTCTGAAAAGGCACTCCATACACTTCTCCCGGAGTTCTAGGAATAGTAATAAAAGAACCCTATTCCTCCTCCTCTTGGTCTCTTTTCCCTTGCTTTTTCATACATCTAGTACTTTCTTCCACTCCTCTTTATTAGCAGATCATAGGTAGGATGTTATCTAGTTCTTGAATCCAGGAGCTGTGTGGAACAGTGTTGGAACTGCCCATATCAAAGGAAGAGGATGAAGATGTCTTGCATTTCAAGTTGCTTTTACAGCCTTCTCTGAATGTGTCAATATAAATTCAAAATGAATTCATTGCAAGTGGAGTTTCCCTGTGTAAAACAGTGCAAAATAAAGGATATTTGATTGTTAAACAGGCTATTTAGTTCCACTTGTTTTCAGTTTTCTGTATAAATTGTCCTATTCTTTGCTCATGGATCAAGTCAAACTTGATACTGTTTTTATTCCAGATGATTGTGGCAAAGCACTGTCTAACTTGTTTATGTCTCAATTTCTTCACTCCATTGGAAGAGGTTTTCTTTGGTAGTTTCAAAGCTTATTTTAGTTCTTGACTTTAACTACTGTATTAAACATAAAATATTGCATCCTAAAATTGTCTCACGCTAGTTTATGTGACTGTTTTCTTTTGTCTAGGAATTTTACAGACATGTTGTAAGGCAGCTGCAGTTGGAAACCTGCTGCTGTGTCTTGGAAGCCCGCTGAAGTATCATTCTTTGCATGAGCTTTCAAACTACTATTTGACTAAAGACAGCATAGTGAATCTTTTAAGTCTGAGATGTTAGAGTGTGCTGATGAGGAACTGTTTTAACTGAGGTGGTTTATTTAATCAATCTTGTTGAACTGTTTTGATCATTCAAGCTGGAACATATCTGCACAGAGCCAGGTCTCATTGCAATCCTACTTAAAGGCAATTTGTAGGCAATTTTCTTTTAAGACTGATGTTTTGTCCACAGACAAAACCTGCTTTTTCATCTGAGATTTTGTTGATTTGTTATAAATGGAATAGTATTAGCTGGGTGCTTTACATTAGCAAAACTAAGCTCTCAAATGTGACACGTCTGAAGCAGAATAGCATACTGCCCAGTGGAGGGACACATTAAGTAAGCACTCTGGTCTGTACAGATCCTGGTTTTTTTGGTTTTGTGTTTGGCGGGGAGTAGAGTAACTATCCATAGCTACCTCAGTGATCTGATTGGGGTCTGGGTGTACTAATACCTTGCTGGTTGCATGTGCTACCTAAGCTGGTCCTGTTTGGGTTTTTTCAGTCCTAAAGAGGACATAATATAGTCTTGGGGTAAAACACTTAACAAAATAGGATCAAGGTCATTACAAGTATTTCTTGTGAAGACCCTGCCTCCCAGTCTCCAACTTCACAGGTCATACCAAGTCATGCACTTCATGCTGGTCTGTTCCTACTCAGATACAAATCCGGAATGAATGTTTGTCATTATGTGGCTCAAATAAAGCAAAATGTGCTAACCACAACAAAAACTGAGATTTGTTGCTAAACACCTAGTTCCTTTAATATCCCTTTTCTGGCTCAGTCATTCCTGAATTTTGAAAGCTCTGTTTGTAGTATAAATGGAAATTAATAGCTTTGATAATAGAATTTGTATGTGTAATGCAGTCTCCTATGGATTAAGGTTTAAATCACTTAACAGAGCTTACTTAATATTATGTACTCTCTGACCTCATTAGAAAAAGATGGAAACTGTACTGTCCTTACCAGCTGCAAACTCTTTGACACATTGATCATTGTTCTGATTACCGTTTGCATTGACAGGCTGCTGTTCTGAAAAGAAAAGGAAGGGAAACATGAAACCTGGGGGCCACGTGTGATATGGTATCTCAGTGCAGGACAGCATGAATCTGCACTGCGTGTGATTACCAGACAGTAAATCAGCTATGCTGTGCTAGAGCCAGAAAGCAGTAGCTTTCACACTTGCTGCCTGTTTCCCACTCATTGTAAAGCCCTGCCCTATCACTTGATAGACCTGGAAAGGAAGCGCAGAGGAAGCAAGTGCCACTGATGGTTCAAAATGTTCCAGGGTGACTGGAAACTTTGAGCAATGGCCTGGGTGAGAAGAACAAGACCTTATTGACAGGGTTCAATCCTAGTCAAGTCTGTTTCCCATCAGCTTCCTAAGTAATCACAGCCTTTCTTTTTTTCATCTCCTTTGCACTCTCTGGTCTGAGTCTCCCACTTTCACCTCCTGCTTTATTTGATTTATTTTTTTTTTTTATTTTAGTGGACTGAGCAACCAAGGAGAACTAGGAAGTTTTCCTCCCTCTACTAAATCCTGGAGGAATTACTAATGAAAAAGATGACAAAATCATTCAAGATAGCTGTCATCCCCTGCTCTGGCCCCATGTTCCTCCACATTTTCCATTGAATATTCTTTGAATTTCTCCTTTCAGTAGGGTCTTGTTCTTATCATTTGATGTACAGAAATACATATGGTTCCAGTGATGCCATGGCAGATGTGGTTTGTCATGTTCCCAGTTAATGGGTGTCATAGACTGATGGCTGTTGTTGTAGGGCTGTAGCCCTGTAAAATTTTGTGCATACACACATGTACATATAGTGGGAGAAGTATGTAAGCTGAGACTTTCTTTCTTGTTTTCAAGCTTTCTAGACTCTGTAAGACTTTACAAATAAAGGAACCAATTTTTTTTTCTAATGCTGAAGTTTTAAACATAGAGCAACATGCCCCTCGTACACTGCACTGTGCCATTTTGCATAGATATACCCAGGGTTTTGCCATCAATGCAGTAAACAGTCTCTACTGGCAGTCCTGCTGCTCTAGGGCCTCATAGTGCTTCTCAAATTTCTTACTTCAGTATCTTTTTCTTCTTAGGCTCTCTGTGAGACAAAAAGGTTCATTTAACTTGAGGTAAAAAAAAAAATTCTCTGAAGAAAACATACTTTTAAAGGACAACCACAGAGATGTGTCTTTGTTTTGCACTTAAATGCTCTGACCATGATCACGACAGAGCAGATGCACATAATAGGGTTTAAGCACATAAGCATATGTGGCATCTCAGTGTTTTTATGGTCTTTTTGTAGCAAGCCATTTGGCTCTGGTGAAATACATTTGTGTATTAAAGGAACAAACAATTCAAAAAGTCAGTGAGAAGATGCAGACTTTGGGCATGAGTACTGTTCACTGAATTGGACAGTGAGAACTCTTTTGGAGGGGTAAACTTTACTGGGTTTGTGATGGAGTGTACACATTTATAAAGATGATATGACTTATTGTATTTGGTAATCCTGGCAATACTCATACCAGAAAAACCATCTTATTGCAGGAAAATGGGCACTAGCATGTGTTTTAAAGTATTGTCTTCTGGGGAGTTTATTAGCTGAAGTTTGACAAGGATGTAAATGAAAAAAAAAAGAAAATTCCTAAAAATAAACAACCCAAATTCTCAACCCTCAATGATACATAAAATGTGAAAATGGCTTGTATTCTGTAGTATAAATATAGGGTGTGCTAGGGATGTTTTTGAAAACTCAGTTGGTCGGGCAAGCAGAGTTACTGCTGCCTTCAGAAGCTGTGTGGAAGGACCGTGTGTGCAAGGGAAATGCCAGCGTGACACAGTGCTACAGAGACATATTGGTTTGCAGAGTATGCCAAGCTTACACTACTTTGGTTTTAAATATTCTTCCTTCCTTATGTCCAAAATAGTTCATATTCAATAAGTCTGGTTAGGATATTTTGGAAAGATGTCCCCAGGCACTTCATAATGGAACTTGGGAAGAAATTCAAGAGACAGGAGTTCTCAACTAGCATTTGTAAGCAAGTTATCTTAAAATATGCTGCTGCTTAATATAAAAGTAACTAAAAAGAGTCTATAGTATTTTTAGATCAGTATATGAATCTAGAGAAATCAAAGTATATGCTTGTTACCCCATCAACTCACAACAAGGTTATTTTCTTCCCTTTTTTGAGATCTTAAGCAGTCCAAATCTCCCAGGCCTGTTCAATGTGTTTCTAACATTTTCCTATGTCTTACTATTCCCAGGATGGATCGTACTTGGCTGAGTTCCTGTTGGAAAAAGGCTACGAGGTGAGTGACTCGGTGACTGGTTGCAGGCTGATGGAATCATTTGGATGCTGCAGCTCCGTCCGGCTTCCTCTGCTTCTGTCCTTCTCTGTGTATGTTTTCCACTCCAGCCCTAGATAACAAATCAAAACTCCAGAGAGGAATGTGCAACATGGCCTGTAATCATGCCAGGTTATTGTACTATTTATCATCTAATGTCCACTAGTGGATTCCCCCTTCTCCTCAGGGTATAGCTGCTTTGCATGTTTCCCGCCAACTCAGATAAGCAGCGACCTGCGTGAGCCAAAACTGTAAGGAATTAGGGAATAATTTATTATGCAATGTACCACATAAAGGAATAAGAATCTCTTGTTTGTTCTCTTTTCCCCCCTCTCTCTTTGCAGTAAAGGCCCTTTTATTTTGGCAGTTATATTTCAGCAATGAAAATCTTGCATTTTGCTTTCCCTGTTTAAAATGCAAAAAAAACCCCCAAACAACAAACCCAAAACAACCTATATTTTGGTAGAGTTGCTTTCTACCTTTTCTCTTAGATTTATTATATTCTTGCTTAGCATATGATTTTTACTTACCTTTTCCTTGAATTAAGGAGTCTGATTCCTTCTTACTGCATACTTTTCCCTGGCAAAATTACATTTCTTGTGACCCAGCAAAGCAATAATCACATTGTTGCCATCTATATGATTTGATGTGTTTGAACTGATGTTGACATAAATGTAAGAATATTTGCCTTCTCAGTCATGCAAGATGCTTCCAAAAGGTGCAATAATGGAAGGAGAGGGGTGATCAATTTCATTTCATTTTTAGTAAAAGCTAATGCTTGTTCTAATATTGAATTTTATTACTTCTGTTGTAATACTGCTTCATAGCTTAGTGAGAAGTCTCTTTTCAGCCAGTCTGTGCTTTCCATGCTTTTGCACCAGGTTAATCTTGCCTTGCTTATTCCATCCTTTCTCCTGCTTTGTTGATTGATTTGCTTATTGATATTGGCTTTTCAGTGTTGTAAATTGATTTTTTCCTTTTTTACTATTTCTTCATTCCATTTGTGGAAGAGACACATCACTGTGGTTGCTTCTGCTCATCATCATGGCTGGGCTTTGCGAACGAAGATTTAGGAAGGCTCTATCCACATTTGTTACCTACACGCTGGTGGCTAATGAGGCCAATACGAGATAGACATATCCAATTACAAAAGGCACAGCAGAAAGACTCCTTAGGTGGTATATTCTGCAGGACATGATTCTTTCTGCGTTGTCTTTTCTCCTCGAGAGTGATCCTGTGTGCTTTCTCAAAGGAAGCAGCAGCGTTATAGATGGTGTGTCTCCAGGCCTCCCGACTGGAGGCCAGAGTAGACCAGTTATGTTGATCAATATGGCCCAGGCTGAGATGTTGTTTCAGGGAGTCCTTGTATCTTTTCTTCGGGGCTCCTCTCATGCAACAGTTCACCATAAAGCAAGATCTTAGGGAGGCAGTGGTCCTTCTTACTTAAGGCGTGCCCTGCCCATCGCAGCTGTGTTCTCAGCAACATGGCCTCGATACTTGTGACAGCTACTTGCTCTAGAACAGATGTATTGGTCACAAAATCTGACCAGTGGATGTTTAGGATTGTACGGAGACAGCGTTGATGGAAGCGTTCTAGGAGACGCAGGTGGTGGCGGTAAATGACCCATGGTTCGAAACCATTTAAGAGAGTAGACAGCACTATGGCTCTGTAAACACTGATCTTTGTACTTTTCTTCAAGTGTTTGTTACACCATACTCTTTTATGGAGTTTTCCAAAAGCACTATATGCCTTTGCTAACCTGTTGTCTATCTCCACGTCAATCTTACCATCCAAGGAGATGAGGCTACCTAGGTAATTAAACTGATGGACTGATTTGAGCTCTGATTGGCCAATAGTGATATGGGGATGATGGAAGACTTCCTGAGGTGCAGGTTGATAGAGAACTTCTGTCTTCTTTAAGCTGACTTCCAGCCCAAAGAGCTCAGCAGCATCTGCAAAGCAGGATGTTAAATGCTGCAGAGCTGCTTCTGTGTGGGCGACAAGGGCAACGTCATCAGCACAGAGCAGCTCCCCGACAAGATGGTTTAAGGTCTTGGTGTGGGCCTTCAGTCACCTTAGGTTGAATAGGCTTCCATCAGTACGGTATCGAATGTAGACACTGTCCTGATCATTCTACCTGAAAGTCAGTGTGGTTTCAGAGCCAACAGAAGCACCACAGACATGGTGTTTGTTCTCAGACAACTGCAAGAGAAGTGTAGGGAACAGAACAAAGGTCTCTGTGTAACCTTTGTTGACCTCACCAAGGCTTTCGATACTGTGAGCAGAAAAGGTCTGTGGCAGATTTTGGAATGTTTAGGTTGTCCCCCCAAGTTCCTCAAAATGATCATCTCACTCCATGAGGATCAGCACCGCCAAGTCAGATATGGCAATGCACTTTCTGAGCCCTTTCTAATAAAGAATGGTGTGAAACAAGGTTGCTTCTGCTCCTTTGAAGGCAAAAGCACATACTCTCTCCTAGTCCACAATGAAGCTGGGAACTGCCAACAGCAAATAAAATGAAATATAACCCTTTCCACAATAGAAAGGTTACTGTATTTGGGTAGAGATTTTTTCTTCTGTTCCTAAACTCTCTGTCACTTTCTTGGAATTCTTTCCTGTGTTCCCAGTTAGACATCTTTTCTTCTGAATAACTGAACACAAGAGCCCACGTGATAACTGATTGCCTCCCTAACCAAGATGCTTCATTTAACTTGTTTTGTTTTGTTTTTTAATTTCAATCTATTTAAAGATCTGGGCCTGTTGGGAAAAATCCACTGATCTTACATTCTTAACCAGATTAACCAGTTTGCACACATTGTGGCTTGTCACAGAGTTTGCATTTCACCTGTCCCATGCAGACAAAGGTACCTTTCATCAGTTTTTTTACAATTACACTGCTGTCATGGATTAAGCATTTGACAGGTTTTCCTGCTCTTGTATGTGCATACCAGAAAAAGGAGTGGGAGAAAAAAAAAAAGAAAAGAAAAAAAAGCAGAGTTCACATGCTTTCTTCTTATTGCTGGATGCAACAGGCTCTCTGGGTTTGTCTGTTTACTGAAACTTTTGAAGTCCTGGGATGATTGCATTTAGCACATCTCATTGGTCAAATGTTGGAATCACAGTCATTCAGCTGACACAAAGCTCTTGCAAGCCCAGTCTTTCATCAAGCTTTGAGCTGGCAAGATTTGACTTACTGATTAATCGTTGACATGACCTTGAATTTTAGCATGATTTCATTCAGAGATAGATAATTGAGTGCTCAAAAAGTCCCTCATCAGAACCTTAAGCCAAAATCTTTAATTTTGCTAGAAAAATCACAGCATCATTTAGGTTGGAAAAGACCTCTGAGATCATCTAGTCCAACTGTTAATGCAACACAGCCAAGTCCATCACCAAACCATGTCCCTAAATGCAAGTTCTACATGTTTATGAAGTACCTCCAGGGTTGGTGACTCACCCGCTTCTCTGGGCAGCCTGTTCCAGTGTTTGGCAACCCTTTGCATGAAGAAATTTTTTCCTAATATTCAGTCTAAACCTCCCCTCTTGTAGAGCACCTCAGTTAGCTTCCTTTAGAATAATTTGTTGCTTTAAAACTGTGAAGTCTGATATTTTACTCAGCAAACTTAGTTCATTTGAGTACTCAAAATATTTCCAGCATCTTTTGTAAAACTGAAGATATTATGGAAGGGTCTTTTTTTTTTTAGATAGTGTTTCTCTGTAAACCTGATGTCCCTATAAATTATCCACACATTCTATAACTAATTATTTTGATATGGCTTTTGACTACATATCTTTGAAAATTTATCTTCATAAATTCATTATTTGATGAAAATTTCTTTTACAGGGCATGTTTCTCAGTGCCTCATTGATCCTCAAAGTGCAAATATTTGAATTGTAGAACATGGTATGTTGTGAGTGTGCTGTGTGACTGGGCACACAGGAGATTTTATGCAAGGAAATTGGCATCATAAATTTGACTTGCAGTTGTAAAGATGACTATTGAGCTGTTTTTAGAGATTTTGACACCAAAATGTCATTCTTAAAGCAGCAAACTGGTCTCAATCTGCAGTTGTGTACACTTTTCTATTCATTTAAATTTTTGACTTATGATTGAATGAAAAACGTTTTCTGTGTCAATAAGCATAGCTTGTGTTATGTGTAAAATGAAAATCCCCAAACCAAACCAAAGCCCTAAACACTGCCTGTTCCTGCTGCTCTGTTCTTGCAGGTACAAGTTAACAGGAAGTGAGAAAGTAAAGCAATGGCCTGACCAAACCAAGTGTAGGATACATCAAAGTGTAAGGGATCACTTTCAGAAATAAAAGGCAGGGAGAGTTGGGACAGTCAGATGCTTAAGCTTGGTTTCACTTGTACAAGTGCAACTTCTGCAGCTGATAACCTAAGCTAATATGAATTTTACCAGCAGGCATCATGATCCTGTCTTACAGGAGAGGAGGAAACAGGGTCAGTGTTCGAATTTCTCTGATGTATTAGACAAAAATGATCTTTTCTTTAGTGTTAGTCAGAACCAGTGGGGCTTTTTTTTCCCACCAACTTATTTATCGTGGCTGCTTAAAGGAAATTCCCAAGCTGGATTTCAGCCTCAGGCTTGTCTGTGTGTCGTGTAACCCACTGGAGAACACTGACTCATGAGGTCCACAAAACAGCACTGACTGTTCTCGCTGTTCTTCCAACACCCCAGGAAGTGAATGACAGCTGATTTCTAAAATATATTTGGGCCTTGCAGCTATTGCTTCTTCTTTCCCCTTGTCTTTTTCTTCCCTTCTCTCTTCTCTGCTCACTCTCTCCTTTCCATAGTCCCATCTCCTTCTGCTGCTTTTTCCATGCCAGTCATCTCTGCCTCCAGAAAGTCTTCACTGCAACCAGGGAGAAATGCTTTTCTTGGCATTCATATATTTCTTCTCCAATGCTGGTAATAACATCAAATATCACACACTAGGAGACGGTGCTCTAGGGCAATTCAATATGTTTTCTGTACTGTGTGATGCTCCAGCTGCTAGTGGTATCAGCAAGGGAGAAGGGGAAAGCACTCGAGTACTCAAGTAAATATGACGGCATCTCCAAGTATGTTATTGTTTGGATAACTGCCCACCTGTAGGAATAGATACAACCTCTGATTACCTGATATAAGGGTTAGGTCTGTGCATATGAATATTTTGAGTGATGGTGATAAACACTTTCCTCTTAATGTTTCCCACTTATCTTTTGCATCTTAACTTGTTCAATCCCCAGGTGCATGGCATCGTTCGTCGGTCTAGTTCTTTTAATACAGGCCGGATTGAACATCTCTATAAGAACCCACAGGCTCACATTGAAGGAAGTAAGACTTTTTTTTTTTATTTAAGGTGGTATATGTTATTTAGTCTGTTCTATCAGCTTGGCGGAGAAAGGTCCCTGGGAGAAGGGAGGGAATCCCATTTTCCTGTGCTTGTGTTAGCTAGCTGCTCTATCTCAGAAAGAAAAGGGACCATTTTTCTCTGAAGATGTGGCATGAAGTATAGATGCTCTTGTGTGTGTGAATTACAAAGAGTGGAAAATATGAGGGGCCCGGGAAAGCACTTTGTTGGGTAGAAATGCTGCCAGAGTTCACACATAGCTGGGCAGTGGCAGTTAAAAAATGGCTGGGCCTGCAAAAAGCTGTGTGAGGTTAAAAACACTGAAATGTTAGAATAGTAAAGTGGGGGGGGGGGGGTTGAGGCACTTATCTTAAGTACTCCAATTCTGTTTCCTCATGAGTTTCTGAGTGTCTGATGGAGGTGAAGGTTTGGAAGCAGCCTGTATGACAGCACGAGTAAGACGTGATAAGTTCTTTCTGATGACAGGAAGAATGAATCTTTGGACCTTTATGAATTTCTACACGCAAGGAAGTGATTACTTGCTTTCCCTGAAGGAAAGGCATTGCTCTTGGAAATTTGCTGAAAATTTACTGTATTCTCTATTACCACTGATAATTTGGGAAGTTGAAATTATTACCTTTAATGTACACATTGTAAAAATTGTTTGAGTATTTTACCTTAAAGAAGGTTAAGTGGTCACTTAATGAGAAGCAACTCAAATGTTGGATGGGTCCAGTTCAGCAGAAGGACTGAGCACTTTAACAAGCATGTAGTTCTCTATGCTATGTGTATTTTGTAGAGTTGTTGTGCTGGTTTAAAGGTAAACCAGCAGGGGAAATGAACTCAACTCAGAGGAGAGATTATAAGTCAGAATAACAATTTAATAAAATAATACAATAAATACAATTATACAGACAAACAGTTGATTTTAACCCACAAAACCCAAATGTATAACCCAGCACCCTGGGGCATGAACAGAGTGCTGTTCATTGGGCCCCCTGAGTCCAAAGTAAAAGGAGAGGGAAGAAACCTGTTGGTGAGAGTGCTGTTGCAGTCTGGTCAAGAGTGGTGATTGCACCCCGGTCGAGAGTGGTGGTTGCAGTCTGGTTGAGAGTGGTAGTCTGCAGTCTTCCTCTGGATCCCACGAGTGGTTGAAAAAGTCCCAAGACTCCAGTTCAGGCAGGAATGCCCAGTACCTCCCTCAGTGTGGGGAGTTCCACAATGGATGTGAGGACAGGGAGACACCCTCCTATCTCCCAGGCCTCTTAACACCCCGTTTATAGCCTAAGGAGTCAGGCCTGCTCTGGGCAGATGGTATAAATGGTCTATTGATAACAGTTTCTGGGAAATGGCATGGAAGACTATAGAATACACAGTTTTGGGTTACACCCATACAGTGATGAACTGGTCCCAGCTGTTCTAACTAGGACAGTTGTGTTCTAACTAGGACAGCTGTTCTAACTAGGACAGGAGCTGTCCTAAATAATCCAATTTAAGGTATTGTTAACACTAAATATCTCCATGGTGTAAATAAATCATGTCTTTAAAGTCTGCTTCACACCATAGTTGAACAGAGCTTATTTTTATCAAGTTGTAATACATAATGCAACTTATAGATTTCACTTGATCTTTACTTGTGATTTTTTTAAAAAAAATACTTAATTTCTTACATGACTCTGACATGGTATTTGCTGTGAATAGTTGCTACTTACTGTACGTTGCTCCTTAAAATATCTGATTAAGAGAGGGGTAAAATTGAATAAAATATCTTCATGAAAAATGCTGAAACCTGTTTTTCTGTCAAGAACAATGTAAGAACTGTTTCCCATGACTTGTATTCTTGGCTCATGAGGTAAAATGAAGCAAATGAAATGAAACAGGAACCTGTGCATTGTGAGGACCATCTTGTGAATATGAAAAGTGATTTGAGAAGACAATGTAGACTGTGATAAATGCATACACAAACATTTAAGGAAAGGGATGGAAGAAAGAAAAGGAAAGCAGACGCTGAAGTTTTTTCCCCATTTCTTATCTTATTTTCCTTTAACTGAAGAATGCAGCTATATGAATGGGAGGAGGAGAAGGAATTGGACTTGGAATCTCAGGAAAGGCTGCTCCATGGAAACTCTTTGGAAACAATGGGTTTCCAGGCACTACTAGAGAAAGCAAAGAGGCAATAGTCATTATGTGAGCAAACCTGAATTTTATCTTTGCCACATGTGTTCTTCCCTTGAAGAATTGATCGCATGTTGCAAGATGGTACTCTTCGTAGACAGTGAACTTCTATATGAAAAAAAGGTAGGAAGCACAAGAAGGAAAAAGAAAAGTGCTTCCTGAAGCAGGTCCTCCAGCTGTTGCTTGCTAGGGAGGTTCTCAGATAGGTTAATAGTACTAAAGCCCAGAGGTTTTGACATTTGATCTGTGTTTAAAAATCTGTGCACCAAACAAGCCCCAATTCTAGTAAGTCTTTCCACTTAGCCTATTACTCTTGAAAGACCTCTTTTTCTTGGATCAGAAAATGGACATAGCTTTATGCCCTGTTCCTCCTCAAAAAAGCCATGTGGACAAGAAGCTTTGAAGATTTGATGGTAGACCAAAATGGGCACTCCCCCTGAGAGCATTAAATTTAAGGTAATAGTGGGAGGGTATCTCTGTTGCTTGGCTCAGCCCAGCTAGCAGCCCACCTTCCCCTGAGAAGCTTTGAAACTGCACTCTGCCTTGGGGATGATTGCAGAACTGCATGTGTAGGAAGAGGAAAACAGGCTGTGGCACCTCTTTGCTGCCTAGCAGCTGCCTATGCTGGAGGGGAACTAGTTGCTCTTGCAGACCTCAAGGCTCTTAGAGAGCTGCTGCTGCTCCCTGAGCCTCCCCTTGTAACAGCCTCCTCTCCCCACAGATGGAACTACTTTCATGTACTGAATTTAATTTAGGAAACAGAACAGCTGTATTCCATACCAGTGGAAATGTGTGTTCTAGCACAGCCTCTATAGAACTGGTCTCAGGAATGAAGGTAGCCCACAGAACGGATAATTGAGGTGTATGCACAAGAATGGTCACAAGCTGCTTACCAGCCTTCATATTTAATCACAGTTATCACTTTAAAAAAAAAAAAAAAGTTTTGTTACCATTCCATTACCTGTTAGTCACAGCTTCAACTGGGTCTGAAGTGTTGTCAGAATGTCTTTTTCAAGCAATGTGAGATGTAAAAGCAAATTTCAAGAATATACCATGGCTGTATTACTTCATCGACCTGAAGAGCCTCAACAACCTGTTATATAGGAATGTACAAGGCTGAACATCTGAGAAATGCGTTATCTGTAACTTCTTTGCTGCCTTATCCTGTTTAAAAAAAAAATTAAAGATAAACCTAAACCAGCATAAATAATAACAAGTTTACATATCACTGCAACAATTAAAAATGTACTGTGGATTCTTGTGATAGTCTCTTGTAATAAACCTGGTATTTCAGGGCTAAAAAAAAGGAAGAAAATAAGTAATCAAGTTGATTAAGTCTGTAGATGATACAGTCCCAGAAAAGTGGGGACCATCATCAAATGGAAAAACTGCTGAACTATACTGAAATAGGAATTTCTTCATTTTCCTGGAGATAGGGCAGTGCAAACATAAATTTATTAAGGTCATAAACATGAAATGAAAACCTATATGCATATGGCAAATAAATATAAACAGCTAATTCATCAATAGGTATAAGTTTTTATTGGAAAGGCATGTCAATAGCAGTGTGAGGTGATTTTTTTTTTCTTTTCTAATAAGAGCAAAAAGAGATCTGTTTCTGTGAATTTCACTTTTGCAATATCTTCTTGACAGGTCAGGGTCTGAAATCAAGCACAATTTGATAAACCAATGCCACTTACTCTCTTAATTTTGATGGGAGCTCTTACCCACCTTCTTATGCACAAATCAAAAAGAAACTTAAGTTAGGACAGGGAAAATAACAGCTGCATCTAGCTGCATTCAAAATTTTGGTATGTAGTATCATGAAGCATGTTTCATTGACAATTGAATTGTCTTCTGAAATTGCTTTCCAGTGTGTATCTGTATTTTTTGAATGCAAAACAATAGTAACAAATGCAGCAGGTTGTACTGTAATGTTATCTAAATGTTCATCTTGTAGATACCTTAGGCACTCGTGGTGTGAAATGACTCGCAGTGAGAAATTTAACATGTGCAACATTTGGGGAAGAAGAAGAAAGCTATTCACGTATGCTTAAGAAGGTGTTAAAACCTTTGTGACTGACAGATTGGAAGCCCAAACTAAAAATACCCTTTTTTTGTGGAATTCTATATATGATATTGAACTAATTTATACAACCTGAGTAAATTAAGTGTAAACTAGTTATTAATTTTAAACAAGTGATATAAATGTTGCTAGATAAATCAGACTAATGAAAAGAGAATCTAAAATGGAGAAATGTACTTTGTGCTTAAAGCAGGAAAAACCACCAAGCAAAACCATGTTTAGCTGATGATCTCTTAACTTTTTCCAATAGATATTTACCTAGATTTTATTGTAAAATAGGATTTGGACCAAGAATGTAGTGTTGTTCTGAGATTAAGCGTATTAACTCTGTTCTTAAACTCCGAAGACATGAAGCTGCACTACGGGGATCTCACTGACAGCACCTGCCTGGTGAAGATCATTAATGAAGTCAAACCCTCTGAAATATACAACCTGGGAGCTCAGAGCCATGTCAAGGTGAGTAGCCTCTAGCAGCAAGAATTGTGAATGTGTGGTGGCGGTGATGGTATATTGCCTTGATTATTTTAGACTGCAGCATTTATAGCCATTTTAACAACTGCTAACTTCAGCAGGTAAACACTGCTTTAAATCAAGATAGTTGTGCTTGCTGCAGTGCTAAGTTAGTGCGTGAGTTTGCTACTGAATATATATTATGATGTCAATAGTAGAGGTTGAATTGTCACTGTCAACAAAATCAACTGGTTTAAAAATCTGATTTTTCTGCCATATGAAACAACTTTTGCTGTGGAGTTTGCTGCTCATCAGACCTAGTGGAGAAGTTATGTAGTGTTCTTACGCCAAACAGTGCTTAAAATAACATGATTTGGTTTATTTAAAATCAATACATATATCAGAGTGTGTCACTTTTAGAAAGGCTTTACCTATACCAGTTTTCATGCGGGTGGTATTCTTTGAAAGATTGATCTACAAATAGAGAAACAGCTCTGCTGCTACTTGCAATATTATGAAACTGTTGGGGTTTTGGTTGCAAAAATCAAGTCAGAGAAACTAGAACAAGAAGGGCTTGTTAAAGATTAGTCACTTGACCTTGGCAAGTACTGCTGCATCAAAAGGAAAGGAAATGAATAGTAGAGATGATAACTTTAATTTGGTTTTTATGTTTGTTAAGCTACTTTGCTGTATTATGGAAAATCTCAGTTTACTAACAGGTGACCTTTATTTACTTGCAAAATACTTATTCATTCTTCATTATTACAGACTGAAGCTGATGGCCAGGTACCAAATTGTCATTAAAATAAATTGTGTGTTAGTCATATGTTCTGTTGTTACTGTGTGAGATGTGAAAGTATTCTAAAGTGTTAATATTCCCTGGCTTCTCTTGAGCTGAGAAGTGAAGGAGCATTTAAACTTCATGAAAATCAGTTTGCCTTTAGTTTTGTAAGTCAGCCTTCCTACAAAAAGCAACTTGTTGTTCCTATCATTCTGTAAGCCTTGAAACCCAGCAAGAGGAAATCATGTTGAAAGAATACAGTTGTGGACAACACAAACAGCAGAATATAAAGACAAAATGAGAATAATTTTGCTTATAATTTGCTTGCATGATTGAATTATCCACCTTGCTCTGTGGTAAACATGGGTCTGGTTGGATTTATTAGCTCAGGTAGAGCAGTATAATGACAAGGCTGTATGAATCCAAGGGCAGCCTTGGTCCAGAAGGCGATTGAACTGCTGTTTTGCAGAGTGAAACCTGAGCCAGCAAACTATGCTGGAGTATTTGCAGTTCACAGCTAGGCATCCCAGCATTCCTTTTCTTGAACTGGTTAGCTGTATAGCAATCTCCATGGAAATTACCTGTCCTCCTTAGATGATAGCGTGGTACTAATATTCTAGTACCAAGCTATCTCCATGTGGCTGCTGCAGCTCAGTCACAGCACTGAGGTGGCATGAAGGGGGAGCTGGTGGTGGTGGTGGTGATGCTATAGATATTTCCATGAGTGTCATGGGATACAGGAAACATCATTCCTGAAATATCTCACTGCATGAGCATTTTGAACCCATGAAGATCTGACCCAGTCTTAGCTTTTGGAAATCTAATGTATCTTGAAGGACAATGAAAATGGCTCTCTTGGAAGCTACCCTGAATGCAACAAGCCTATACTTAGGCAAAGTTAGCAGTCCTATATGAAGTCTAGATGGACTTCTTTGAAGTGTGCTTGCTTCCTAGCATCTCCAGTAGTACTTCTGTTATTGCAGTTGAGGAGAGAAGGTAGGCACCCCAAATCTGTTGACTCAGGTGATTGGGGGACTTGACTATGGTATTGGTAGGACTTAAAAATGGTCCAACAGTGTTTACCATTTTAAAATAATTGCCAGTGCTGAAAGAGGGAGTGGAACCTGGCCATCTGTTCAGGTGAATGTCTTCACCAGAGACCTGAACAGCTCTTACTATTAAACTTTGGTTATATAAACTTACTGGATTTGCCTGTGTGCATCATGTTTGGGGAAGGAGGGAAAGGAACTTCTAATCTTAGCTTGCTTCATGTTCTGGTGGCTTTGAGTCAGTGACATCTTCAGTATTTTTTTGGTGGTGTTTATGTTGGCTTGTGTTTATGCAGAATAAAGTTTTCTATCACTCTCACTTCCAGTTAGTTTATGTGAGCCATGCTGAAATGAAGGAAAATAAAATCATAGGAAGTTGGTCTGGTTTCCTGTAGGAAACCAATGAAGATGAAATTGGTTCTTGGAATGAACCCACAGTAGTCTGGGAAATACTGTCAGAGAAGACGTTTTTCTGAATCATAAATAGTGAGGGCTGTGACTCATAAAGTAGGTCACTGGGAGGCTGATCTGATCTTGTACATGGGAGAAAGTGAGAGAAGACTGAAACTTGTTTCTTATTAAAAACAGTAAACTTAACAGAATGATATCATCAGTAGGAACAAATTATCCAGGGTACATTCCTGTCTGTTTTGGTGAGAAACAGGGATTAGCTCTCTGCACTGTGTCTTTGCCATCGGATGTTCAGAAAACAGTGGCACATTCACTTCATAGTTACTAAATAAACATTTCAGCCTCATTTTCTCTATCCAGTCTTTATATGTCCTCCTCCTTTGCATTTTAGTTCATTGGGAATCTGATGTGCTGACTGTGATTTGCTTTCATTTAATTTAGTTTCATGGTAGTGATTGTTTACAGTATATTAACTCTAAACAATAATCTATTATTGTATATAGTAGCATTCAGATGGCTTAATTCAAATTCTGTTATCCAGAACTCTGTACTCATATCCCTCTGTCTGTTGAATGTCTTGAAAATAAATTATCCAAATGATAGGTTGGCTAAAATGATGTAAATGTCTCTTCTTGCACAGGTTTCAGAGGAGGCACACACATAGATATAAGGTTGTAACTGTTTTTTCCTGAAGGACAGATGGTCTCATCAGTAATTGACTGTGCTCTAAGATTTTCTTTTTGAGTTGTATTGAACTAGTGAAGCTGGCAAATATTTTTTGACAAATTTCTGAATCCAAAAGGCAGTGTAACCTTAGTAAAAGATACCTTGCTTTCAGCACTTGAAACTTTTTTAATGTATCTGAGCAGTTAAATGTAGGACTGAAGAAACGGCTCTGATTTTATGGCTCTTGCTTTCCTAGTAGTCAAGTATTAAATAGTCTAGTAATGCATAGGTCTTCAGAGCTCAGGGAGGAAAATTCTAACTTATGCAAAAACCTGTGCTCACCCATGTCTCTTATTGCATCCTGAAGTTATAGCTTGCATGCTGCTTGGTGGGAAAGTGGGATGTCTACAGGGAGAGGAAACTCGAAGTACACAAGAAAAAGTTTACATCATATAATTTAACAGGATCACAGAATGGTTAAAAGTTGGAAGGGACTTCTGGAGACTGTCTAGTCCAACCCCATTACTCAAAGTGGAGTCAGCTAGAGCAGGCTGCAAAGGACCTTGTCCAGTCAAGTTTTAAGTAGGATGGAGACCCCCAGAGCAACTGTTTCCTCACCCGTGCAGTTCCATTACCCTTACAGTAAAAAAACAACACATACCACCAGAAATGTTTTCATATTTTTAGATGGCATTCGCTGTATTTCAGTTTGTGACCTCACCTTCTGTCGCTGTATACCACTGAGAAGAGTCTGCTGAGGGTAATGGTGCTGTGCAACTCTGTAGTGAAGAAGACAGTGGTTAGGACATGGTATGGAAGCTGGAATCCTTCTGTTTAGGACACAAGCAAATAAAAAAATTAAAATTATCTGTTGCTGACTTTCCCCTGCAGGTTTTATCAGTGATGTTGTAGGGGCAGTCCTCTTTTCTGATTCCTTCTTTATCCATGCAGTTAGCATAGTTGAAAATTATTTATGAGAAAGTCTGTGTAGGAGAGGATGGTGTCACTCTGAGGCAGTTTCATGTGAAGAACGTACTTCCACTGCACATATACAGTGAGTACTTAGCTATGAGGATAGTCAAGGCACTAAATAACTTAGCACAGAACTAAGTCAGAATTGAGTATTGAAGTCTCCTAAATGCTGAATTGTGGGATCCTTTCAAGGTCTGTCCTAATGCTGTTCAATAGCCAGGTTGGGAAACGTGCCCTCCTTAGAGAGCGGCTCTCTATTAAGCTCCTTATGTTGAAAACCCTTCAATTTGATTTTGCTTAGCTTTAGGTATCTCAGTAACACTGAAGCAAAATAGCTTCTGGTGATTGCTGTCATTGTCTATTTGATGAATTAATTCTGAAAGTAATTCTTTTGCACTGGAGATGTGTTTTGGTATGGTGGTCCATGTGTTAAACAGGAATGCTCCCCTCTAATTTGTAGGGTGGATTATTTTTTCTTGTCACATGTAAATGCCAATCAGTAGTCTTAATTATGTTACTTTTGTACATACCCAGTTTGGTTCTGATCCTGCAGTGCTTTCTCATGGCAAAAGATTGGGTTTGTTGTTTTTGTGCGTTTGAGTTTTCTTAACTTTTCTCATTATTTAATACAATATTACTTACATGAAACTGTAGGCTAAATAATTCAAGGAATTAACTGTAAAGCTTTGCCAGTATTTGCACTAGTAAGAAGGCTTAGAATTAGTCATTACAGCTTGCATAATAAATGTTTTATGTACTGTACCTCATGGTTCTTATCATTCAGTATGCTGTTGTATTATTGCATAGGTTTTAAGCTTCTTATGAATGTCACAGAAGCTCATGGCTTCTGAGAAAATTAATGGGGGTTTTTTGTGTGTTTTATAGAACGAGCATTTTGGCCTCTCAGTGCACCAAGTTTTAGTCTAGTTAATTTTAAAGGACATTAGTAATACTCTGTAGAGTTGTAGTAAGACTTATTCATAGGGAAAAATAAGTGTAACAGACCTTAGTTTTATGTAATTAGAGAATTTTATAGCTACGCTTTATAGAATATTTCTTGTCTGAATATGATATCAAATTACTTCTAATTTAGCATGTATGGCTGTTCAATTTATTAGCCAAAACCTGAGTTTCCAAACCTGATTTATAGTACAAGACTGTAAATATAGAACCTACTGCCCTAAGGTACCACTGATTATCACTGGACCCTAGCGTGGGCCTGTGGTACCATATTCTGTGGCCTGCTTGGTAACTGTCAGTCTCCTGTCATCTGTTTACTGGTGGTGCCAGCTCATGACACTAGCCTTGTGAACACAACCTCACTCTAAAATTTGTTATGCTAACCAGCAAATTCTGTATTTGCACAGGGCTTTAGATGATGGGGTCTTGTTCCTTAGCCAGGGCATTTAGACCCTCTGCTGTAAATACAAAGGAATAAACATTAGCTGGGTTACCTTCTGTCCTGCAGAATGTTTTACTCCTTTTGCTCATGCTGATATTACACAGGGTATGATTTTGTAAGGTGCTGAACTGTCTTAATTTAGTTCAGCACGCTCTTTAATTGCTTCAACTTCAGATTGTTGAAGTCGTTTGGATGCTTTCCTGGATTTTGTGCAGGATGCTGTGTCCTTGTGGGATAGAGTGCACCAGAGGGCAGAATAAGCCTCTCAAGTGATTTTTTTTTCAAATGCTTATATGTGATGTTATGCTGTGTGTAGTTTAAACTCTTTAAGTAATCTAATTCCTTTTAAGCAATCAGGTTTTAGGTAGTTTTACACTTGAATTATTCTGGGCAGTACCTGGGCAGTACCTGTTCAAACAGATTCTGTGTGGCCTTGAAGGAAAGGTAATTCCAGTAATAGCTAGCAATTGGAATTATATATGTCTCTTCACTTACTCTACTAAATATTTATGGCAATTTTATACAATCTTTATAATTGCAGCTTGTATTGTCAGACTAAATAGATTTAAAACCAAGTGTTAGTAAGGAACTTAGTGCAACTAATAACTTTATTAAACAGATTAACTTTATTAGTTAACTACATGTATTATGGCTGAAAATGTTATGAATGCATAAAAAGAACAATGGAATAATGCACTCAGTGGTACTGGTATTTATTAATAAATACAGGCATTAACAAATTGCTTCCCAAACCAAGTACTATTTATGTCAATACCAGTGAGAAGATGAAGACATTATGTTTATGGGTATATTTTAATACTATGGAAGAACTTTCATAACCTGCTGCAGGCTGGTATTGCCTCCATGCCCTCCTGTTCCTCATCTCTCATTTTCTCCTTACCTTCCTCCTTCCTCCCTCAACAAAGACCCTCCTTTTCTCCCTGCTCTTGCTCTGAGCTGGGGTATTCTTTCCCCCTCTATAGAAAAATACGCAAGAGTTCATATGCTTTTTGGATCACAGTGACCTTATTTATAGTTTGTGTGCTACATTTTTGCTTTTATGTAGTCTTTCATTTTGCTGTTTTTTCTTATGGATCATTTCCAGGGTAAATGTTGAAGCACATTTCTATAAATATGTTGTTTAAGTGTATCAGGAAAGCAACCGTGTAAAAAAAAAATTTTTTTAAAAAATGGAGTACTTAATCAGGGACGTGAAAAGGACCAGACTGAGCCCTGAAACAGGACTTTTCCACATGGCTTAGTCTTTAAAGAACAGAATGTACGCTGTCATGAATCTGTAACTGAAGATTATAGATTCCTTTAGAGTTTTTTGCAACTTTAACAAGTGTCTCTTGCATGATGTTTTACAAACGCAAGCTAGGGACTTTTTTCAGCTGCTGTTCCTGTGTTGTGCAGTCACATACAGAGCAGGCTGAATGCTGTGATGAATGAAGTGGTGTTTATCTTTGTGACCCTGATGACGGATAAAGTACCACCTCCTTCATCTCGTGCTTTGTGTGTGGTTTCTGCTTTAAGGCTCTGTGATGTGACTTCCTGACTTCTGAATTTTAAGCGTTTTGTAGTGAAGGGGGACAGCCAATGAATCCGTGTTCATTCAATGCCATGACCCCAGCTGAGTCTGGATACCTGTTGAAATCATGCCTTCGATGTGATCTGTGGCTACATAATTAAATTGTAACTTTTAAAATAATTGCTTTAAAGTAAACTTTAGAGCTGGCCTATAAATGGAAGAATGTAGTTAAATTGGATTCCCTTTTTAGAGATGAATGATTTATCGTATCATTCTACTTTTGTTTGCAATAATCAAATCTCTGCTGTAGTTGTAGCTGGTTTTTTTTTTAGTGCAAAAGTAATTGCTGAAGTGGTTTCTGCTTCTGGACATGAGCAGGGAGGAGTGACAAAAACTTCCCTGAGGGTTTTCTTCTAACAGCTGATGCAGGGGGAGAGAAAGCTGGGGAAAAGGGAAGGCAAACCCAGCTGTGGTGTTGGTGGCGGCGTTGTATTTCTTCTGTCAAATAGATGGCAGCAGAGCGTTGTACACAATGGAGCAGCTCCATCCTGTAATGGGAATGAGAGGGGAATGACACTTCAAGCTGACTTGTATCAACTGCAGCCTTGAAAGACTTGTCGTTAAGCATAAAATAGGGAAGAAAGCTACTATTGATAATGCAGGCGCATAGAGGATGAAGAAGGGTATGAGATGCTATAAAGTACTGAATTTCTGGAGTAGTCCCAGGTGGCAAAACTTAATCTTTTAAGGTATGTCATCCACTCATGCAACATGATTGAAATCAGCTAACATAATATGCATGTCAAAATAAAGAGACAGAAAGAAAAAGAAAGTATTCACAAGTTGCAACTGAAAGTGATATACAGCTGCCTTGGGGTAGTGTAGGAGTTGGCCAGAAAGCCTATTTTTCAGTTAAGTGAGTTAGAGAAAGGAAATGTCAGTCCTCAATCAGGCAAGCATTCTTTGGTAAGGTTTACTTAAATGTCAGCATTTTTAGAAAAAGAGCTGCAGTCTTTTCTACTCTGATCCCCAAAGTTAGATTTGCTATTAAACTGGGTCAAGCTGCAGATTTGTCTCTAGAAGTGTTTGATTAATAAAATTAGTACAGGGTTTGGCTTGGTATTTATTAAGTGCAAAATTAATGGCTGCAAAATAGCTGCAGTCATCGTAGACATTAACATATTTTGTTGTGTGCTCATCTGCATCTAAAATTTTGTAGTAGGATGATCCTGAAATAAAAGGTGGAATTGAAGGCTTTGATGTCAATGATTGCTCAAGCTCTCAGATTTTAAGATATTATGGTAGAAAGATAGAAAAGAAGTTAAGAAATTATTATTAGTTGTATAGCGTTACTGTCTAGAAATTATGCCAAGGCTGGAAAAGTCAATGTGGGATGCTGTCTTAAATTTACATTATATTTTATTTCTCTTACAGCTCTGAGTGCAATCATCCTGTCTGAGCATTAGCTTTACTGTTTTTATTTATGATAGACCTCATAAAGGGTTTACTTTCTGTAAACATGCTTTTTAACCTGGCTACCTGAAAAATTATTGCAGAAATTTGGGGACAACTGGCAGGTTTCTGTTGTGATAACAACTTGTTTCTCATATAATGTTTCTTTTTCCTCATGTTGGATATTTTAGTGATCCATCCACCCTCTTCATCAAGCTATTAAGAAACCCAAACCACCGTGTAATTTGTTTCTTACAGGTTTAAAGAAAAGCATATAGGATTCACTTTGAAGTGTTGCAACTGGTGCTAGCTGCTACAGGTTACTGAGATTGGAGGGTAACACAGGTCTACAAGTGTAGGTGATTTTCAGTATCGTTCATCGTACACTATGGAAGGTGTTAATAGAATAGCTCTGACGTTTGGAGCTTTTTCATTGTGGTTAAATTATTGCTCATGCAGAAGGATGAGTGTATCTGTGTGTGTTTTGGTTTGTTTATTTATTTATTTTATTACTATTTAATGTCTTAAAGTAGCAGTTTTAAGAAAAATCTGGATATAACAATTATCTGCTATTTGAACACTGGTAAAACATTGCTATTAAATGAAAGAAATGCATGTGATTTGTTGGATGAGTAATAATATAAAGCTATTTTAAAACATTTTTTTTCCTTTGCTAAGTCTTACATTAGTTTGTTATATATTTATTTTTTATTGTGCGTCTGAACACGCTTCCATGGAGGCATATTAAAATTCTTGGAAGAAATAACATGGCTGTGTTTTTATATTTTTATAAACCATTTACTAAGTTGCTGTTCTAAACACTAAAAATGGAAGCTATGAAAAATCTGTGACTACGCAATAATACATGCATTTCACTGATTGTCCAGATAAATTAGGTTGGCAGAACAAATGCAAACTTCTTAAAATAAGCAGTTCCAAAACTCTCTTGGTAATTCTTCTTGAGGCTAAATGCTACAGACTACTATTGAAGCCAAACCTCATAGAACTGTTTGCAAGGGGGTTGCTGGGGAGGGAGGGTTGTTGTTGTCTCTTGCCTCTTTTCCATTGAGGTAAGGATATTAGCTTGAATGACATCATTTAATTTTCTCAATTTTGAAATGGTATATTTGCATAACAAAGCAGTATTTCTTTTTTTCCTTAAGTTTTATTAGAATTGTCAGGGTGTATGTGTGCGTGCATGTTTCTGGTCTTCTTGCTGAGTAATGCTAGATTTGTTCTTTGTTCTGTGTAAGTTTGGCTTTGTGGTTTATGCAGCTTTAAAAATATATGTATATTCTCTCGACTTCCTCATCTGTGGAAGAAGAGCATTGTGCATCTTAAAGCTTCTCAGTATGTTTTACAGGCATGCAAAACAAGAGAAATAAAGATTTTCTGTGGTAAAAAATGTTTTTTCTTATTTTCTTAGTGAAGCGGCATTGAAATAACTTAAAGTACACAAAACATTTCTGTGAAAGAACTGTTACAGTGAGACATGCACATTTAACCTCACAGAAAGTATGATTTAGAATGGCTGCGTGGCCAGGAGTGACAGAACAAAGATTAATTCCACTATTATAATAGTCCATGGACACAAGTTTCTATTTTTCCTTGAACATTTTAGACACTGAAGATGAAACATAAAGAGACTTTTTTACTTTTGGATGTTGGGAATAGACATAGTTATTCAACTTCACTATATTTAAAAATATATCAGGAAAAAAATGTAAGTTGTCATTTTGGGATGTTTAGGGTCTCTCGGTGTTGTGTTCATTTTTGTTTTAATCACGATGATCTTGAGGAAATCTGTATAGAATATTGTGTCTTAACTGAGTGTCTCCTGTGAATGAGGTGATGGTTTACTTTGTAAACAGTGTACATCTGGTATTTATTGATAATCCATTTGAATTAGGATTCAAATTGGTTTAAATAGGTTTGGTGCAGTTTAGTCTTATTGTGATGATGCTGTGTTACATTTTAGCAGGCAGAAAACAGTTATTCAGGAAATTTCTCTGTTTCAGAGACAATAAAGAGCTGTAACATAGGAACATTTCCTGCTTGTATGAAATGCTCAGATTTCAATAGAGAGAACATCTTTGTCAGTGTTTGTGCTCTAACATGCAACTTGTTTTGCAGAGGCTAGGTATGTTTTACATAACAGCTGATGGTTTGGGAAAAACTTAATTTAAAAAAAAAAATCAGTACTATCTGCCATTACATTATGAAGTCCTCAACTTCTATTAGTTTTTATTGCTCTGACTTTTTTGAAGTGGAGCTGTATCAAACATCTTTGGTGATAGACTTGGTCTCCAAAGGAGTAGCTAGGGCAACAGAAGGGAGTAGTCTGGTGTTTATCCTCCTGTACAGCTATCCATACGAGCTTTCCATTACCCTATTTTTTCATTAAGTTTTTACCAAATATATTGGCTTGCATAATTGCATTGTGAATGCCTGAACTGCATTTTTCCTGTAAGTATGTGATGCTGAGAAATAGCATTTTAATTTTAGCCAGACATTCTTGCATAATATTGCTTCATGGTGATGCAATTTCACTGGCATAGCATCAGAACAAAGCCTTACAGCATCAAACAAGGATGTAAAAACAAATTAAAGGATGCTAGAAGTTCTAAGCATTGCTTTAAAGCTTTTAATATGCTTAATGTTCTTGAATTTTTTTAAGCTCTCTGAGTGTGTTTGTATAACAAGCTGTGAGTTCTGTGGAGCTTTTCTAATTTTATATTGGTGTAATATTTTTCCTTTGACTTTTTTCTAAAACTCCACTGTGGCAAAGAACATCCTCCAGAAATGATGTATTTTAATTACAAGGCATATGCAACCTATGTATTTAGTTAGCTGGGCAGTAAAATTTAATTGCAAAGCTCTAAGAAATGTTCCTGAAAACATTGCATACATTCAGCATACCTGAGTCTTTGGAGCTAGTAAAAGACTCAGTTACTTTACTAAACTTACATTATCTAAAATGCCAATTCCACTGATCAAATAGATTTAAATTTACATTGAGTAAAGGATAATGTAAAATACTAATTAATTGTGATACCGATCTATACTGTAATCTCTTCCATGTCTAAACTTTTAATTAATGTGGCAGTTGTTGCAAGTTTTATCTGAAATAAGATGTTACAGAATTCTTCCCGCAGATTTCAAAAGTTACAACTTAAATGAAACAATTCAGTATGTAAATAGCTGATAAATGAGAATTATTTTCAAAAGTACTATGCAAGAAATTCTGTAAAACACATCAGGTTGTTTTTTATTTTTTCATGTACTAGATGTTCCTGAAACTGATTGCAATACTTTAATGAAAAAAAATAGGACTGATTGACTTGTCATGAGGTGTGATCTGAAGGCCACTAACATCACTGGCATAGATTCTTTACAGTGCCTGGGAGTATTTCATGCTTTCAGATTTTGTTTCTATACTGTAATACTTTGATTTTGTTCAGCTATTAGTATTTCTAGACATTGTGCATTTTCATTTTGTCACATTTGGATATATCATGTTGCAAATTCCAGTAGTTGCATTTTATAGTGCTACCATTTGTTGCTGTATTATTTTTATTAAATAGCGTATAGTGATAAGAAATGTGCATTAGAAATTTGGACTGTAAACACTGAATGCTAATTAAGATCTAAAAGAATGTCACACAAGTCAGTTGAACACAAACTTTGGGTAGTTTTTGGAAAATGACATAACTGTTAACCGTGTTTAAATTGTGTAAGGGGTTTATTACTTGTAATTCATTGCCTTATATTTGTGGTTAAGGTACTGAACTAGAATTCCTCTATAAATATTAGTGTAGGGTATTCTTTCTTTATACTAAATAGATAAAAGGAAATTATTTGAACATTCTCTCCAATGCTTCAATTTAAAATAAATAATTAAAAATCTGATGATTAGCATCAAGTCATATTGAAGACAAAATTTCCCAATAATGACATGCATCTGATCAATAGAAGTTATTTATGATAGTATCAGTGTAGATTTAGTAATCTAGGGAAAGTAATAGTGTTGCAATTTAATGGTTGAAAAATCCATGTAACATTATCTAGTGTGAAAACCTGTCCTTATTCACAGGGCAATTTTTCCATTGATTCAGTGGTTTCCTTAATAAAGCTGAAATATTTTTAATCCATGACTGGTTTGCTTTAAAACAAAACAAAAAACCAGGGGGGAGGGGAAGTAAAAGAAAGTTTAATATAGTGAGACCCATGGATAAAACAGAATTGCCTGCAATATATTATCCTCTCTGTCAGCAAGTACAGATTAAAGTTGACTTTGCTTTTGTAAGCAAATGTTAATATTTTTATAGGAGGGGTGTCTTTCTTAATGACATGTTACATATGCATATTTACTGTTAGATGTTAACATGTTCACAAACTGCACTGTTAACAAAGTGAAATGTGGCTTTCTAATGCCATGGAGTGTAAAGAATTTGAAGATTTAAAGGTCTCAAGAACAATGTATTGAAAATGTTATTACATTTCAAGGCAAGGAAGCAATTGAACCTTAATTAAATGTAGCTTAAATTTTAATTTATGGTTGGATTTATTTTTTTTTAATGTAGGCAGACACTTTTGGTTTTATGTGGGGTATGGAAGGATGAACTCTCTGTCTTTAATATTTGAAGAGGAACTTTTTCCACAGTGCCATAAAATGTTATGAATTAAAACGTCACAAATAATTTTTAAACTTTTTGAAGTAACTTTCTTTCATATGCCTATGAGTTTGAAAAGAACATCCCAGAGTGCACATGGATGTGTGTAAACTTGGCTGTCACTAGACCTTTGCTTAGGTGCCCTTTGGTTCATTTGTGTGTTAATCTCTACCTGCTGTAGTGAGTCTGTGACAAGACCTGCAGCACAGAGGATATTTCTCCATGCATCTTCTAAACTCTAAGTGGGCTCTGCTGTGGTTATAACATCTCTTCTGGACAGTACTATCATGCTGTAATGTCAGACCGTGGTTTAAATGAAACAGTTAAGTGGAAATATATATTTACTTCACTTCCACTAATACACAGTTAGGCACCTTGCTTCAGACCAAGCTTTCCAACGTAGTTTTTCTTGGCTTTAATTAGACTGGTGTTTGCACAGCATTGGTGGTGATTCATGTACGTTCTTGATTTTCATGAATTAGTACAAATTCTTTTTTTCTTTCTTTAGCTTTCAGCCTACTAGAAAAAATCTTTACAACCTGATTAGATTTGCGTAAAATCAGAAACCATATACTTCCTAAATTAAATCTTCTCACTTAAGATATCATTTTTGCCAGTACATTGTAAATCTGTAGTTAAAAATGTTTGCTGTAAGTGCAGATGCATTCCTTTTAAAAACATAAGCACAGATGTCAGGTTCTGTGAGTAAAACCTATAAATAAGGGTTAACTTAACTGTCTAGATTTTTTTTATCACAGTCTACGGTGGCCTGCCTACACTTTCTTTCCTTTACAGAAATTTTTATTAGTACATGTATTACTGTATTTGACCATCCTGTCACATAACTACAGCCAGTTATTAAAAACCTTTGCTTTAGAAACTGTGATTGAAAATAAGAGGGCAATAGGCAAATAGTTATTTTCATCAATGACTGTGATTTAAAGTATCTTCAGAAAATGGTAGTTCTCTCACAGAATTCTAATTACTCTGTTTCTCTTAATATGGAAACATACAGTAATTACTTTTAAAATGCTATGTTTAAAATGAGAAATTGCTTGCCTGACAGGCAATGAAATCTGAAGACTACACTATCTGTACTGTTGTTTTTCTCTATTAATTGGATGTGTTTTGTCTCCTAACTTTTATGTTTTTTCTTTTCCCTGGCTTGTTTCTTTGTAGCACTGTGTGAGACGCTGTTATACAAAAGACGCATGAAATTATGAAGAGATAGCATAACAGAAAAGAGTGCTCTTTTAACTGTTTATTAAATTATTATTATTAGATACCACATTTCATGCATGTTGAACTTCATTGTTTTAACACTTAGTTGCAATGTGTGGCACAGATTAATTACTTGGAATACCATCAAAGGTATTTTCTGCATACTAATAATGCCAAAGATTTCAAGTATTTGTCATGTCATGTGCTAAATGTAATGATAATAGTACCACTGTAGTAGATTGGGTGTTTTGTTATTAACTAAAACTTACCAAGTTAAACTACAAAAGCCAGACTGAATAAATTAGTCTGTTTCATCTTTTTTTTCCCTTTTCTGTCACTTTTTGATTTTTGTTCTTTTGATTTTTTAGATGGGTGGTAAGCATGGGGAGTATGTGAAAATATTACACTTTGGAACTGATTTAAAAGGCTTTGATTAAAACCATCTGTTCCCACCTCCTAATCTTCAAGTTGCTCTTGAAAAATAGACCAAACCTATCCCAGGGGAGCTAGTGGATAGAACTATCTACAAAAATAATAAGATGTAAAAATACCAAGTATACAGATACTGAAAGCTCAATGATCTGTAGTAGCCTACTCTTGTTTCTGGATAGTTTTGCAGGTCTGAATTCCTTAGTGGGAAGGGACATATAGGATACCCATGGGAGAGAAGCCACCTATTTGCATATTAAACAATATGATACTAATAGGATGAAATTTGGGAAAGAACATAATTATTCCTGCCGATAGTGGATGGGGGGGATGGTTGGAGCTAGATGATCTATAAGATCCCTTCCAACCTGAAGCATTCTCTGATTGTATGATCTGCCGGAGGCACATGTTTCTACTTTGATAGAGAAACTGATGTTCTACATACTCCCTACTCTCAGAGCAAGTCAGGAAAATATTCCATTATCTCATTTTTACAACTAGAAGTGGGTATCTGAACATTACCCGTTTTAAAACAAAAAATCATAAATGCCCTGCAAGCATCAAAACAAGACCCAATGTACAGATAATGCTTTCTGAGTGGTGGTTTCATGCACAAACCCCCATGCTATACCTTTTCCTTGATGTGCCTGATCACTAAATAATTCTGTTGCCAAAAAGGTGGGTTTAAATGTAAATGGAGACTCCTTACCGCTAATGTTTTGTGTCAGTCTTTTTGAAAACAAAGCAGTACTCTAACTGCTGTATGTATGGATATGTAGAGTCCTCCATAGCTTAGATTTTTGTCTTTGTCCTTCGGCATCCATCTGAATACAGCTGCAGATACCAATGATATAGTACAGGTAAAAATACTAGCCAAAAAGAAAAAAATACATACCAAAAAGAAAAAAAGGAAAAGAAACCAATCCAAAACAACAACAACTCCCCCCAAAAAACCCCTACCAAATAAAATGGGCAAATGTAAACAACACCATATTGCAAGTTTATCCAAAATGAGCTTTCAGATAAAGAAGTTGGCAGAAGCAGTATAGTTAAAAGACGATAGAGAACAAAAAATACTTTTTCAGGATGTTCATCCTCTATCAGACTATTTTAAAAAAAATAAAGTGTCAGTGCAGCATCAGAAAATTGTGCAGCATGTTACAGGCCCATACTCTGTTACAGTGATTTGTGACCTCAACTCATTATAAATACAAAACCACAGAGTATGCAAAAGCTGAAGCTGGCATAATTTTCACAGTTATGTGAAGAGTGTCTTCACCCTGAGCTAGATATTCCCTTTTTTGCCAAGTCAACTCTGAGAATATTTGTGTCATTTGCTAAAGGCACATCTGGGCTTCATCCCAGGTGCTGGAGATATGAACCCCACCTTTCACGGGATGAACTCCATGAGAGCTGTATGCCTGTAGGTCGTCAGTGCAGAGGGACAGTACTTAGGAACAGACAGATCCTAGGATATGGTATTTGTTCCAGGAAGACAAATATTCTCCAGGAAGCTTTAGGAACCAAATTTTTGAATTAAATTGAATTTTTAAAATGAAAAAATAAGGCCCGCTGCACTGGATTTAGAGTTACTTTGCCCCTTGGCTCAGGGTTCTTTGTTCTTTGCCTAGAAATTGTAACATTTTTAATTTATGAAAAAAATGTTACAGTATATTCCTCAAAGCTGAAAACAAAGTTGAGTGTAAATTGTTTATTTGCCCTCAGGCTGTTTCATCACCTACTAACCAGCATCCTCCTTCACCTGCGATGACATAAGATCTTTACTGAGCAGCTGACAGTGGGTGCAAACTGCCTTTCTACTCTTTTACCTCCACCCAGGAGTGTCTTCATGCATAATAATATTTAAAACCAGAACCTCCTCTCTTCTCATCTATATGTCTGACTTATTTCAAATCCCTCCTCCAGAGACCCACACTTCTGAGGCACATTTCAGGATATCTGTAGCTAAGATGTTGGTGCTCCCTGAGCAAGCTCATTGAAAACAAACTTACACAGAGCACAGTATCCACCTGTCTCTTAAGAAATGGCTTATTTCATGGTGAAAACCAGCAGCATTTAACTGTGTCAACAAGGTAGGATGGTGTATTGCATTGTCCCTTTGGGCTGTGTTGCTAGCATAGATAGGAAGTTCTATGTGACAAGAGATGTAGCTCTTCTGTGTTACTTGCTGTCTTTCATGTAAGATCTGTTGCTGTGGCATCTGACGTGCATTTTGTAAGGGTCTTTCATCTTGTATGTGAAATGAAGAAAGCAACAACTTCCATTTATGGTTTCCTACTTCAAAGCATGAGCTACAGTGAAGAGGTTCAAAGGTGGGCTGGTCTCAGAGGTGCATATGCTTCCCTGCCAGAATGTATGTGTTCCAGCCCTTTAGTCTTAATAGGTATTGCATGGGTCACTTTAGAAAGTATACTTGCATATTCTGATGACTAGGTTATGTTTATAAAACTGCTCTGGAAACATAAATGCTTCAGACTTTTTCAAGTGTTGTGTTCTGTGGGAATAATTCAGACTTTGCAATGTGACAAGTGTTTTTACTGCCTCGGACACTATTAATAGTACACTCCAGTCATGACGTGGTTGTACCCCAAGCTCACGGGGATTGCTGGTTTTTTTGAAGTTGTTCTTCAAAAAAATAACTGAATTTTTTTTATTGCTCCAAATTCTATGTTGAGGTATTTGCGGTTTTTTTTTCCCTGAGACAATGGGTTACATCTTGATTTGTGTTACAGTACTTTTTGTGTCTGGTTAGATCAGTGTTCCACTTGATGTATTTCTGATCATAGCCAGAGCCTGGTCCTTTGAGAGGAGGAGGGAAGGTGGCTTCTCCCTGCTCCTCTCACTGCAGTGTCAGTAACAGAACTGGTATATGTGTCTTGAATAGAAATCAAAACACTAGTTGTTTTATTAGATGGTGACGTCGTTTTGTTTAGCGTACCAATAGTAATTGTGAATTCAAGCAGTCAGGATGGTAGTGACTCTTCTCAGTAGTATAGACATAAAAATAACACTTTTGCTGTAGACATCTCAAATGCAGAGTAGGCATGAGCTTGTTTAAGGCTTCTTTTCACAGAGAGCTGTTATTTCCATCCCACCTTTGAGTAACATGCTAACTAATATGACGTTGAGTTACAGGTTCACATTTTAATTATTTGGCTTTTTGTGAATCATACAAATCAAAAGCACAAGTTACTGCCATTAAGGCTTTGTTGGTCATTGGTTTTATACAACATTTATTGCGGATTTCATTAGTTAATATGTTGCACTTTGGTTGGTCTAGTGAACTGTGTTAGGATGTGGGAAACCTGTAGCTCAGTTTATCATAATTAAACTTGGGGTTTTTTTAATACACTTTTGTTTCAGATTTGGTGTCTTGTAAGTGCGAATAAAGAAATTTATTTTTTTAATTATTATTATATAAATTTATTTTAAAAATTCCTAATTTGCTCTTTATGATATCCAGTTTGAGAAACAGTGCCTTTTCCAAACAGGAAGATTGTGCCGACGTGCATAAGAATAATGTATTGTTGTATTATAGCCAAGGCTGCAATCCTGTTCTGAAAAATGAAACAAAAAGGTACCTTCTAAATTAAGTGACATTGCCCCTTCTTAGTGACCAAAGCATTTGATACCCATTCAAACATAAATGCAAAGTTTTAATATGAAAATTAAGCAATTCTAATAGATGTTCAAATGTTTTTAAATATTAGGCATAAAATTTAGATCTAAAAATACAATATTTTGCACCTTTTTTGACCCTGTTGACTTCCTACGGTTAAATAACAGCAGATATATTAGATGCCCTAGGTAATTTCATCAGTATGCATTAAAAGCAGATAGTGACTACTAAACATTTTCTTGGTCTTCTGTACAATAAAACAGGAAACAATTTGGTTGGCGACATAGAGGTGGAATGCAGTACGAAAATGAAATAAGATAAAACTCCCTGTGGAGAAGCAGTCTGTATGTTACACCCTGAAGGGATGAATGCTGATACTGTGCACGAATAGCTTCTTTAGAGAGTCTTGGAATTTCTAAATATTTATTATGGCAGTATATAATGGCTGTATTACATAATGTGGTGCTGTTTCCTGCTTTCTATATCCTGAAAATACTTGATAATTCAGCCTTAAGCTTAAATACTTCTTGTAGTTTCATTAGAGTTCTGCAGATAGGAACCTTGGAGCAATCAACACTGTTGGAAAAAAAATATTTAGGAACAAAAAGGAGATTAGTAGAGAACACATTCTAATGGCTGAAACACTAGGCTAAAAGTAGCAGTCCTGGGTTTTAACTGTTCGCTTGCCATTGTCTGTTGGGAAGGGAGGGCAAACTAAGGTTCTGATACTCAGGGTGGAGTAATGCTCACTTGTTAAAACCTTTGCAATTCATACTAAAAAGTTCTGTCTTTCTGTTATGATTCTTTTAACTGATTTATGATGTATCCAAATAGACTGAAAATTATTTTCATTGTTTTCTGTGTTGGCAAATATGCAAGCAATTGCTGTACATCTACAAAAGCTGATTCAGACTTTGAAGAAAAAAGTGTCTGATTTGGGGGTGGTTTTTTATTTTTTTTCTCTTAAGATTGTTGGAGCATCTTTGAGTGCTCCTTTCCTTGTTATTTGTCAGTAGCAATGACATGGTAAAGTACAGATGTCAAACTATTAACAAAATTCCAAATAAAATGCTCACTAGTACAACATGTAGGCAGCTCTTGGTTTGTGAAAACGTGCTGGTCTTACCTAAATGTTAAGATGTTTTCTTAAACCTTAAAATATATTGGAGGTGATTGGATCATCAGCAAAAAAAGGAAAAAAATCCTTTTTCATGAACAGTGAAGGATTTTGGTATCCTGAATAACTAAACAAGGAAAAACAGACACTGACAATTGTTCCTAGTGTTGGAAAAGATGATGCATCTTTACTGTCTGTTCCAGTGGCAATTCTGTCTTTTTGTAGACTTCTAAAAGAAGGAAGTTGTTGTTATGGATCTCTGTGAATGAGGGGGAGTTTGTTAAAGGTTTTCCCTGGCTGTGACACCAAGGTAAAGGTATATGAACACCAGAGACAAAATGTTTTTGTAGCAAGTCATCTGAGATGGATTTAGTAAATGGATGAGCAAGCATTTTTCTGTTTTATACCTGTGTGGGCAAACTGGAGGCTGTCTTAAAAGTAATGCCCTAAATCTCTTCGGTGTAATCTGATTACTTTCAAAATTTTGTGATGAATGGACAGCTGTAGCTTGCTGGTTGTTGATTCATTTCTCTGACTGAAAGTTAGTGTGCTTGCTGCAAAGCTACCTGAAGGACAGGGGCTTGCTATGAGTGGGCATCCTTAGTCTCATGAGGTTTTTTTGTGGTGGCCAGTAATGAGCAGCACAACTTTTCATACATACCTGCCGTGTTAGTGATCCCATCTTCCACTGGGCTTGAAGAGGCACTGACAGTATCCAACCATTAGTCTAGTGTACAAGAAACTATTGTGTGTTACTATTATTAAAGTGGTTTGGAAAAGCAGTTACTAGATATTTGCTATAAAGCCCAATCCTTCCTTAAAATTCAAGTGACTAAGATCCTGATGCCAGTCTACCAGGTGAAATTTGTGCTGGTATTTATTGTTTCATAAAACCCTTTGACATCATGCTGGGACAGTAGTGCCCATGGGTTTTGTACCAATGGGCCACTGTTTACTCTTTGCCTTTTTCATGGACGATTGTGCATATTTCTGTTAAGTTTTTAATTAAAAACACTTAAATGAGATCTGGTCCTGTAGACCATTAGTTTTGAGCTTGTGGATCATCAGAGACCTATAAACCGGGGTGTGAAAAGCAGAGTGCTAAGGAATTAATTCAATATAGCCAAGCAACTATATATAATAAGCAGCAGCAACTGCTTTGTCACTTGGCTTTATTTCATGAAGATGTAATTAAGAGCTTGAGCTTTTTCCACTCCACTGATCCCTCTTTTAACTGTAACACACAGATATTATATGGTTATCCTAAATTGTAAAACATTAAAACTTAGGGTTTTCACCAGGAAATTTGAAAGTTTAATTAAAAACTTTGTATTCTCCTTTGTCTTTAATCAAATATAATGACCTGTTATAATCCCTAACCATATAAACTACCAATTAATTATGATTATATTAATTAGAACTTCAGTTCCTCCCCTGAGCTTTCTATTTTGGCAGAAGCCATTAGTACAGTTCACTCAGCTGCAAAAGTCAAAACATAGCTTACCGTTTAAAGACCAAGCTGGTATGAAGAAAATAGTTCTCTGGGAGTAGATGAGCACATACACCTTTCTTTCATTATAAAAATGCTTTTTTTAGGTCTTCTGATATTACTTAGTTTATGTCAGGTTACTTTTTTTTTTCTTCTACAAGTAGGCAGTAAACTTGTAACACTATTAATGATCTGCTCCACAATTTACTTAAATGTTTGGCACTTTGAGTAAAACCACAACAGATGCATGGGAAAAGTAAAAACCAACCAGCCAACCAAAAAACCCCCAAACAAACACTCCCCTCCCTCAACTGCCAAATTATATATATGAGAAATGGGAATAAAGAGAACCTCTGTGTATGTAAAGGGAGATGTGGAAAATTTAAAACAATTTTATGCTTGTGATTTAAAAACAAAACATCACCTTGAAATGTACTGGCGAGTTCATTCATGAAAAAAATATGGCCAGGAGAACGAGAAAAGTGTCTGGCAGGTATTTTGGATCATGGCAGATGAACAGGAACATATAAGCTTCTTAACAGGACAAAATGATACTGAGGCATCAGCCAAAACTGTTGTGTTTAGACAAGTATGATTTTGCTGTTAATACACCAGATGGAATGCTGCATTAAAACTGCCTTTAATGTGCAAAGTGAAAGTTATACATGTTTAAAGATGTTGTAAAGAGGTTTCCATTTTAACATCTGGAAAAGAGTAAATTTGCCATATGACAAAGTGTGTTTCTTGATGCTGCTTGAAATTAACTGCCATTCTGAATCAGTCATACAAGCAATTAATGCTCATCTGATTAGATAAATACAGTGCTCTGTCTGATATCTCTTTGCTGTATGAATCAGTGAATATTTAATTCCCTTGCCTTTCTTTACTGTTCCCTTAAACAGTAATTTATGTTAATAATATTTTTCTTCCTCTTCTGTGCCTTTAGTTTTCAGAGGTATAAGAAGGGGGAAAGGGCCTGATGAAGAGAAAACCAGTGTGTTTATAGCTTTTATATGGTCCTAGCCTGTCACTGAAGTTCACATCTCACTGAGATAAAGCAAGAATGTTGAAGCATACATTTAGCTGGTAGTAAAATGTGTGGGACAAGGTGGATTTCACACTGTGGTATCCATAGGCCGTTGCCCCAATGGTGGTTAAAAGGTGACAGTGCCACATCTGCGAACAGATGCAACCAGAAGCAAAGCCATGTCTATTTTGGGGTGCTTCGAACAGCATTTTCGGGAGACATTCTGTCCAATGAGGAAAAAAAGCTTTCTTCTAGAGAACATGGATCGTCATTTCCATGCTATGCAAAATGTTTCTATGTCATAGAGGTATTTTTCATATATGCATTCAGATGCATGTTGTCTGCTATGAATAGACACCTTGTTTCTGCCATACTCAGGGGGGAATAACTGCTTGTGGTGCTAGAGTTCTCTCAACATACCATGTTTTCTTGTAGCTATGTTTAAAACAGATAATATAACCACTAGTGTTCTGCTAAGCCAGTGCTCACATAGGGGAAGTGCCCCAGTTCTGCTTTGTAAGTACTCCTCCTGGGCCTGCTAGAATTTCACCTGTTATGCATACCTTGAAGTAGTCTTTCTGGAATTATCAATCCAGCTACTCAAAATCATGTGGTTTTAACCATTGTTGTATTTTGTCTTTTGGTATTTAAGACTTTGGTGTATTTTGTTCTTTCTTAGAAAACTTCTCTGCAGTCTTGAAGAGTAGACTTGATATTTTTCTGGTTTTAAAATGAAGGAATCCCTTCTTTTTTATCATGGGACTCCAGGGACAGAGTGTTTAAAGTGCAATAATCTGTCTCCCAGTTCTCTTGCATTTACACCTTATTTACTCAAGGGAGTTTCATGATGGAGTAAGGATGACTAATCATCTTCTGGTTCTGAGGTTTCAGTAATGCTCTTTTGCAGACTGTCATAGATAACCCCCCTAATTTTTGTCAGACTGAGGTGATATTCTGCTCACTGTAATGTTAAGGAGGAATAATGTTAGAAAGATCTGCTAACTATTAAAACATGCTCTATGTACAGTCTAATGCAGTTCTCTACTACTGGAACACCTTTTTTCCATATATTATTGTACCTTCTTTTAAGTTGACTGGTATGTACACAGGTACATGACAAATATGTTTTATTTGTTGCCAAAAAATGCTAAGAATTAAATTTTAATCTCTTGAAGTCTGTGTTTTGCTCCGTCTTTTATGCAAAAAACACCTGTTGAATTTCCCCTGATTCTCAAGAACAGCTGAGACGAGCTGAAAAGGTGTGTTCTTGACAGAAAAATTTTGAGAGCTTTTATTGATATGAAAAAATTAGCTCTGGTCATAATGAAACTTTATCAAACAACAATTTATATTACAAGTAAAGTAATTTTTAAAAAAATGAGTGTTCACTAGACTGTATTAACATATTATTCCTTTCAGCTGACTTCCATTTGCTTGCTGAGGTTGTTTGTGTTTTCCAGTTACAAATTTAGTCCTACTAGCATACTGTAAGACAGTGTATGGTCTCAGAAGGAAGCATTAACCTCTCTAGACCAAGAAAAAATGAAGACAGACGTGTACTTGTTTTGACAGTTGCAGCTGCTAAGTCATGAAATTCTTTTGTTAATGAAAGTAGATTTCTTGACATCTTCAATGTTATGTCTGTGATTGAAAAATATATTTCCTTTTTCTTAATTCACTTTCAAGGAAGAGAGCAATAGAATTTAATAGGAAAGTTACATCCAAAGTCGTGTCATAGACTGGTTAGCTGCTTCAATTTTCTGATCCTTTGTATAAGTTAGTCTTTAATTGTGTGGACAGTCTCATGCAACTGAATATCATTAATCTAACTTAAAAATGAAAGACAAACTTTGAAAATCACAAGCATACAAAATTGGGGTGTGTGGGAGAAATCATAACTATAACTGAATAAAACTGAAGACTTTTAGTAACACTTTTCTAGTGAGTTTTTAGGATCTCTCTTCCATGAGCTGGAATTTTAAGAAAAGGCATAAAACTCAGGGGATCTGATAGTATACAGCTCTTCCTGGAAATAAAGGGAATGATGTTATGAAAGCAAGAGCAGTCTCATCTGTACCTGTTTATATACATATTCATATACATATTCCTGACTGGTTTTGGGTCCTTTGATTGTTTCTTTGAGGACTTAAAGGTAGATGGTTCTACCATGGGTGGTGTTTCTGTGTGGTGTAGGCAGAAATTAATTTTGTCACCACAGATGAGAGTGAGAGGTGGCTGCATCTTCTGCTGGAGTTAGGAAAGGCTGCTACCTCATCCAGACCTCTCCCTTCAGGGCTGCAGCAGCCCACTTGCCTCTCCAGCCATCTGACAACACAACGTATGGGCATCAATACCCTCATAGGGAGGTTGGTTGCTGCTCCCTAGCAATCTGCAGCTTTAGACTGCTGCTGCCTGTGCCTAAAGCCAGCCCTGGTTCTGCCCCACTGGAATACCACAGAGACTGAATGCAGCTGGAGATGGTTGGAGAGAGGCCTCCTAGGGAATCCAGGGATGCAGTGGATTTTTTTTTCATGAATCCTGCACACATGTGCCATGTGCATAAGTTAACAGCAGGAGCTGCAGGTGGGAGCTGTATTCATTTTCTTTGTGCACTGACAGCCTAACATAAACATTGTGGTGTAAGACCACAACTGTTAGCTAATATTCCAAGATTAGTGAGCCTCTGGTAGTAAAAGTACATAAAGAAAATCAGTAAAATCTTGGAAAGGCTCATATAAAATATTAAAAGGGCAGCCAGTGAACTGTTTGGTTTTTCACCTGTCTGAGGTAGTTGAGTATTCACTTTCCAGCTTTTCTCCTTGTCTTTTAGAAGGTCTTTGTGAGGTGGGGGAAATTAGATTCAACTTGGTGGTGAGAAGGATGAAAAGTGAAAATCTTGTTCTCTTCAGCAGTTTTTTTTCCCCAGATATTTCAATCTGTTTTCGTTTTCAAAATCCTGATGGAATGATCTTGAAAGAATTATGCCTGTTGTTCTTGGCATTTTGTGATCTTACTCCATGTGGTGTGAAGAACCTGCTGCTTCTCCCAAAAATTATGAAATGGAATGGAGATTTATCTTGGATGTGCTCCAGTATCATTCCTTAAACCTTGCATTTTATGAGCTCTCCCCTCCTTCCCACCATGCTCCTTTGCAATGACCTTTGCAGGGCCGGGGATTTCAACTTCTTGCTCCTTTTTGCATGTGGTGAATATATTGCTCCATACAGATATAGAAAGATTAACATGCTTCAAAGTAGCAGTTTTGAAGTATTTTTACACTATACTACCAACTAGTCTGCCTTCTGACTCAGGCAGGGTATCAGTATACTGTTGTTTTTGGGGGATTACCCTTCTGGACATGAAGTACATTTTTTTATCATTCTGTCATATCTTCTAAATCTTTGCAGTTTCCTTTTGGAATGGTGTAAATTCTTTGACATCCCTTATGAGATAATTGATGATCTCTTTCACTCCTAACACCTTTAGTGATATGAGTGAGTTGCTTGCTGATCTTAAATAACAATAATAAAAATAAAACAACCAAAAGTTTAGCTCCTACGCAGCAATGACAGGATCAAAGAGCTTTGACTTTGCTTTTGGGCCTAATTTCTGCATTAATTCATATAAAACATTTTTTTTAGCTTTATTTTGAGTATGTGAAAACAGCTTGAATAGCCATTTGGTGGTTACCACTGAATGTAATTAATTGTCCTCTTGACTTCCCCATGTCTCCTTTTCATGGGAAATAAAGTCATGATAGCAGGTATTTGTTGCTGGGTTTCCTCCATAAGTGTTTCTGTGGTTGCCAATGTTCTGAAAATATTCTAGGCAAAACAACCAGCTAAAAGGTGAGCACTATTATTGAACCTAATATCAACTGTCAGGCTTCTTGCATGATTACATAGTTGATCTTACGAGTTGTATTTTACAGTATCCAGTGTCCAGGTATAGCTGCTTTAAGAACCTGCCAAACCTGTGCTCCATTACTCTGTGAGGTATGAGGATTATTGCTTTGGGGTTTTTGTTTTTTTGGTTTTTTTTTGTTATTGTAAACTAATGCAATGAATTTGGTACAGGGTCTCCTTCTGTTTTCTTATTAGGAATGACTGTCATCATTAAATATTACTTGCATTTCACAATTAAGCTTATAATTCACAGCTGTAACGTTCTTTGGCATCCAGGGACAGAATGGTAAAGTATTGCCATCTATCTTTCCATTTACATTTTCCAACTCTGATTTTTCTTGTCCCTTGAACCAAGTAGTCTGACAGGCTGGAATAAAGCAATTATTGTCACTGCTAAGAGACTATAATAAACAGAGGGTTTTCAAACCACTGACAGATCACCAGCTTAAGGCACATCTTGTATTGAGACAAAAGCAATCTGTTGTGTCACTGTCCAAGTTCAATGTTTTCATTTAAAATAAGTGGAACAGATTATTTAAACTAAAGCAAAAATTAAAAATCGGTATATTTTGTGAAATTATATCAGGCAATGAAAAGGCAACACTAAATCATGTTGTCCATCTTCTTAATGCCATCCTCTGTTTTCTGATTATAGAAAAAATATAAATCAACACACAAAAAGAATCCTGGCGAAATGGAAAACAAGGTACTAACAAGCATTTCTGTTTGGATCCCATTAGTAAATTGCAGATAATTTTTTGAAGTTGCGGGGGTATCTTCTACCCTGTCTTATCTTCCATGCATCAGTGATGTCTAAATTTGTTCATTATGTGTGATTGTAACTATATTTGTAACATCTGGCTGACCAAAATGCTATATTTGAACATAGACACAAAGGTGGTAAGCATGATTTTTTTTTCCCCTTTTGCTCAGAGCACATTTGACACACAAACAAAAGTAACTTTTGTCTTGTAATGGAAACATGCCAAGCTATTTGACATACTGACAGGTGGGATATTATTTAGTGCTGCTGAAATTTGGGTTGTATGGGGTGCTTTGTTCCTTCCAGATTGTGTTTTGACTTGCATGTTTCTCACTGCCATTGTAGCATTAACCTTCTTTATTGGACTTGGAACATGCCTGCAAGAGTTAGCCTTATAAATGGCATCAAGGGCTTTTTTTCCTACATTGTTAGCATGTTTCTGAAACAAATTGTACAACAGGAGTTAAAAAGTTTTCCTTTTGTATGTTTTTTTTTCCACAGTAAATCTCCCGTTATATTTAGGTGTGCATGCTTTTTTTTCCCTTTCACACTTAGTTTGGAATATACAGCAATAAATAAAATATTTCAATTCTGTTTTCTTCAGCAACATTTATTAAAACCGTGACTCTAAAACCACAGTCTGATAGTGGTGAAGGCAGGGTAAATTATACAACTTCAACATTTGTTTGCTAAGTATTTGGAATTTTCTTATCTGTTCACTGGAGGCAGGCAGTTGGTTTTGGTACTGGCAGAGTATACCTTTGTTGTCTCTGTGCAAGAATATCCCAGCAGGAAACAAGCTATGATGTAACGTTTATAAAGGTGTAATTAGGAAAGAATTGATGGCCAGTAGATGATTAAGGACATGCTGTCACTAGTTTTATGCGTTATGTGGTTCTTTAGGCTGTTAGTGTTGCTATATTCTCTGTTGCATATCATGATAGAAAAGACATGTCAAAGGTAAGGTCTTCTGTAAGTCAGGAATGCCAAAGGTAAGGGCCCAGTTTACTTAGTTTTCCCTGAACACTGAGTCAGCTGCACCTCCATTAGACTCCAGTAGAGCCAAAAATCCTGCTTCTGTGACACTGCTGATTGATGTACCTTTAGGCTTGCCCAGGTGCCCAGCTTACATTATGGACTGCAGCCCCTGCCCACGTGCCATGGGGTTACAGCACATCTGTCAGGAGTTCTCTAGGAACTTCTGGTGAACCTCCATTTCACATGAATAAAAATTTGTATGCCCGTACTCGGGCTGGGCTCTTTTGTTCCTTGTTTTAGCATTTCATTAATCATTGTCCCCATTTTGTTAATAACCTCAAGTTTTCAGGCAGAGAAAACACACAGAATCATAGAATGGTTTGAATTGGAAAGGACCTTAAAGATCATCTAGTTCCAACCTCCCTGCCATGGGCAGGGACACCTTTCACTAGGGCCCCATCTAAACTGGCCTGGAACACTTGCAGCAGTGGGGCATCCCCAGCTTCTCTCAAAATGGCATAAAGCAAAGGATTACCTGGATAATTCTCAGTATTTTGAAATTCTGGGTAGTTTTCTGTTAAAATGAAAGAAAAAGAAGTTTTAGTTCAGTAATGTTAGTGAGATGTTAATGACCTACTCAGGATGCCTTGTGTTCAGCTTATGTTAGGCTATGTCATAATGTTATAAACATGAGAAGTAGATTTAAAGAAAAAAGGTGCTCAAATGTTGGAACAGAGTGGGTAGCAAGAAGCAGTCTGAAGATTCATGTGGATATTGAACTCCTCTGTGACTGTAGAGGACTTATGGCCTTAGTTTCTTCAGTTTCTCAATTACTAACAGAAAGAAGGTAAAGCTTAAAATTTAACAGTAAGATGCCAGTTTTCTGAGAGTTAAGTAGAAGTCCTGAGTAGGTATGGCAAACCAGAAACTTTGATTTGCAGTACAGGAAGCAGATAGGAATAGAGTAACAGGAAGCCTGGTCTCTCCTGCATCTGTGAATGTCAAGACCAAACACAGTGTAATGTTGATACTGGGGACTTAATCCAGAGTTTGAAATGAACTACTTTATCTGCAGCTTGAAATAAATTAATACGTTATTGAGTTAGCAAGGTCCCAGGTGGGCGAGTTGCTGAATTAATAAGAAATTGGCAGCAAGTGAATTGGTGATTTCACAAACCAAATGTGATGTCCAGACCCTTTATTTGAATTGCCATTAACAAATTTGGCTTCTGTGAAATTGTCTAATCCCTTTATAATCTGTTTTTACTGTTGTCTTAAGTATCTGTTGTGTAGCTTGTTTTTCACAGTTGCAGCCTAGGATGTGTCTTACATTGACTTTCTGTTACTTTTAGGATGGTCACTTTTAACCATTTAATAAATCCTGTTTGTCTAAGAATTCAGACTAAATGTGGGAAGGTATTTTAGTTATGAAATTTCTATTGCTAGGTTCCTGAATATTTTCAAATATCTGGACCTTAGCACAGTGTATATGTTGATGTTCTTCTTTCACGATAAATTTCACACAATCACAGACTCACAGAATATACCAAGATTTCCAAAGATAAACATTCAGAAGACAACTATAAAGTTTTTCAAAACTGTATAACATTGTGACTTACTCAAACTAAATTCTGTAATCTGTTAGCAGAAACTACAGCTTTTACCTTCAATGATGCTAATGATGTTATAATGCCTGAAAAGTGCTTCCCCTAGATTTTAAATCTAACTTAATGTTTAAAACATGGGATTTGTTTCACTGTTAATACTGTTCTGTTAGCATTTGCTGTTATTAAAATCCACAAAATAGGGGAACACTTCAAATGCATTTCAGGATAAATACCACAAATAACTACATCTGACAGTCCTCTCTCTTGATCACCTTCCCCTTATGTATGTTCTATTATAAGTCTTCCTTGCAATGAGGTAGGCAGATGAATGAATTACCATGTAATAAGCCAGTGCTTGAACTTAAGATGTATTTCTTAAGGCAGCTTCTGTGTGCTGCCCTTGTATGTCGCTTGAATTGGTGTGGCATGGAGTGAGTTGAAAGGAAGCAGTTGGTGCATACAGTGACCTGTGAAAAGACCTGATGTAGCAGAAGCTTGTACTTGGTTTATGCCATTGTACCTTGCTTTTTTTTTAAGCCATGTGCTTTATAAGCTGGGTAAAGGTCTCAGCATATTGCTGCCGGAAGGAATCTTTTCTGGCTTTCGTTGAAATAAATTCAATTAAAAAAGCAGCTGATTATAATTCATGGTGAAAACCAGAATCAAGTGGGGAAAAAAAGGCCATTGAAGGTGAGTTCAAACCAAAAATTTTTACACTTACAAATAAAGTAGTGGAATGAAGCAGCTGGGATGTGTGTTCCACGTGATCTATGTTAAGGATATGGTACATATGCTGTATAGTTATATATATGGTAGATAAGTTACCAATCAAAAGAACATTTAAAGTTCTTTTATATATATATACTAATATGATGATCAGTAAGTGGAAAGAGCAACATACAAGATGATCATATAAATATGAAAAGATAAATTATTTCCCTGTGTCAACAAATGTGTCTAATGATTTTGTGCACTGCATACAATGCCGATAAATAATAAACTGGAATTAAGAAGCATGAAAACTAGAACTTCAGGTTTCATATTTGTAAATGTACAAATCTTCACTCTTCTGTTGAATTCAGGAAGAACTACTGACTTAAAGCTAGTGTAATGTATCAAAACCAGATCAGAATGCATTCCATAAAAGAGCCAACGAGGATATATCTTCTAGTATTTTACAAAATAATTTTACAAATTACAAATTATTTCAATGAGGACTATGTATGTATTTAATTTATAGCAGCATGTTTTGGGTAGGAGAGTTGACTTGGAGAGGCCATCATAACAATGGAGTGGGTGGAGAGACCTGTTGAGAATACTTTTTTTTTTTTAATATTACTTTAACATTTATGTCAACAACAAGAAAATTAAAGTAACCAAAATATCAGTTTCTTTTATACTCATTTGGAGATGATATACTGTTTCACCAAAAATTTTATAATAAACTGCATATAGGTACTGCCGTGAGGTAAGAGAACAATGAAAATGGAATTTCCTAGTCCAACATGCCCAGTGGCAAATTTTCTATTAACTTGAAATTGGTGAATTTCTCCAAAGTAAGATCCAGACTTCTAGTATGTTTGTGGCACTTTATAAATTTAACCTCAGCTGAGAACTTTCTAAAGGATCTCTAATAACGTGTCTGTACTTCCCAAAAATATCAATGCAAGCGTGAGTGACGCTGTTACATTCATAATTGTTTTCATGAGACAACTATGAAAAAGATAACTTCCAGATCAAGGCCTAATGTCAAAATTAGTAGTTTCGAAGTCTGACATCTCAAAACTTTGAAGCCACATTTCAGAGGCATTCAGTCATACAGACCTTTACAATATTGAATAAGACCACTATGTGACTTAAAAAAATAATTGCCATTCTAAATCCTGGACAACAGAATACCTGGAAATGAAATAGAATACGTACTATGGTCTTTATTATTTAAGTAGCCTGAAATGAACCTCAGCAGTGATTAAGTGCAAACAGTAAACATTGAGAAATATGTGTTGTTGAAAAATCAAATCTGAAATGGTTTTTTTGTATTTGAAATGAAATGTTCCCGCTCATATAGATTTGAATGAGAAAAGGGAAAATGCCAGTGAAGTAAATAGAAAAGCTCTAGTAGGGATATGATTACTTTCAAAATTAGCTATAAAACTTTCAGATGCTTAAATTCTGTAGAAAGCCTGTCCTAAGTGATTTTGGTCTTGTAGTTGCCTTACAAGCATTACTTGAGAATTGTGTGCAGTGGGAAGTAGCCATGTTGTTTTGTTCCGGTCGTGTAACTTGACAGTGAAACAAAAGATACACATTGGGTAACCAAACTCCATATATATTCATTGAAGAGGATAAAGTACCTGCTGGAGAACTAGAGGGAACTTGAGGTGTCCAAACTTAGAAGACTGAGGCAATGCCATCTAGACTGTGGAACAACTATTTTGCTGGAGGGCTTCAGCCTACCTGTGCTGACATCCTTTCCCTAATTTTTGTCTGAGGGACCATAAACCATTTCTTAGTTTGTAGCATAGCTTTGTCTCCATTTGTCTGTGGAGTATACTTTCTTTGGATTTGTTGATTTATCTCCACTTCTCTAATAAATAGACCAATTTCCAAAAGATGTAACTTTGGAAATCTTAAAAATGAATAGACTTCCTTGCTGAAAGAAAAGATCATACTGATACTAATGACAAATATACAAGGATTCTTAATGCACCAACTTTTTTGTCAACCCAGTCTTTTGTCATTTGCCTGAAAAAACAGTTGTCACATTTTATTGCCTATTTTTTCCCCCACTTACTTGTGAATAAACAAATTACAGTGTTGTGTGATGAAGTACAGTAGTCTGCATGGCAAACACCCTGACTTATTTTGTTCAAGTAGAAGTCAGAGAGGTTTGCTTTCAAGGAATGTCAAAATTAGATATTATATTTCTGTTAGAAATCAATATTTGGAGTTAATTAGTTTTTGTTTTTTTTCTTCTAATTAGGCTTTTTCTCTCTGGAACAGTCCAATTACTAACAGAAACAGACTACTTCTTACCACCATCCATTTACAGTGCACAGTGCTTTAGGGCAAAATAAATACAGGAATCACTTCGAGTGCTTCATTCATTCTTTATCACCACTTTTCATGACATCTTTTGAAGAAAATGATCCTTAAAATAACCTCATTAAATATTCCTATTTAGTAAAAATCTTTTTGTAAAGCAGCTGTTTACTAATAGAAAATAAGTTTGTAATTTTCCTTCTGCATTAATCTAGTAATGGTAGTCCAGTGACTAATCCACTGCCACTTCTACAGCAGGATTTTGACCAAATGTGAATTGAGACCATGAACTTTTTCATAAGAAGTTCTTAAGTTTTGCTCCATTTTTTTTGGCAAGATTATTACCTGCTTGAAGATACTATTTTCCATTGCTCTTGGATAAAAAAATATGTACTTTGATAATAGTAGCTTTAAAAGGAATTTTGTTTCATATTAACCCCCTGAAATGTTAACTATTTCTCTATATTTTTCTTAGAGATGTTTTTTGTCCTATTTTTGTTGTGTTTATTTTTCCTTGTCTTGTCTTGTCATTAAACTGCAGAGCTTAAACCAATGGAGAAACAGTTTGAATAGAAAACAAACCGTTCAAGAAAAGTTAAAACCACCTGGTGACCTATTGGTTCTGTGCATAAAACATACCTGTCAAATTATTCCTAATAGAATATGAGGAAAACGTTTTAGAAATTATGACTAGAAGCACATTTTAATGTAATATTTTAAGTGACTGACTTTTCACCGAGTCTGGCTCTGTAAATGTGATAGATCAGTTCTGAAACACCTGCACTGAAGTGAACCAGTGATACCTCTCAACAGCTTAAATCACTGGCCACGTCTTGCATCTCAAGACAGCACATGTAAGTAAAGTTCATGATGTCATCACTCCGCTGTGAGGGTGCCTGGATTAAAATGTCCTGCTATCCAGGGAGGGAGACACGAGGGAGGAAGAAGGTGGAGAGGTGGACCTGTCATCCCTGAAGTAAGAACAGTGAAAATACAATAATCGTCGTACCCGGGCATGACAGCATGCAGCAAGATTGCTACATAAAATCAGACTTAAAATGCACAGTGGGCTGAGTGACAATAAGGTAATTGTTGTACACTGACTTAGAAATGGACTTCTTATGCTTAATACTTGCAAAAATTCCTGTCAGTGAGGCATGCATAGAGGCAACATTATGTACTAGGTTATAGATTATGACACTGTAAGTGCTATGAAATTTTTGTTTGCCAGCGTGTCGGAATGGAAGTTTGCTGCACTCCTCGTGTCCTCTTTTGCATCATATGTCAACTGAATTTCCCTGCTAGCCCTTTGGTAACCTTCTACCCGAATTCTGACTAGGGCAGATTTTTAGTTTTTCAGCCACTGACTCTGAATTGGATGTCCTCTGGTAACACATGCAACATGAATTTGCTGTTAAACTGTATGCATCTGTATGGGGAGGCTTGCATAGACTGAGGTGACAGAAATTCTTGACCTTTAAAGGAAGCAATTGGGAAGGGCAAGGAGTTGTTGTCAGTTAATTATTGAATTTTAAAGTTGTTCATGATAGACAGAAGAAACAGCATGTTTCATTGATCTGTTTTTTCTCCAAATTATACATATGTTGATGGTTTTGTTATTATCAATAATAATAATAACAATAACAATAACAATAACAACAACAATAATAATAATAATAATAATAATAATAATAATAATTCCTGTCCTAGAAGATAGATATTTGTTCTACCTGGAAAAATTCTAAATTGTAAAAGTTGTGTTTATGATGTGTGTAACAAACTTCTAACTATTCATGTATCCATATGTTCTGAAACTCAAAATATGTTTTGCCTGAAATTTGCTAAAAAGCTTGACTGGATTAGTTATTAATTTATTTCAGACCGGTACCACTTTGTGGCACTACTAAAGCCGTAACCTCAAAAATGATTTTCCATTCCTCCTTCCTCAAACTATTTAAGCCTTTAGCATCCTATATGGAAAATGCAGAACACAATGGGTATTAAATAATGGAGTACACATTGAAGGGTTAGATTGAAAATAAAATATTATACCTGTTTAATAATTACATCAAGATATTTTACACAAAAAAGTGAGTCTTTGCACACTGGTTGTGGTCTTCCTCATCACTTGGGTTTGGTAGTGAAGATCATGAGTAGCTTGACAGGGCATAGGTGACTGGTTCTGGTAAGCCTGTGTGCCATTCTTGTGGATAGGGTCACTTTTTGATTTCAGTGACTTTCAACATTATTCCAGAGTGACCAAATCAAACTAATTGTTCAGTGAAATTACATTTATCTATCAGAACCACAGATTTTGCACTATTTTTTCCTCTAACTTTTGTCTGAAAGGCTCTGGAAGTATCAGTACCAATGTGTTGAAAATGTTTTTATCAGAGAAGCTTTATTTTTCAGTGCATTAATGCTATGAATCATTAATGCTAGAAATCTGCTATTAACTTGACCTATTTTTTTCAGTCTCACTTATGCTAACGATACCTAGTTCATTATACTGTCAGTGTTTGAAAAGCTATGCTGTGATTTCTAAGCTATAAAGTATAAGCTATAGAGATGTGAGTGAAACAAACATAACATTATGTACCCTTCTCATATTTAAATTTGCCAGCACCCCCCAAAACAAAAACGAAACGGTAATACTATAGATTTTTTTTCCTTCATATTCCTTGCTGTTTCTAAAAAGTTCATTGTGTACGGAGTGGAATTGGGGTTTATTTGCTTGTTTGTTACTTTAAAAAGAAAATACAGATGGTAGTCTGCCAAAAGGAAGATTCTCCATCAACTGGTGACCTCCTGTCTTTGATCTCCTTGTTGTATTTGGTCTTTTTTTGGTATGGGACTTGGTAAATGTTTTATCATATGACTGCTGCATTCTTTATCAACTGAGTGTAACTACAAATATGAATATCACCATAGGTATCTTAAGTTACTTGTTTATAGAAATGTTGTTCTCTTTCCTTGGTCTTCTCCATGCTGGAGGAGCAGAAAGAGAAGTGCTAAAAATGACTCTTGTGTCTTTCAAGCCTGGCACTGGTGTTCACATATTTAAAACTCTAGGCCTTTAAATATGTTTGTATTTCCCAAGGAAGCTTAAAAAATCTGTTTGTTTCTCCAAGTAAACCCACGTGAAGCAAATTATTTATTTTTCAATAAAAATCATGGTTCCCATTATAATTTTTTGGGAAGACTAAAAATGTTGTTGGATGATGCCTTTAATGCACAGCATGCTTGCAAGTAGTGTTGCTTTCTTCTGTGGTAATGCTTAATTTTTCCAGCATATAACACACAGTAATTTTGAAAACAGTAGTCAGATACACAAACTATCCTGAATTAATAGATATTAACTATACCCACTACTGTTCACAACAAAAAAATGTCATATTCTGTAAAGTGATTGAGAAGTCATGTAAACTGAAATGCAATAGATGAATTTGTATGATGGATTGAGTATGTTGTTAACTTTTTTCCATCTCATGTTGCAGGGTTATATTTTAAACAGTAGGGCTGATATCTTTCAAAACCCTTCCTTGGCTGTCAAAAAAACAAAAACCTGTGTGAGACAGTAGAAAAACCCCATGCATTAATATCAGCATAAATTGCGTGTTTCAGTTTAGGTAATGGTTAACTCTCTCGCTCAAAGAAAACAAGTTAGCAAACATGCAGACTGAGTCTTCTATTTACTCCTCAGCATTTGATTAGAAAGATTTGTTAGTTTACATTTGTAATAGAAGATTCCATCATTTGAAAAGAAAGTGTGATTTTTAAAAGCTACATCATAAACATAGCTGCCAGACAACTGGTACTGCTTTTTTGCAAATATTCCATTAAAAAAAGTAGAATCTGTTGGTGTTCTTCTCCCTACCTTTTAATTTTGTGTTTTATAACGGTTTTACTAGTCCTACAGTAGATGTATAACTTAATAATATCTTCTTTGGGTGTGAAAAAGAGGATAGTTTTGCACATATGCTGTATTGAGTTTCTGCAGAAATATTCTCACTGTGGTATGATAATCTTGCTCTGGCTTTAAGAATAAAAGCACAGATTTGAAATGAAATAGTGCAAATTTTAGAGCAGGAAGCCAGGATATGTATGTTTTTATATGGATTCTGGCCAATGTCAATTGCATAAGAGCAGTAATCTGGGGTGTGACTTTGGTATCAGTTTTGTTACACATTGAAACTACTTGGTTTTTTTTAAATCCTTGGAATTTTTCCAAATGTAACAAAACCAAGCAATTCATACTCTCTACAGTATGCTTCATCAGTAACTGAGATGTATCAGAATTAAAAGGCTGGTATAAGGCTGATTTTTTTTTTAATATATATATTTATTTTTTTTTTCTCCCCTTAAAAAGGCTTCTGACTGTGATTTCCCTTAGAAAGGGAGGAGAAAAACCTTTCATGCTTTGGGTGCAATCCTAACCATCCATGTTAGTGTTTGCTGGAAAAGCATCTCCCTGCAGTGAGGTAAAGTTAGTTTTAAACTGCACAGGGATTAGGGGTCACTATAAATTGGCAGCCTAATACATTTGTATCCTACAAATGTTTTCTTTTCATGACCAAAAGCGATAATTTCAGGGTTGTGACTCATTTATTTGTATGTATTTTTCCTACAGGAAATTATGTTATCTTAATTGAGATAATTACTCATCTTTTTTTTAATTACAGGATTCCACATTTTACAGGCGTAGGATATAAATTAGAGGATTTTAATTACTGAAGAAGGTTAAGGATAGTAAAATGTAAGCAAGGAAATTCTTCGCTTTCTACTAATTTTAATTTTCATCTTTGTGAAATGTTTATTTTCCATGCTGCTGTTTTCTATGTAATAGCAATTTTTTTGGGGAAGTTTAAATCAACTACTGTATAGATGATAAAAGGAAAAGGCAAAAGAACCTCTGTATTGTGATGGCATTTATCAAAAAGTTGGGAAACACCTACCCAACTGCTTTCCTATCACTTCTAAACCTGTCTCGTGCAATATCTGAGTCCCTACTGTATTCCTGACTGCCAGTCCAGGGCAATAATGTTCTCCACATTTTTTCCCTCTCTGGCTGTGTCCTACATTGCCCTTTGGTGATCTGAGGAAGGTGGGAGCAAGGGAGATGGTGATCATACTGGAATTCCTGAAGAATAGTGACAACCAGCTATTGGAGAGCTGAAGGTTGAATATAAATGTCAATGGAGTGCAGGACAAAAGCACGTGCATCATGATGTGGGGAGAGTAGAAATTGTGTGAACGCATGCTTTGCTTTAAAGACCACCCCTTGTGTAGTCAGGTGCTCAGCAGTAGGGATGTGGGGAAGAGAAAATTGTATGTGCAGAGAGGTGGTGATGTGGTGCATGTGCACTGGTGATATCCAGCTCGTCTGTTTGATCCCTCATAATCATGCCAAGGTGTGATGACATGGTGGGATGATGAGACATCGCCTCTGCTGATAAAATTTCCATTAATCATAAGGAAGAGTTCCCATCTCTTGGAGGTTTGAATGATTCGGGAACACTGGTTCAAATAGTTGGAATTAGGAATAGAAAGAGTGGGATAGCAGTCATCTTCCAAGTGAAAAGAGGTACACAGAAGTTAATCTGGTTCAGATAGAGTAACACCAGATATTCCTCCTTTAATCTATTCACTCTACAGGTATCAACAGACACATTAGTTGGCAGATTTTGTCACCTGTTACTTAGGTCTGCTTGAGTTTGGGCTTGATTTGATGAATTTTGAAATTGTATTTTTATGGACCAATAAAATACTTAAGCTTGTTAACTATAAGCAAGTGTTGGTATTTGGAAAGTCTTAAAACTCAGCAAGGATAGGTTTTTTTATAGGATCAGCAAATCCGCATTTCTGGCCTGTAACTCTCCTGGTTGTATCTTGTTGCTGCTACTTGAAATTCTGTAGGCAGTGTAGCTTTTCATGGGCGGGGGGGGAAGTTTTGCTAGCTTCCAATTTGCAAAAAACATGAGCTATATCTTGAGATAAACTTGAGAAAAACAAAACAACCCCCCACCAGCCTTAGGCAGAATGCAAATATGGAAAACACTGGCTTCGTAAATGGTTAATGTCTGGCAAAGAACAGCTGAAGACAAAACCTGACTGCAGAGCATATGAGGCAAGGCTGAGACAGGGCAGAAGCCAGATTTGGTAAAAATAATCATATTTCCTTGAAAGTTAGGTGTGTGAGCACCCTGAGGAATCTAGAATTTAGACTTGAATAATGAAGTGGGTAATTATGATAGACTGTAACAGCATTATTAATCTTCAAATTTATTTTTCTAATGAGTAACAGAAGTAAGTTAGTAAGTTTAAGTTTCCCTCCCCCCCCCCATGCTTCTTGGCACACATTTATTCCCGTGGAAAATGGCTTAAAACAGTTGCTATTATATAATTTTCAGCTCAGATTAAGTTCAATGTGTTGGACATTTATTAGACTCAGAGTTCTAAAGTTTCAGAGAAATTTCTGACAGACGCATGTTTTCAGAAGACCAAAAGTGTTGATGTTCAAGAGTCTGCAAAGTCAGTATTCGTTATCTTGGAACTGTCCTGGCATCACTGAAAATAGTGTTGGTTTTGTGTTGTGTAGGTGCATATTTTCTTCTTTTCATTGTAGCTCACTTTGCATCTTTCTTCAGTTCTTGTAAAGATATGAAATAAGACTAATCTCCATTACACAGATACACTGTTCTTGGAAATATTCAGAACATACCTTGACAAAGCTGATGGTTGACCTGATAGAAGATAGTCCTGCTTTTAAAGTATTACAGCTCCTTTCCAACCTGTAGTATTATCATTGTAACAGTTTGATGCAGTGGAAATTTTATACGTGAACATGCACAGACCCTTAGTTCTACATGAAGGATTAAGAGTGTAACAGAGAGCTTAATCATTAATTGTTTGGCTTAAGAAATAGAAAGAATGTGGGCAGTGAAGTTATTCTACATAGAGTACCTGAATCAAATGTACTTGAAGTGAGGAGATCTTGGTTCTGCTGATATCCTTATTTCTTCTAATTTGTCCAAAAAGGACAAATTTCTATGAAGTTCAGTGCATAAAATTAAAATAGGTCAAAATCAGAAATGAAGCATGAAGTTAAGAAATTAAGTATAATAATTATATCTTGTCAGAGTATGCTATGTAAGCAGTTCAGTAGAAGATAGAATGAATATATTCAGTAAATTTTGTGTCTGCTTGGTAAACTGAATGAGCTTCCTATTGCTTCTTTTGCATTGTCTACTCCCTTCGCATAAGATCAAGAAGACACAACCAGATAATATGATTTCTCAAAGTGAGAACTACAGTTGTTTCACTTTACTGAGATTTTAATTATATGTAGCTGTATCCTTGATACTGCATTTTTCACATAACTTGGCTTTATGTGTTCATTAAGAGCATATGATATTTTTTCACCAAGTCTTAATCCAAAAGGTCCCCGGGAACATCCCAACAGTTATGTCACAATACTGGCACATAGTTTATTAAAAGTGTCTCTGTCTGGGTAGGTCTTTAGAGCTTTAACACAATCTCTGCACACTATTCTTAAAATAAATTGTTTCTAATGCCAACTGAATATATGTTTCATGTTATAAAGGTGCTGTGAGAAAATGGACTAAAATTCTTTTTCTATCATTTTTTGGGCTTTATTTACTACTTATTTTTTCTGTACTTACGGCAGCAGTAAAACCTATTCGTGTCAGAATAAGCAGGCAAGCAGCTTGTCTTTGGCTGTCAGAGAAGAAAGCTGGGATTGATGGTAGGGAGGCTTGTCTTGCAAGATGATATGTAGAGAGCAGGTTTCACACCCAAGCATAATATCGTCATCAATGAAACTTTTAACTTCAAAACTAGTAGCTGAAAGATGTGTGTTGCGCTAGAATAATTGAAAACCTGCTTCATAGTATGCCTTCCTTTTTTGTGTAACGCAATATAGGCTGAAGTAGCTGTCAGAATATATTTTACTGAAATATGTAGCCTTTTTGAGAGCTGAATTTTTGCTTGTTTCATTGGTTTATCTCTCAAAATTTATTAAATAGTGAGATGGCAAAATATTTAGAGATTCAATTTCTGCTTAATCCTCTACTATGCCATTTTATTTTGTGTTAGTAGGAGTTACATTGAGAAGAGGACAGACATTGCAGTTGTGTTGGTTGTGTTTTCTGTTGTGGCTTTTTGTTTGGTTGTCTTTTTAAAAATCTCCTCGGGGGCATAGCAATTAGTTGTCTGTAGTCCTCTATTTCTGAGTTATTCCTTTTTTTTTTTTTTTATTAACAATAAAGTGAGTGTTTGTATTTTATGTTTAAGAAAGCTTGGACCTATGTGGGGTAACTCTTTTTTTCAGCACCTGCAGCTCCCAACTGTGTGGAAGGAACTAAGTCAGTTTGATAGCAAAGTGACTGGCTGTCCAAGGGAAAAAAAATCTCATAAGAAAGCTGTCCAATAGAAACAAGAGATGAATTTGGTGAAGTGCGTTGCTGGTCAACCTGACTCTTACTCTTAGATTGCAGGACTACCTTTTAAATCTGTGTGTGACCTCTGCTTTATTCCAGTGTTAGTGTGTCTCAGAGCTGTATTTCTCACAGAATCTAATCCTTGAAGATGCAAGTCCATGCTTTCTGTGCTTCCCTTAAAGTGCCTGGACAACTCTCTGTGTCCTAGATACCAAAATATTCCCCTGAACCGTAATGTGCTGTTACTAATCAATCTTAAGACCAGTCCAATGTCTTGGCCTTTGATCTGTGATGACTCAAAGGGAGATTTAATTTGGGTCTTCTAGCACTCTTCTAGATATTGAACATGCTTGCATTTGTAAGAAAAATTGGAAATTGTCAGTCTTCTAGTTTTGGTCCTGCAATAACTATGGTATTTTATGGTAAAAGCTGAAATTTTCGTGATCAAAGGTAGTTTGGTGCGAGTACTTCAGAAGGCTACAGGTGTAACCAGCTTATAGGGGCCAGAGAACAGAGTCCCTACAGAGAAATTTGGTTTTGACAACAATAGGTATTTCTCCTCTTCCTTTGTGTTTCCATAAGTGAATGGAATGTCACTCTCCTGCTCAGTCTTCTCCACTCTACCCCAGTAATACAAATGCTGCATGACAGCAATAATTTTCTTCCCTCAGTTTCAAGAAGAGAACAGCATCCTGCCAGCTAATATAATCAGTCCTATAAGCAGCTGTTGAGACCTCTCATTACTTGTTATACAGCAATATATAGGACATCTTGTTAGGCCTCATTCCTGGTTTGCAAAACACATTTGCCCCTGACCTAGAATTAAAAATCTAACTTAAAGCAAGTAACATCTTGCAGTTGACAAGAAGACAGAGTACAGCCTAGAGTCTGGAGACATAAGCATCACACGGCTTGTAGCTTGAACTAGAACTTCTTATTCAAGCTTAGTACTGTCTCATAAAGCACCTGCAGAAAAATATATTTTATGTGGGAAAATTGTGTCCCTATAATCAAAACCAAGATTTACTGGTTTATCTGGTCCCTATAGAGAAGTTTGTAAATTCTGGGATGGCTGCACTGAATTTTTCTCTACTCTGACTGGTGGGATTCCCTATTATGGGTAAAGATAGTGGTTGTGATTTTTATTTTCTTTGTGTTATAAAAAAATAATAAATAGTAGAGGACTATCTGGAGGAAAGTCAGGGTGAATTTACCCTGTCAAGTGTTGTAAAGGCTGAGTCATCTTTCATACCTTAGCATAGGGGACCATCATGGGGACAGGTCTGCAGCTGCTGTAGCTTTCAGTGTATCTTTGCTGTAAAACAGAAGTGATGCAGCTTTCTTAGAGCTGACCTAATGAGCACAAGGCTGGATAAGAACAGAGATGTGATGTCATGGACTTCTACTTTGGGCTATCAAGCATTCTGTCTGTTAAGTTGTTTGTCCGAGGATTTTTGGTGCAAACGTAACTTACCCTCAGTGCTTTGTTTTTATCCATACCACCTGAATTTGAGCTTGTGTACCCATGCTATGGCAATATTTTGGTTTTGCTTTGGGGACATGCTTTGAGAGCCTTTCCAGACTTCTTTTGAAATGGGAAATTTCTCTGGACCCTGAAGCACTCTAGAACCAGAAGCAGGCCAGTATCTATCTCAGTCTCTCTCTGCTGTATCTCTATACATACCAATTTTTCACTGCATGTCTTTGAAACAGATCATGTTCTTCCAAAACAAGATAATGCACTGAAAAAGTAGGGCTGTTGGACTTCACTGGGTGTTGTAGATGCTGTAGCTTTTGCTTATATACTCCAGTAGGTAGATTCTGTGTCAAAATAGCTTCAAAAAGGCTAAATCAATGAAAAGGACACCAACTCTGGCTTTTCAGTAGCTATGTAAGCTACTGTTACTCATATCTATGTGGGTAACACACCAGAAAGTTCACCAGAAGTTTCTTTACTTTTGATTTTCTCTAACTTGTTCCCTTTTCCTCCAAGAGCCCTCCTACCGCTGCTAGTTGAAGGCAAAGTCCTTCTCCATTTTCAAGTCCTTCATTCCAAGCATAGGTGTCTACAGTGAATTGTTTGATGTATTGGTAAATAAGACTTTGAATGGCAATTTGAAAGCACTGTTATTTCTTTTTTCAATTTGATTTGAAGTCTGGGGAGAGAGGAGGTGTATGCCCTAATAGAACTCAATATTATTCCAGTCCTTTAAATATGACTGTTTTTTTCTTGATGTCCTTAGTCAGATTCTCCTTTTCCCCTTCATAGATGATCAATTGAATTAGTTGTCTGGCCTTAATAATAACAGTCGTTTTAGTGGGGATTTGTTTTGCTTAAATAAACAAAGCAGTTTCAAATTAGGCCTGCACACAATCCATTCTCTTCAGATTTCTGTTCCGGTGCAAAAAACCAACCAAACAAACAGAAACATTTTTTGGTTTAGCTGTACTATGTTTTTAATGAAGGTAGTTAAGAAAGCTTAGAAAGTAAAATGGTTGAGCACTCCCTTTTCTTGAACATTAGAACAATATGCTTTTAGTTAAAGTATGGGGAGGACTGTTATTATTCTACTCTTCATTTGCACTTCTAGTTACGTTTCCTGAAAAATTAACAGGCTTTATACTAACAAAAAATTCTGATTAATTACTAATTGTGAAGAGGATGACTAGTAGGATTTTTCCTTTAAGCAATTCTTAATTGGCTTTCAGAATTCTGCCTGGTTTTGTGTATTCCCTGTGTAGTAATTTTTAGACCCCTTTGCAACTGTTTTAAGTGTAGATATTTAGAAATTACTTGTTTGTTTGATTAAATGCAGACAGAAAAATTACTTCTGATCAATTTGATCAGACTGTGGTATGTCAAAATGCTAAGAAAAAAAATACTTAAAATACATTTTCCTGTAAACTTTCATCCTCAGAACTATTAAAATTTTCTGAAATAGTTTTTGCATTACTGTCATCTCTGTCGACTAGTCAGCATTAGCAGCAGAAAATCAATGCTGAGTTAAATGGTTTTGTAGGAGAATGCATCTAAAGAAGCTTTATTTTTTTTTATCTGGGAATATATCTCACTCCACACGTAGGCCAACATGCGTGTCGATGCAAAGCCAGATGAATAACTGCAGGTTAAGTTAAAGCAATAGCATGATTCTTTGGGGGTCAAGCAACAATTGCAAGGCAGTTTATTTCTTCAATTTTCAAAGGGATTGAGTGCCAGAACTGTAGAGACACCAAGACCAGAACATGGAAGAAAAGTATTCAGAGTGTGCCAGTGTATATCTGTAGTACAGCAAGCTTTCAGCCTTATTGCGTAGGTATTGATTTATTTGAGAGAGTTTTGAATATGCCTACTTCTAACTAAACTGAAATTTTATGTTATTGGAAGGATAAAAACCTTCTATAAATTTGTATGTGTGTAAGAACTGTTTAGACAAATTAGACAACATGCTAAGAGAAAGATATCTTTTATTAGTGGATTTTTTTATAGTAAGTACAGCTTGCGGGCATATTTCTAAAATGTAAGATTTGTAAAATCTTGTTGGCATGACATCTGTAGTTAATTAACAATTTTATTTCTAAAAGTGCTCAGCTGAAGCTCAGAAATTAATCCTAAGAAATCTTTTTTTTTCCATTTGAATTACTTTTTGTTAATAAACCCCTCCAAAAAATATGCCTATGTGTTTCTTGCCTGTAGTTAGTCCAGTCATGCTTTTTCCAAGAGAGACCTTTTTTTAATGCTACACCACTAGTAACATTTTGAATTGCAGAAAATACTTTCATAAAACATTGAAGTAAGGGAGACTTTTTGGCAGTTTTCTGGTTTTATTTCCCATATGTACAGGATATTGCTTTGACATGTCAAAGAATTGGTTCTGCTGCAATCAGAAAGAGTGTGTACTAAAAGTAACTGGAGATGGATGGGTAAAATGTAACTGAAGGAAGCTGTGCAAGAGATTTAGGTTGCTTCCACTAAACAAGTCTTACATTCATTCCTGAAAGTCTCAGTTCTGGCTCTTTTGCTAACTTTCACCAGTATAGCCTGCTTATCAAAGCACTTTATCAGTGGGGAAGGGATGTGGGTTAACTGCTTCACTCAACTCAAACTTCCCAGCTAGCAGTCTGTCACCCAACAGCTGTTTTTCAATGCATACACTATGTGCTGTGGAGCTGTTTCAGAGCTCATGACAAGAACAACATTGTACTATGGGGCTTGTTCAAGTTTAGGGTTTGTTTCCTATAAGCTTTAAAAGAAAAGAATCCAAGCACAGCTCCAAGGTTCTGTGGTTTTTGTTTTTTACTAAAAAAAAAAAAAAAAAAAAAAAAAAAAAAAGTGTTTTCCCTATCACAGCTAAGCATGTGTGTTTGTGTAGATGTTTAATATATGCAATATCCACAGGGTGGATTTCAGAGCACTGGTACAGGGATTTTTGCTTGCTGGTAAACCCCTGTCCCCTTTCTGGACAGTGTCAGCATATCTGTTTTCAAGTGCTAATATAGCAGACCGGATCCATCAGTATTTCTGAGAGTTTTGTATCCTTAACATAGATACAGGCTGTGAATGTGTGTGCTTACATTTCTGTTTTTTTCCATTCTGTTTTTTTAATGTGGTTATACAGAGAATAAAAATAGATTCTAAGGTAGACTGAGATTGAACAGTTTTTGAGGGGCAGGTTCATAGCACTTTTAGAATGGGGAAACTAACACCTCGTTTCTGTCAATGTTTGCTTTCTTACTTAGCACAAGTTAAATATCTAGCCTTCATGGGGGTGAACCTAACCCTCTGCAAGTGTATGGATTTAGTGCAGTTTTGGGGGAAGCAGTGGAGAAAGACTTAGTACCAGGCTTGCTCTTCAGAATACAAGTATGATGGTGAAACTGCTGAGCTTCCCACAAACTGCTCCTGGGCCTGGAGATCCCAGAAAATAGAGGTCCACTGTGGGGGACGCAGGGGATTGGCAGAGCAAACCTAAACCCAAACAACTGGGAACACGTGAGGTGGAAGGGTAGATTAACAGGCTGCCCAGTATTGAAGAGGGTCTTGGGTGGATTAAAAAGCAGAGGAGTAGCAAGGGGTTTCTTTAGTTCTGTGCTAGAGAGAGGTGTGTGGGGTGGAAGCGGGCACTGGGCATTTATTAATCACCTCCTGTATTAGCCAGAGATTAATACAGAAGGATAATTTTCAAGCGAAGGTTCCTGACACTTGCTGAAAATACCTTCTTTGTTCTCAGCGGGTGCCCACAGCACCTGCGGTCTTCACTAGAGTAAGGGCTGGACTGTTGCTCTGGCCCTTGCTGCTCCAATCCCCATTCCTCCCCCTTACCTTGTGCACTGGTCTCAGGCTCATAAATGCTCTGTAAAATTTCCAACCTGTACAAGTCCTCTGGAGATTAATAATTGCAGAAGGAAAGTGGTGAGAGTGGAATGCCATTCTGCCAGGCCAAATCCCGCTGGGGCGATGATGAGGCCGGGTTTGGCTCCAGTGTCCCTCTGAAGCTTGTCAGGCTTTTATGTCTCTCCGCTGGGTGAAGTACATTGACACACTGCTGATTTTTGGCAGGGTACAGCATAACGCTTCACCTTGCAGACCACAGGCATCCCAAGAGAAGATTATCCCTGCACGACTGTGAGTGTTTTGAATTCATGATGCTGCAGTCTTCTGAACATCTTCTGTTCGGTCATTTTGATGGCAAAGCTAAGTCTCAGGCTGTGGTTCGTGGTTCCTCCTAGAACAGTTTTATTATGACTTTCCAAAACTGCCGTTCTGTGTGAGGGAACTTTGTCATCAGAAGCGTTTTCCTGGGGATAGAGTAGGAGGAGGGAGTGTTAAATATTCAACTTGTTCAGAATTTCAGCATTTGCATGGCATACAAGTGAAGTCTAGAAACAATTTACTTTAGTTACTTTGATAGAAGTATGACAAATCCTGTTAATGAGTTATATATCAGTCTTTGAACTTGTGCAAATGAGGTCTGTTACTGGACAGTGTTTTCATTCCTTTTCTTAAACATAGAAAATTAATAAGAAATGTGGAACAGTGGAGAACTTTAATTTTAGTACTGATTATTTGATCCATGATACTTTTAAGTGTAATAAATAACATTCTTTTAACAACTTGGATCTAGGAGACTTACAAAAAAGCGCCACCTAAAATACTCACTTTATATCAATCCAAGGACGGAACTCATCAGAATTATTTGATATGACTCTTAATAAACCTTGTATTCTAAAAGAATGCTCAAATATCGTTACAACAGCTTGAGACAATGATTGAGGCTATTAATGACTAAATATGGACAGGATGGATTTAGATAGCTGCAATGGAAATACTTTGGTAGAGTTTTACCTAGGATTCAGTGCTATGCAACCTGTACCCAGAGAAGGGCCCAGGCATCTCTAGCTATTGTAGTACCTGTGATTTCTGCTGACAAATTGCTACCTAGAGACTTCCTGAAATATTGATTCAATACAGATTATTTTGCCCAGTGTAACTTCTTGAAGTGTTTGTAGAATATATCCCCCACAACGTGCCCCATGCAGCTACTGGTATGTCATAACTGCTGCAGTAGATGTGATTAGACAGCCCTTGCAAGGAAGTGGTCTAAGAAGTACTTCAAAGCAGCTGTGTTATAGAAATTGTTGCTATCTCTGGCTAATTTGAAGAGCTTCACTTGGTTATTAGCAATGTTCATTAATTTAGTATGATTTTAAATTTCTGATGGAGGTGTTCAATTTAATTCTTATAAATTGTATGGACCAAGAGAAATAGTTGCCCAGGGTGAGTTATTAGCAGACCTCATGCCAAAGGGAGGTCACTTTCTGTGGATCACTTTACTGTGCTCTTTATTTTGGGTTCTCAAACACATTTTACAGGTGTGGATCATACCTCAAACAGGAGGAGAGAAACATGAGGCAGGTGGATATCATCGGTTCTGAGGAACAAAGTGTTACTGATTTTTAAAGGTTTGCAAAACCAGGCAGAACAAAGAATTATATTTTTGCTTTCTAATCTGTATGTTTCAATGTTCAAGACGGGTAAGTCACAACAGTCTTTCCTCCCTATGGTGAGTCACAGACAGGAAATTGGAAGCAAGAGAGTCAAGGAAAAAGGATTATAGACCAGTACTCACCTCAGGAGCCAAACTGGTTTTTAAGTTAATTGTTTGACCAAAACCTGTTATCTTTTAATAAAGTGAGGAAACAGCAGGCAACTTGCCACAGTGGAGATTGATCAGACTGACACTCAGACTAATGTAGCTCGCATCAGAAATTTCAGAGGAATAGAGACTGTGTCGGGAAGATAAATTTGCTTTTAAATAGCTATGCCTTAAAGGATAAGGACAAGTCCCAGTGATTGGGAATCTTGAGTATTTAGATGGCCAGGTGACAACCTTGGGAAGTAAGTGGTATGATAGCAGGTTGACACACCTTGAGTCATGGCCACTGCAGAAATGTACAGCGATGCAACTCGGTGAACCCTGGGTTTTAAGTAAGTGACCTTTGGATCCAGGAAATCATCCCTTCTACATCCCTACCCAACCGATTGTAAATAGAGAATTTAGTTGTTTGCTGATTGTAAGATATAGATGTAACTCATTTCTGCCTGATAATGGGTACATATTATAAATAAAATTATGACCTGCCATTTTTTAATTGCATGTTAAGTTATCATCTCCTCCTATATGATGTGTGAGCTAGTAACTGGGAAGGATTAAATCTGAGGGTAAATCCTAAATTTTTTTCCTGGTAGATTCATTCATCTAATTTTGAAACTAATGCTAAATCCTGCATCTTTGAGCAGTATTTGTGAGCTATATTGAGCATGCAAAGGTTGTTGTCAAGAGTATTTACAGCACAGTCTTCAAGAGGGTTGATTGTCCACGATTCTGCATGCTCTGTGAAGATGGCTGTGGGTGGTGATAAATGTCCTTCAGAGACATGTGCTTGGATATTGCCTCAATATATGTAGATTTTTATTAATACCTTGTTAAATTAAGAACTGTCCAGAAAAGATTAATATATTTTTTGGAAAGGAAAATTTATCATTTAATTTTGCTCTGCTGATTTTTGTTATTGACAGGTTGTTAGAGATGGAGGTTAAACTGAAACTTTTTTACACCCCAAAACATGACCATTAATTTCTTTTTAAAAACCTTGTCAGAACACAACAATCTCATCTCTCTTTTTGCAGGGTAAATACATAATAAAGTGTTATATTCCCCAATGCATCATCAGTTGTGATTTATCATAAAATATGAATTATTTTAGCTGCTAAAATACTACCCTCCAATGTAAAGAAACTGTTAAAAAAATTAAATTAAAATAGAGGCTAAATTCTTTTTCATATTCTGTTGAATGTCAAAGGTGAGATATGAATGTTGCTGAAGGAAATGGAGATTGAATATAGAATTTCCTTTGTATCTGGAGCAGTGAACAAGCAATGATTTGTCCAGACCTATTGTTTCAATACTTATTGTTAACTTAGGACACAAAGGGTTGCAAAATGCCCTTTGGAGAATCTCGTTCATTTTGTTACTCCTGCAGATATGAAAGAAATTCTTTTTTCAGCAGGATACTTTTTGAAAAGGGTAACACTACAAGCTTCACCACCTTCCCTTTAGGAAGTGCTCTCCAAACAGCTGAAGGGAAACAGAAGAACATTTTTGCTGCTGTGACTAAATGTAGGTCTTGTTCAAGTATTTTGCTTGCTTCGATATCTATATCCTCCTCACCCAACTTAAAGGTTTACCTGGGCTGCAGGACAAAAATAACACCAAATTCCTTTCTAGCCACTGCAGCCTCTCTTTTAGCTGCCTGCTGCTGATTAAAGTTAGAACTCTCCTGGAAGCAGAGGCTCTGAGGCTGCATCACCTCTACTCCTTTCAAAGTACCTTTCCCTGCTACAGTCTGTCTTTTGGTTGTTTATGCTATTTCATTTCTTATTAAATGCAGTTTTTGATTGATTCATCCAGTCAGTCTCAAAACCAGTGTTTTGTAACTTGGTTAATTTTAATTAAGATTCACCAGACTAGACTTGGGTTACCTCTGTGAGATAAAGGAGTGTTATATGTTCTTGCATTCCTGACATCAGATGCTGATGAACTCATAAAATGTCCCCAGAAGAAGCATATCCAAAGTAGAGGTGGGCCATTTGAGTACTTCTGAAGCATGGTTTTGGTATTATACTTGAGCTCACTATTTTTGCTAATTGTTCAACCGTGTTTGGCAATTTATGAGACTTCTAGTAGAGACAAAGGTTTCTCTACAGTCTGAAATGCGGGACAACATGTTCTGCTTTGGTATTTTTTTTCTTTTTTTTTTTCCCCTTTTTTCTTTCCTTTTTTTTCCTTTTTGTCTGTGGTCCTTTCATCTTTCCTTTCCTCCTTTGGCTTTTGTCTTTGCCACCCACTTCTTCCCTTGTGAGTTTTGTTGTTGTTCCTTCCTCCTTGGTGCTCTCTGCACCATCCCTGTGTGTTATCTCCCCTTCCCAAACATTGGGATCACATTTCCCAACATCATCAGGTTAATTCTCATGCTTTTGATCAGTGCTTCCCTCCTAGCTTTGGTCACATGCTGCAACCAAAGCTGGGAGGAAAGTGTGAGGAGATCAGACAGTCCAGAGACAACAATCATGATGTGAGAACAGCGTCGTGAGACATGGTCAGGAAAATGGTTTAATAACAGGACATCCCATGAAATGCAGACTACTTGAGAAATGTGGCAGCCTTTAGAACCCTAAAGGGTTGTAACATCTGTAGTTGCTTCTTATATGCAAACAGTTTCAGTAGCTTTCACTTTACTCATCTGAATGTGGGTTTTATTTCCGACAGATATTTCAAAGGGCTGTCTGCAAATATGTTCAGAAGGGAGAACTCCCCCTAATACTTAGTAACTTATTTTGATTTTTCATGCTCATTGATTCCCAATAAACTTCTAAATATATACAATATTTAGAGACATCTGTATTCATATTTCAGTTGGTGTTTAAGTGCATTGCTATTTAGTTAAACATGTATTTTGCTTCTGTAAATGTATAATTTATCTGACAAATCCTATTGGTTTATTTGGAACCTTTACAGGTTTGCCCTTTACAGGGCAAACACGTATTTTGGCATGGCAATAGTTTAGAAAACATGTATTATTTACCCATCAGAAAGTAATGGGTCCTGAGGAGCCATTATGGTCCAGCTTGTAAATCCTTCTCAGTTTGCATATTATTGACCCAATAGACAGTAACAACTCTTGGGACCTGTTGTGGTCTATCCATATTCATTTGGTTACCATACATGTGTGTAAAGTCTGCTTGCTGAAAATCCTTACAAATACTTGATTGAAAAAAATATATACAGAAAGTTATAAATGAAATTGCTTGGTCAGTTTTAATTTCCCTCTTTCCTTCTCTCCCATGAATACCTAGAGACACTTTTAAGGAAAATTGTTTGTTTTGGAATTACACAAGCACCCAGAAGAGCTTTATCCTCATAATTATTTCTTTTTTTAAAAACCCAAACACTTGTGTAATATAATACGCAGTCTGACTTTTGCTGAATTTTTAAAAAATCTTTTTATGCCAAATGTCAGGGCTAACAGCAAATTTTTACAGCTGAATAATAAACATTAAACACATGAGTGTATAATGGAAATGTTGACACCTCCAAGGCCAGCAGAACAAATAATTTTTGTGTAATGAGACTTTTGCTTTTTAGAGCTGCGTGTTTTGAAGTCTTATTTGAACTATTTCTTTAAGACCAAATTTATTTCAGATAGCATGGGAGTGTTGTGTGTGATCAAAAAAGAGATTGTCATCACCAGAAATATCAGGCTCTGGTACTAAAGGAAAAGCTGGTGGTATTCCTGAGTATTAGTACTCAGCATATGTCTGAGCCTACACACCTGATTTTGTAACACTTGTTTCTGCAACATGGTGAAAGAGGATAAATAAGAATTATGGCCACTCTGGTATGCAGTTGTTCCTAACTCCATGCCATGACAATTTCCCTGTGCTTCTTACTAATGTTTTGAAGACTGGATGGGAAATTTGTCTTAAAAGTATGAAAAAGGGCAATGAAAAAAGAGGGGAAAGTCTGATTTTTGTGGTATAAGGAGTGTAAGTCTTGTTCTTGCTGGTTACACAGAGGTGAATTTCTGTTTTAGCTGTTCCACTGATGTTCATCTCAGAGTTTTAAGCCAGCCAGAATTTGTGGTCATCTTAAAAACTCTTGGGTGGGGGTGTGTGGATGGAAATCACCCTTTGAAACTCAAAATGTTTTTTGATGTAAAAATAATAATGTATAGGAACACTGAATCCTCTAATTGTTGAAGGGCAATAGGAAACTTGATTTCTTTCATTAACTGGTGTCCTGGGCTTAAGCCATGAAAATTGTAATTTTTTTGAGGCAATGAGCTCACCCTTCTACCTGAATCTGAATGTGCATATAAAAAAATTTACATATTTATTTAAAAAGCCTATGTGTGCATGTGTGTGTATGTATATTTTAAACTAATTATGTTGTTATTAAGGATTTCTGTACATTGTTACTCATGTGCCTTTTTCAGTTTTACAGCAATTTTTCCAGGACACATGATAATGCATTCCCCTGAGCTTCAGTGGTCAAGTAATATGTACTCATAGAAGAGTGAAATGAGAGTACAGCAAAACATAGCTTCTCTTTTTATTTAAAATTTGTGGCCTGATGATCAATCTTTGCTGCAAAGCAGAATGTGGGTTTCATTACATGTTTAAAAAAATAACAGGGTTTTAATGGAAAATAATAATCACTTTGTGGTGGTTTATTAAACTTGAAGAGAGAATTTTGCAAATCCTTAGAACATCTTAAGACTAGCTAGTCTCTCTAGTTGTGAAGTTTAGCTTGAAGAAAAAAATGTCAAATATTACAACCAGTCATTTTTGCTGCCCCAGACCACTGCTATCTTCTTTGGCCTGCATGTAAAATCATCAGTCTGTAATTATATCTCTTGCCACAGAGTATAGTAATCATTGTTTGTTAATGTCCATTATACATACATAAATCAGTTTAAAAAAGAGGTTGAGGACATTTATTTGTGGTCTGTTTATTTTAAAGTTCTTTACAGGTAATCCACAAGAAGATCACTTCTGCCAAAGCTGAAGAAGTCTATTGCTTTTTCTGTAGACTTTGCTTATCATTAATAGAAAGCAGCATGTGTACATCCTGCAAACTCATTTCCTTATTTAAAGTGGGCATCCTTCCTTTACTGAGATAGGCTTCCTCTTTTAATACAGGACTGAGGATGAAGCCTTTGTAAGTCCTTAAAGACACATCCCTTCCAAATGACCTTTTGTCCCATGCTAGTAAGTCGCATTGTTTAGTTGACTCTCTGTTGAGTGCAGCTACATGAGCTGTCTTTGGAAATTAAGAAAAATAATTTCTTTGCTAATTAAATTGGAAAACATGTCATATTTTCCCATTATAAAGCATAAATGAAAGTGCAGTTGAGTGTGCTGTGCCTTTTGGTAGCCTGTTGTGGAACTGAATTCCAGGGAATAACCGAGCAGAGCTTGTTCACACAGCTCTCAAAGGACAGTCACTACATTTGGACAGAACTTTGCCCTGTGGGTTTCTAAATTCATCATACAAGTAAAAAACTCTGTTTATTTTCCTTTGATCCATATGACCGAGAATTGTCCAAATATATTCAACTATGTACAAAATTTTAGGTTTATACTTCTTCTGCATGTAAGCGCAAACATACAGTCAGGTACTACTGCAACATTTCTCTTGAAAATTCAAATCTTCCAGTACACATGTTTATTTGCATAGGTTTACTTTTTATTTATTTGTGGATTTTTTATGAGATTTAAGTTTAACAGAAAATTATTCTTTCTCTGAACTATTTCTGCTTGATTTTTCTGACAGTATCGCAGATCAGTTGCTGTGGAGGAGATATTAATTTCACAGGCAATGGATTTACAGCATTATCAAATTAATTGGATAGACGTTAGGTTGTAGATAGAAATTTCTCTTTAGTGACAGATACAGTATTTCACTAAACAGAGATGAAGGGAAGCTAAATGAAAACTTGTTAACTCAATTTTCCATAAATTTGCCAGGCTACTACTGGTGGTTTGGTTTGTTGATTTATTATAAGGGGAGTTTTCTTAGGTTTTCCTTCTTTTTTTATCCTGTAGAACATATCTGTAGGCAATTCACAAATATTTTCTTTTAAATGCTTTTTAAAGGATCTCTTCTGAACTGAGCAAGCCAACATTAGTGTCTGTACTCAGGCCAAGTCCTCTGGAGTTGACTAGGACTCCCAGAGCCTTCCACTGTGAGATGATGACTCTCCCTGGCCCAGATTTGCTGAGATGTACACGTACGAGTGATACCATCAACTTCTGGGGGACTGTTCATACCTGTGGAACATTAGAGAGTGGTAATGTGAATTGATAAATACCTTACCCTATCCTGACTTGAGCCCAGGGAGGGGATCTCCTTGTTAGGTACCTTGTTAGTTAATGGAGAGAGGAATTTTACTCCAGCATGTGAATCAGAGGAAACATGTAATCGTCTCTTACCACAGGTTTGGTTTTTTTTATTGAATATATAGTCATAACTACTTTCATTCAGACACTTAGCTGAAATAGTATCCTACTTTATTCTGTATAAAGCCTAGTGCTTAAGCTACTTACCTAAGAAGTGGAAAACCGGTATGGTAAAACTTCCTCATCCTAGAGGATTTCAATCCCCCACTCTCACTTAACTGTGAGAGTACATCAATGTGGCAGCCACTCCAGCAGCCAAGAATTCAGGATGTTTGTCACAGGAACAAAGACACTACAAGTGAGATAGGTGAGGTATAAAAAAAGAAGCAAATTGTATACAAGATGGTTTCAATGTGCAGTATAAAGAAAAGTTGAAAGAAAATTAATTCTTCATATTCTCGAAGGATTGAGAGTGAAATCTTATACCCATTGCAATCAACAGGAATGTTATAATTGAGTGTAAAACTATTAACCTGTTGCTTTTAGTGACCTCCCCAAATCTGCAATAGAAGTCCATGGCACGTCTGAGTCCCACAGAATATTTTGCAAACTTCTTGAATGACAGTGATGCACCTTTTGGAAGAGCTGCCTTCTGCACATGCAGTTTGGAGGTGACCTTTATGGTTGGTGTGATTAAATTGTGGGTGAAATCCTTACTTGACTGCAGATAGTGCAAATCTGCTGTGGAAGCAGGGTTGTTCCTTTAACAAGTTTGAGTGAGTGTTTGTTCTGGAACCAATTAAGATGCCAGCAGCAAAGGAAGTCCATGTGCCCTTCTGTCCTTTCTTCACCCCTAAGATACTGAGACAGCTATCTTATTAGATCCTGTTTGCCTAATGAGTGTACATGTGCAAGGCAAAAATCAACTGGCTAATGACCTTAACACTTCTGGTGTCCTTTGCTGTAGTGCAGAAGGAGAATAGGAAAAAAAGGGGAGCGGGATATTTTTTTTCCAATTCGCAGGATAGGAGGTCCTTAAGGAAAATGTTCTTTAGAATTCCCTTAAGAAGGACTCATATCTTCTATCTTATGTCTAAGGGGAAAAATATTTTGAACGTTTTAATCAAACAAATTTCTCTGATTTCTGAAACTGTATTGCAATAATTTTATTTTTTAGATTTCTTGAAGAAAATAGTTATTTTCCTTTCTGATTCCTGAATGAAAGAGCCAACTCAGACCAACTCTTAGCTTGCATGAGTAAGGACTTTTAAATTCAACTAGTTCTTATTGTAGGCAGTTTTTTCAGGATGAAGAAAATTACAGCATGGAATAATAGCGTACTTGGATCTTATGCTGTGTGTGTGTGTATAAAAGTAATACGGATTTGTACAACAATGCAACATTACTGTATGGACTAAGCATATGAAAGTTTCAGAGGAACTCACCACAAATTTAAAGATGGAAACTTCACAAATGTTTTCAGAATACATATCCTTCAGAATAGAAATGCAAGTTATTTGAGGTTTTGTAGCTGAGATTGCCAGTGCTTGCAACATAAGCTTCTGTTTTTAAAGGCTTGTTCTACAACTTGGAGAGGTGTCACTTCAGTGAATCAGAAAACAGGAAAGCTTTTTCCATTCAGATTAGGACAGCAGGGAGTAGTTGTTCTTGAGGCCCGCTCTAGAGTGTATAGGGTGTTGCACTCATACACTGGACTTAAACTTGACTGATGAAAATCACTACTTTTCATTTTAAATGCTTCCAGAGTTCCTGTGAACGATTAGCTTAATGCTCTGGGTTGTAAAAATGTGACCAACTGACTGTCTTGACTCACAGAAGTTGTGCCTTCTGTTGGCAAAAGAGATTTATTAAAAAAAAGGTACATTTATGAAATAATGTGTTATTTACCAAGTGCATTGTGCTGGCTCTGGAGAATATATTCCCTTTGATATGTGTCAGCAAATATTTTAATGGTTCATTTAACCATGTAGAGCCTTGTGTACATTTTTATCTGGAGAAATACATACACACCCTGATGGTTAAACTATGCATTTGTTGGGGGGAAAAAAGAAGGCCACCAAACCTCCTTAAATATACTCTTTTGGATGGGAAAGAAACCTCAACTCCTCCCCTCACCCCCTCCCAAATTCAAAATAATAGGATTGGTAATACATTTTAATTGCAATTTGTGTTGCCATGTTAAAAAGAATGTAAAATAGCAAAGACTTCCCAAATACCTTCTGTTTCAGCCTTCTTGGAAATGCTAAGGCCATTACTACCTCAGTCCTGTTCTCAAGGAAACTCCAACAGAAAAAACCCAAACCCTTTCAGCTCTCCCCCCCTCCCTTTCCCTTGTCAGGTTTTTTTGGTTTGTTGTTTTTTTGTTTTGTTTTGTGGGGTTTTTTTGGTATTTTCTACTGAGAGCTTCAGAATGAAAAAAAAAAAGGCAACAAAAAAGCCATTAAATTGTCCTGTGATCTGACACATTTTAGAAGTGAACAGGAATATAATTTGCAATTAAGCTTGATTTTGATATGCACGACAGGACAAGACTAATTCTTGTGAAGAATTCTTGTGAAGCCTTAAATATAGTCTGGATATTGTTTATCCATTGACTGAAATCAGTTGTAGACTTTGAAATGAGGAAATGTTACTTTTGGAAAAAGAGAAAAATACCAAAATTAAATACCTCCTTTATATAATGAAAATGTAGCATAAACAAATGAGCTCAAATCCAAAGTAAACAAAATTAATATGGTATTTTGTTGCTAACTAGACCTGTATTTGAGCAAAATAAATAGGATTTTTTAAATGACATTGAGGAGCTTCTTGGCTATCACTGAGGTAGAGGTGGGGAGAAAACCTGATATTTTATTTTAAAATTATGTTACTCAGTTTCTTTGAAGTTGAAGTTTTTAAAGTTACATACAGGTGTTCTGCACTTAGGTTTTATAAAATATCTTTTTAAATGTCATTCTTGATTGAAGACTGGCAGCACTAGCAACCAACCTTAAACAAAAGAAGGGAGGGGTTAGAAGCATCTCATACTAGTTATCTTTATTTTTCTATGTGCTAATTTGTGTCCTCTTTGCTCCTAAAGTCTGTTTTCTTCAACCATGAATTACCAGCAAGCTGTGGATGAAGCACTGGAAAATTTTTTTCTGCACTTTGTTTGTCCCTGCATATGAAATGTACGGGACAGATATGATCCAGGTATTGAAAGTTATTTGAGCTTCTCTTTGAAAGACTGCACCGTGCTGCTCTCCTCTTTGCTCTGTGGCATACTTTGAGCCTTTCTAAATACGGAGGACCCAGCTGAGAGTGCAGGTCAGGAGCTAGAAAACTGTTCTACTACTGGTTGCAGTTTTCTCTATATTGCTTTTTATCAGAATAAGGCTGCAGCTAAGTCTTAATCTCAGTTTTCCTCTGAGGGTTTCTAGGTTGCCAGGTGTTGACCACTTGGCTACACCATGCATATCTTCTGCTTGGGAGTTGCCTTCTTAGGAGTAATTGTTGGTTTGTTGAAGGGTAGATGTAGTCCTTTTGTGTACTTTTTGTTGTACAGAATTGCATTTCATGGTCAAGATCTTGTTAGCAAACATGACAGCTAGACTTCTGTGTGGCAGATGATGGTCTGAATCATTACAGACATAAAATATAAGATTTATGATAAAATTGGGCAGCAGCTTTTAATGGGGAGCTAATAAAAACTTAAAGCAAAGTACAGTAGATTCAACTCAATGCTCCAATGAATTTTAGTAATATATAAACTAGATCTTTCCAGCAACTCCTTGCTTTGTAGTGAACCCAAACTGCTTAGTATGTATCCAAGTCAAACTTGGATATTTGTAGTTTTTAGACTTTTCTTAATAAATGTGACTCCTCCCTTAGGAGAAAGATCCCTCTATAAAGAGTAAGGTTAATACTGAAAGTTTATTCTTCAATCTAATACACTTCCAGTCTGGTCAGCATCTTATATTTTTATGTTTTTAAAGTGCGAGATGCAAAGTAGAATGAAAGAAGGAAGAGGAAATCCTGTGCATGGGCAGGGTGGAGTGTCATCTCTTCTTTGACTGGCTTCTCTCAAGTTAAACCAGGAGGAAAAATAAAGGTGAAAAGGAGTAGCAGTAAAACACTTATTCCTTTGTCTTTCTTCTTATTTTCAGTGCTGAATGGGGGAAAATACTTTAGCTGATCATGTTAATTATTTTCTGTACACCTTTCCTAAGTGTATTTTTGGCTGTACTTTCAGTTAGAGAAGTAATTATCTTGTCTTTAACAAAAAGATACTTTTCTTTTTAAATGGCTTTTGTGCTATCTTTAACTGTATCAACTGATTTGGTAACTATCCTTAAAAGTTTAATGATTATAGAGTTACAGATTTGCTACTGCTAACAACGTGGGAAAGCAGACTGTGCTCGGTCAGTTAAATGATGACTTCAAAATCTTTATGAAAAGGAGTAAAATGCAAGGATAGAGGAATAACTTAAATTGCTTAAGTGTTCAAGCTGAGATTATTTAGAATGGACATTGAAGAAAAGATCATTAACCTCAAGGATAGGGCTTCTGATCACATTTCTGTACGTTTTTATTAGCACGTTGCCACTTATAGGTGCCTTGGAGTTTTTATCACTTCTCCTTTGTGCCATTGCTTTAACAGGATGGTTTTTTCTGTGTGCTAAAGGAGAAGAAACTGCAGTCTGCTGAAACTCCTTAGAGCTGCAGTTATAAATAGACTTGGAAGCAGCAACAAGCTGGATCCACTGCCTCTGTAATGGCCCTTTCCAAATACTTTAAAACAAATGATTCATCAAATAAGGAACACTAAAAGAAGAAATCTGCCAATTTGTAGAATTTGACTCCTCCTAATCAGAGCAAGGCAACAGGATGTTGAGTTCCTGCCCTGCACCTGATTAAAGCCAAATGCACTAGGAACAGCTGGGAGTAAGAGGAAGCACCAAGCTCTTCTCAGTTGGGGGTAGGACAGCAAAAGAATTTTTTTTAATCCCTTCCACCTTTGTTGTTCTGTTTTCCTGACTCTTTGACAGATAAGCACTTATTTCCTCTGGTATTTGGACCCCTTAGAAACCACGTAGAATGTACAGAACATAGGAAAAAGCTGAATGTGTATGTGCCTGACCTAGGCAGTCAGTTTTGGTCACAATGTTATTCAACATTCCTCATCATCAGTATAGCCAAATTGCTAACTTTACAGACTCTGGTCATGCAGGTGCCAAATTCTCCAAGTTCTGCCCACCCACCTTCAGCAAGTCAAAAACTGTAAGAGCAGCGTGGAGACCAAGATGCATTTTCCATCTGGATCGCTGTGGTAGTTCTCACTGCTGCAAGCTCACGCAGAGCCCCTCAATGAACGTGCTTCTCTTTTTTTTTTTTTTTTTTTTTTTTATGGAAACACTGAAAAAATGTGAACCCTTTGTCAGTGCTTTCTTCCTGTGCTCTAGAAACTATAAAAAACCACAGCTTTTTAAAGCTTTAGAGTACACACATGCCCTCAAATAAGTGTTAAGCAGTTATTTTCCCCCATGCAGTTGTAGAATGTGTTGCAGATTACAGCCAAGTGCAAAAAATAAGCGTCTTGTAGCATACGCTGTAGATACAGTAACAGTTACACAGTGGTTTATTGCTTAAAATACAGCAATTACTTCAGTGTCAGAAATCTTCCAAGAACCTCAAGACAAAGCTCCTTCTTTAACATTTCTTGAATTAACTTCTTATGTGCTTACTCCTGGGCTTTTTGCACTCATATCACAACGCTACTTTATGCGTGCGCAGCTTCCCCTCTGTGCCTTGAGTCAATAACACAGGCTGTTTGCTCGTGCAGCCCCTGGGTCTGATCCAACAAGCGATGAGGTCGGGAGCAAGACTTCTCTTGGCTTCCTTAAACTTTGGATCAGGCCTCCTGCTGCTAGCACTCTGTACTGGGGCATCCACCCCTCGGCTCCTTTCTCTGTGGGCAGCAGTGCTGCCAGAGGGCCAGAGTAACAACCTTCACTTTAATACTTCAGAAAAGCAGATAATTCAGAGAAAAATAGTTTTCTTTTTAAAGGTATCCCTGAAACACTTTTTTCCCATCCTGAATTAAAGGAAAATGTACCTATTAAAGTCTCAGTCTGCATATACTTTTATTGTCTTCTCTCTTTAGTAAAGTTTGCCAGACACTCCATTTCTAAACCTCCCTTTTGTCTTCAAATTTCCAGGGCAATGCTGGTACTGTTTTGTGAGAAACAGTATTAACAGTATACCTGAAATATGAGTAGTGGGGCTGTTGCCTGCTTGCCATGGCACTGTGAGAATAGCTACTGCCAGATTTTATGAGCTCTGGGGCTCCATATTTAAGATCTTGGTATATGTCAACCAAAACAGTGTGTCTTTACATCAAGCAAAGAAAAGTGATACTTATATAAACAGTTGGAAAGCCAAGGGTCTCTGCAGATGTTGAGAGAACAAAAGGACACTTCCATGAACTTGTGCTATAAAGTACAAAGCTCAGGTACTTTATGTTCCCCTTTTGACTCTTCTGAGGGCTGCAGGATTTTGGTTGAGGCTAAAATGATTTTCGCGTGGTATTTCATGGGAAGAAGAGGTGAGCAGGTGTCTGTACTGGGCTGCTGTGCTGCCTTCTTGTCTGTATAAACAGAGGGCCTTGCCCCTTGGGAAAGTTGCGGTTAGCTCTTTGAGCAAACAGGCATTGCTTGAGGCAAATGGGCATGTTTCAGTGTATAGCAGGTATCATTCTGTTTATGGCTTTTAGCACCTGTTAGAAAGTGACAAATTACTCTCTTTTTTCCTTTGATCGTGTATAGCCTAGCTTCCTATTAATTTGTAATGTGTTTTCCTAATAAAGCTTAGGAAACTCTTTATAAATTATTGTTCACACTATATATGACAATACAAGTTATATTTATATAGACGCAGTTAAAGCACTGGAGCAATTAAACTCCTACTCATCACATAATGTGTTTTTCCTGTCTTGTAGTGCCAAAAAAAGTTGCTCGAATGTACTGAGAGATGCACTTATTTTCTCTGAGCTAATGGAACTTGTCTGGTGCAATTTTAGAACATAATCATTATGTATTCTTAGATGTATCTATATTTAAAGCCCAAGGCAGATGCTGGATGTTGAGACAACTTATGGAAACTTGTATGTTAAGTCTGATTCCCCCTACTCCCTTTGGTTCATTTGTGGAAAGAGATTGCTTTCAGAAGAAAATGCTCTAATAGTTAGAGGTTAATTGCCTTTCATTGAAAATTGTTGGAAAAGGATGTGCAAAACAAGCCAGGAATAAATTTATTAAAGTATTATATCAGATAATGTAGTTTATATGGTTCAATAGGTATTCTATATTATTCAATGCATATTATGCTTTGAAAACAGTACTGTTATCAGTACGTTAGTTTTTCTATTTAACTTGAGAAAAGACTGTGAAAAAGGCACACATGTAAATGCAAATATAAATGTGTGTGTCTCTGTAGATTCTCCCTAGAGTTTATTCTACCATGTACCCCGAAGGTGGTGTGCTGTTGCTCTGTGTATAGTTATAAATATAAAGCAATAGCTTTAATGCTCTTTGGCCACATTACAAACATTCCGAATTTTACTTCAGTTGTGTTCTCCAGATCCCTTCATGCCAGAGAGATAAAGCCAACAAGGAGAAAACAAACTTTTTATTATTTCACTCCTACAATGCTAGGTCCCAAAATGAGCCAAAGGAGTGTTTCTTATGACTTATTTTCCTTTTCTCAACAAACCCAGATGGCTGTTTCTGTTTCGGGAGGCTCTTTCCTCCCATTAACTCAGAAACTAAGTGCATCTCATGATGCTTTCAAACACTCTTTTTTTTTCTTCATTTTTCATGAAGAGTGGTAAATCACTAAACTGTTATAGTGAAGTTTTGCAAAAATGTATCCTGTGATGCTCGCAGAGACACAGTAGCAATGAAACTAATACAAATGAAAGCAGGAACTCATCAGTACAAGAAAAAGGTGTCTTGTACTTGGGGAAACCTTTCATTTGCTTTTAAACTTTTAAATTACAGTTAGTTTTTTGCTTTTTAAATGCTTTCTATTTTAAAAAACCTGTTTCCGGTGTGTTCATCTCAGCAAATGAAATTGGAATAGACACAGCAGAACTGACCTGAACCATAGTAAAACTTTACTTGCTTCAATAGTATTTGAGATAGATTTAGTGAACATTTTGGTTTTGTAAGGCATTTTGACAAACTTAATGAAGTTCAGGAACTTCAGGCCTATTCATCTACTTTTTGACCCTAAATGGAGGAGTTTAGTGATGTGACTCAGGAGATAAATGCAGGAGCATAACTTTGTGACACAAGACTGGGAGGGAGGGTCATCTTGTCTGCTTCATCTAGGAAATTTTTTTTCCCTCTGCTTTCATTTTGGATCAATCCAAGTGAGGTCTCTAATTCAGTAAAGATGCTGATGAAAGTAATCGTTGCAGCTTAATCTGGCAAATCAGCTCCAGGAGTTTGAAAGTGCATCTGCTTGTGAATTGATGATTAGTTGATGCCAGCAGAGCCAAGAAACAGAGATTAGTTTGATGCAGCTGTCTTTTCTGGGGTCGTATTCAGTCAAATTTGCCTTTTTGGGTGGCACAGCAAGGACTTAGCTGTGTCTCACAGCTTTTGTGTGGCACGACAGCAAGGAAAGCTCCAGTGGCTACAATGTACCTTTGACTTCTGCTCAAGATCTATGCCACGAGAGGAGTCATGACCACCTGGAAGTTGGATTTCCATCTGCAGCTGTGTAAGTCACTGTTGCTGTGTTGCATGTGCCTGGGGTCCCAAGCTCAAGGCCCATTTTCTATGATTTTGAGGTACCTGTGTAAACCCGTCTCTAACGCAGAGTTACGGTGTAGGAACTGCCTTTCAAAAAGATCTACTCTGTACACAAATCTAAAAGAAAAGTAAGTTTACCAACATACTGTTTAATTTAAAAAGAAGAAAACATTACTTCCAGTTAGTAATTTCCCTTATGGAAGCCCTAGAGAAACAACACTAGTACTTTCTTAAACCAGACCTTCCTACTACCCATACCCACAACTGGAAAGCCTTATAACTTTTTTTTTTTTATGTTAAGCTGTGTGCTGAGGAATCATTAGTCATCTGTCTGAAAGGTTTCTGGTGTCATCATCAAAGCAACTACTTACTCAAAATATAGCAGAATTATAATATAATACTGAAACATTTCCTATTTCTTCATTCTCACATACTCTGAAATGTGAGATACCCTGTTTTTATCTCTTTATTTAAAAACATGTTGTCAGGCTTCCAAATAGATTTGTCACTCACAAATCTAGTGTTTTGTTCCTTAGTAACTTGCTATAAACTTTGAGTTGCTTTTCAGTTTGCAGAAAGAGTTGATTGGTGTTTCTAAGCTCTTAAGTTAAAAAAAGTTTAATCAAACTAATGTAATACCTCCTTTGACTGTATTTCACCTTGGGTTGAAGTAGGTAAGTGCCCTGGGTAAGATACAGTTCCTACTTTAGGAAAAGGCTCCGAGGCACTCTGATAGGAGGTACACAGGGGAGTACAAATATGAAGAACACCAAGGCAAGGGATCAGTACTATGGAGACGGTGAGCATCTACTCTAGATGCCTGAGAAGCTCAGTAGCAGCTTAGTGATCCTGTGGAATATAGTCCATATTGCTTCTGCAGCACATTACCCATTCACATAGCTTCTTGACATGCTGCAGTGTCCTCTCCTCCTCCCCCCACCAGTATTCCTATCACCACCAACAACCTCACCTCTGCCTTGAGTTGAAGTTGTACTTGGCCAGGCAGCCTCAGTAGGCACAGCACCCCTGTGGCATAGAGCAGGTTTATGCTGCTCCACTGAAGATGGTGAATATGGTTGGAGACAGGGTGGGCAATGCCCAGTACCCCTGGTTTTGGGAATATGGAGTAGGGATACCTAAGATGTCTCTGTGAGGAGCTAGTTAGGGTCCAGCAGATGCATTAGCCAAGCTCCATCCTCCACAGAACTGGGCATTTTTGTCTCTGAAAGCACTTTAGTCACATCAAAGGAGGGGAAAAGGTTTGTATGCTGGACAGTAGAAGTTGCAGAGGAATTTAGAGGCTGCAGTAAGTGCTGGACTATACACAGGGCAGTGACACGCCAGAAAAACAGTGAAGGTGGTACCCTGCCAGGGTGCTACTGAGTAGAAATAAGGAGCTAATATTGACTATATAAACTAATATGAGAACACCTCAGGTCTTCCACTTTCCAGAATATATTGAGAATAGGAAACAACTCAGAGGAAAGACAGAAGTGATTTTTAGGCATGGAAAACAGTCTTCCCAGTAAATGACATTAAGAGACCACTAGAGTTACTTCATTAAAGTGAATGTGAAGGAGCTATTTGATCCTGCTCACACAGGGAGTAAGATGTTTGGTATTACAGGGTGCTTAACCTCATAGGCAATTATGTGGAGATCCAGTGCTGAAAACTAAAGTTAAACAAATTCAAACTAGAGAAGAGGTGCAAATTTTTAAGAGTGAGGACAATTAGCATTTGAGCGGCTTACCAAAGGAAGTGAAAGATTCTCCATTACTTGCAGTCCTTGAATCAAGATTGGATGCTTGCCTAAGAGATATAAATAACTGCTAGCTATTTATACAGCTTGGTATAAGAATCACTGAGTGAAGTCATATGGCCTATGTATGCAGGACTTTATTATATTAGAAAAAGGAGAATTCTAAGTAGTATTAGCTATATGTGTATAATTGTTACTTACGAACATAGTACATACAAACAAAAGTATTTATTTCTTTTCCTTTAGTAATCATTGGATTTATGTACATATCAGTCAGAATAGCTGATGCTTCTTTCAGTTTTTTCATCCACAGACTTCAATAATACCAGCTATGTTTTTACTCTGTATAAAACTAAGATGTTATTGGTGTTTCTGGTTTCTGGTTTAGCTTCCAGATTTTTACACTAGCACGCTTTGTATTAAAGTATTTGAATTATAAACACTGAAGTAGTGTTTACCAAAAATCCCCAAACAAACAAGTAAACAAAAAAATCCTATTTCCTTTTGAAATGAAACTAAAAATTAAAATAAGATCTCCAAATTTTTTATGGAAAATAGAAACATAAAACTGATTCTATATTTCCTTAGATTATTTAGAAAGCCTGAATTAACTGTAGTGTGTATATGTAGTATCTTAGCCTGTAGATTTCACATGCATATATCTACATAAAGAGAAAAACACAAGATGTTTCAACTGAAAAGACAAGGTAGAGATAACCTGGTTTATTTCCAAGTAGTGGTGATAGAAGCCAAATTCATCCAAAACTGTTAAAAAAAGAAGACCTACAGAGTTCTTAGTGGTTTTAAAAACCTATGCTAATAATCCCAGAATTACAAAGACAACTTTAAAATAAAAGACCTAGTCTTGCATTTAAGTCATGGGCAAAGTAATTCCATTTGAAATTAAAAAAACTAACTCTAACTTCTGTAAGACAGACTTACCAAAAGTACTTTGCCAAGGCTTAGGTGTCTTCAGCCTTCTGTAGTGGATTACTTTCTTTTACTGTGTTTCAGCAGCAGGGTGGTGGGAAAAGTCTTGGTGACAACAACACTAATGCAATAGGTGTGATTCTTTTTTCCCTTTCAATTTATTTTGACAATCTTGCAATAGGAGAGAAGCAGATCTAAATTAGCTACTGCAGCCACAAGTGTGCTGAGTGCACTTTGTTTGTCCTCTTATGTTATGTCTTCTGCAAGGTAATAATCAGGTGGGTAATGAAAAGATGATTAGGATCATGCCTAGCTTTTGATGTGCTTTATTTTCCAAAATGACTCCATTAGGGGTGGTGGACATAGTAAAATCTGGCAGAAACTATGTCTGGGCAATGGAACTCCAAAAGAGATGAGACGACACTCACTCTGGCACCTGGCTGTCGTTTGCAGGACTGCGAGGCGGGTGGTGTTGCTGGACAGATGATTTGAACCAGCGGCTGCTCCACTCACAACCAAACACTTCAGCTAATTCATCACAAGGCTCTTGGGTGCTTTGGTTGTGCAAACTTAAAAGGTTAAGGCAGTAAATAGTTTATTGCCACTGAGGCCCATTGAACATTGATCACTGTTGAATACCCTCTGTTTAGATGTAACTTCTTTTGAAATATGCTCTGTAGATTTAGTCTGAGAGCAGGATAATTGCCATGAGGGCTTAAGGTTTGAAAGCAGACACTTCTACAGCCAGAATGCAATAGGCTGCCAAGACAGACTAGTGTGAAACATTACAGCGTTATATTTTTTTAATTCTTAGGACTTGAACAAAGCAATAGGAAAGACTGTTTTTTGAGGCATGGAAGGGTAAAGTCATGTGGAGTATGCTCCTTTCATACATATTAATAAAACCGTTGCTATATCCTATTTCTAACCTCTCTGGGGTTTATGCTGCAATTCAAGGCAGCTGATGGTTCTCCTTAGCCTAGTGTTGAGGAGTTACTTAATCAGTGTGCAATTAAGGTTTTCTTCATGCATCGATATGGTGAAGTTACACAGAAAGTATTCCTGCTGCTCATGTAGTTGTACACCTTTTCCATGGCCCACTTTTGTACAGGATTTTTACTCTCACCATTATGAAGCTCTGCGTTTCTGAAATGTGGCCGGCAGTATCCTGTCAATACATAGTGCTGGTTGTGTGCCCAACCAGCTTTGTGAGTGTCAAGGTCTGCCAAAACATGATCTAATGACTCCAGGCTTTGGATCCACATTTACTGATTTCTCTAACTGGGGCAGGAGGGTAATGGGTTTGGGAGGGCAGATTACAGCAGTAGTTTAAAACTATAGAACAATACCAAGTGTTAAAGGTATATGTGATATCATGATAGCATATGTGAACATACCACATTTTTGGTGATCATGTTCTTTCTCCTTAGAAAGGTAAAGTCTAAACTTAGACACTGATCCAACCATCACCTCCCCCAGGATGAAACCATGGGTCCATGGGAAACCTCTCAACTTTGCTCAACCTGTGTATGCACTTGAGGTTCAAAATTAGCTCTGGTTAAGATGAAGTTATTTATATTTGCATCATTTATTCATTTTTCAGTAAAAGCTTGCAGATTAAGACATAAAGAATGACAGATAAGAAATTTTAGAGGAATATGAGCTTGTTGACCTGTTGTTCTGTAGCATATTACACATGAATGTAAACTTTTAAAGAGGACTTGCAGTCTGGACATCATGCTGACAGATCTGGAGCTGTTTATCAGAGATAATATCTGCAGTCTTTTGTTCCAAAAATAAAAGTGTTGCCTCAGATTGCAAAGAAAGGGAGATGAAATGTATTTTCATACATTGTAGCTGGAATTTTGGAATAAGCTCAGATAAATACTTTTGTCAAACTATACTGGAATATCATAAATTAATTTCAAATCCCAATTTTAAATGTATTAATATTTTGATACAGTTTTGAAGAAAAAGAAGTAATCGAATAATAAAAATCATGATCCTGTACTTAACAGGTTTCTATAAAGTTTAAGACTGAGGCAGTAAAGTGAGAAGGGAAAAAAAACCTGGTGAGCAGTCAATCAGTTTCTCTGTTTGTGGCCCTACACTTTACTAAGAAAACAGTACCTCAAACTTGCCAGCTGTGAAATTTTTAATTTGTCTTTACCATGGAGCACATCACATTTTTCCCTTGTTTAGACAGGGCTGTGGGTGGATGATGGATGAACTGTAGACTCATTGTGTTAGAAATACCTATTTTGTCTGAAAAGCTCAGCCCCTGCTTGACAAGGTAGTCGCTCCCTCTTGTAACAATAGAAAAAACATCGTGGAGTCATAGTTCAGATACAGTGAAAGACTTCATTCAAGGATCTGATGAATAGCAAAGGGAAATGTGAGAAAAATAGTGTGACAGCTAAAAAGTTTTTGTTATCCCCTCCTTTGCTGTCTTGAACTATAAAATGTTCTATACAATTAAGTGAGAATTCCCAATGCAGGCAGCATAATTTGCAGCTGAGAGAGATTTTTAGGATGAAGAATTAATCTGAACTAAAGTTCATACTGTTTAAGTTGTGCATTTTAGAGCAACCTGTTGCATCTCATCCGTTCTTAAAACAGCTTCAGTTTTGCTATTCCTAGTGGATCTGAAGAAAAGAATAAATATTTGAAACAAACTTCTGAGTTGCAGTGTATATTTACTCTACTGTGTGCTGAAATGTCCTTACATACAATTTTATGAGCATACTAATTTTTCCAATACTGAATATCAAACAAATACATAATTGAATGGAGTTTGAATTTAGAATTTTGGGGAAGCTATAATTTCAAAAGTGTTAGTGGTTGTGGATGAGAACTAAAGTGTTGGGCGTATGCAAGGCTACTAGGATCAGATTGCTGTATAAACCTGGCAGAGTTTCTGTTTAGATCTTATACCTGCATATGGTAAGTTCCTGTGGCAATACATTGCACAGTATTTGCTCTTGTTGTACAGAGAGCAAATATTATCAATTCAGTAAAGTGAATCAAGTATCTATGAGTTCTCTCACCCCAGGAAGAAAATTCATTGTTTATTTTTTCTTTCTGCAGGATAAAAATGCGCTGTAAATGTGTTATTAGGCCGACACATCGCTATAATTTACGAGCATAGTAGCTATTTTCTCCATAAATTTGGCAAGCTTATAATATGAAAAAATGCATCTGCATTTCCATTCACCAAGGATATAAGTAGACACCAACTAATTTGAGTTGTATATATATTAGCCAAGTCTGTTTACCTGAATCTGAGGATTGTCTGTATAGCCAGTATAGTTCAAAAATGTAAAATGGTTTGATTCTCACTTTTTTTTCAACAAAAAAAATGAAAAAACTTTCTAACATTATCCCTTAATTTTTTAGGAAGAGTTCAGCCTTTTACAAGAAAATACAAGAGGGTGTAAGACTTCAGTGCTCTCTAATGATATCTTGTAGCACTGCAAGCAGAAAAAAAAAAGGTCTAGTTGCATGCAGGTAGGATTACCAAACGATGTTGCCAGTTTAAGAGTAGCACATTTTATTTGAATTTTCTGAGTAATAGCCTTTGCAGAATGAGGTTTACTTGTATTTTGTCTGGTTCTTGTATTAATCTCATTATTTTATTAATTTAGAGCTACTAACAAGTCCGATTTATGCATATATATGGCTTTTTTTGCTTGTAGTTGTCTTACTGTCATGTTTAATCTGTTTTTTCCTTTATCATAGTGACATGAGATGTGGCTTCTCTTTACTCATGCTGTTAACTAGAAAAAATAAGAACTTTTAACAGTTTGATTTTAAAGGGTTCACTAATGTAAACTGTCAATCTTCTCTTTTTCATAATCAGAAATATACCTCTTTCTCTCTCCTTTTCCTCCCACCCAACAGAGGAGCAAAGGAGACAGTTCTCATGGGTGTGGTTATCATGAGTTAATTGCAACCCTGAGGGATTTGAGACACTTGGGTGCATTTCATACCTTGTAGCTGTCCAAGGATGAGATTTTCACACAAAGGCTCTACCCCACCGTATTTTACTTTTTATTGCATAAATCAGTCTGTGTCCTAGGGATCATTTATCATTTCCCTAATATTCACCAGGGTACAAACAGTACTGTTTTAGTTCCATTCAACCTCCTTATTTCTCCCTCCTACTTCTGCTCAAAAAAAAAAAAAAAGCTTGGCAAGCTGCTAAAATTTTATAATGGCAGTTCTGTATTTAATGCAGAAATCGTACATTATCCTAAAAACCTTTCACCCTCAAGTACTCTTTGTACTTCTGAGAACATGATATATGGCTGACTAGTGCACTTAGCAACTATGACTTCATTTAAATCATTCAGTTTCTGAGAAAGGGATTACTGCCTAGAACCTGACCAGTATTAAAAATACATATTTTCAGATACAACTGCAGTTAATATCAGCTTAAATTTGTGTGTGGAGAGAGTACTCTTGCAACATAAGAGGTGTTAAAATCTATAGGAGTGAAAAGTGAAATGCTGAGGTTTTGCGTTCATGATGAAGTTTTTTAATTTTTTACCAATTATAGAATTTTTCATCACCATTGACTATTTACATTTCTCAGACTTCCCAGCACAGCTTCTTTGGTAATACTAGTGATGCAGGATCAAAAATTAGCTAATGTTTCCAAACTCCCATATGACACTTCAGAAATTTCCTCTGCTTCCCTGGCTAATAGGCAGCACCACTATGTTTTTCCCAACGTTTTGTGGTTCCTTGACAGAACTTTTTGTGTCCCAGGTGAGGATGCTCAGAGCCCCAAAGCAGCTTGGGGTCAGCACACTGGAAATTAGCTAAAACTCCTACTGCAGCCACGAGACATAGTGTTCCTAGCTTATGTCAGTATTGTGTGCAATCACGGATGTTAACTCACAGTATTTTTTCATCCAGCCGTACTTCACAGCTATTCAGAGTGTTTCCCTCATGGACGATCACTGCTTATAATGGCCTGTGCAGCAGGGCTCTCTCAGTGGCCTATAAAAGTTCTAAAGATTTCCCCTTTTTGTATGTGCATTTGTGGACAAGTTACTATTATGACCTCTTCTTTGGCTTAATACTATGTGATAAAACTTATAGACTGAACTTGATTTTTTTTTCTTCTGCCTGATGGATAAGCTCTGGAAATACAATCTCCTTAGTTTCAATTAAATTCTTATGAATACTGCTTGCTTGGAAGGACGTGGAAACTGAGTATGTTGTTTTATAGAGGCTTGCAGGCATGTAGAGAAAATGTGTTTGGAAGGGAAGACAGGTTCAAAAAAATCTTGAGATAGATTTACACGATTCCTTACACATTTATCTTTCTGTGAGATAAATGCAGCCTGTTGGCATGTGCTTCTGATCCTGCCATTTCTTGACTGAGGTATCTGTGAGTCATTCAGAAAAGAAAAAGCATGATTGAAAAGTGCTAATTGAAATAAAATATTTGCATACAATAGAGACATGGCATCTGCCTTAGCTATACATTCTTTTAAAACTAAAATGCAGTCATTCACAATTTTACAGACTTCACCTTATTTGTGAAATTTGATGTTCCCACTGATCATGTCCAATGATTTGTTCAGTGTGTTTTGGCAATTTGGTCTTGTCTTCCATATTGCTTTTCCAACGTGCCTCATCCTGAGGCTTCCAAGTTCACTGTGAAAGCTGATGGAGCTTTTTATATCTTAATCAAGTCTTACTCAAAGCTCCTCTGAGAGGGGGTTTATTGGCAGACCAAATGCCACACCATAGTATAGACGAGGAGAGGCACTGTCTCGTAGGTGTCAATATGGTCTTTTGTTGCTTCTAGCACTACTAGAGACAAAAACTTCAATGCTGTTTTAGGTCAGGAGTACTAAAGCAATATTTGTTCTTAGGGGTGAGAGGGAAACTCCCAAACTTGTTGTTTTTATGTGATTAGTTGACTATGACATCCCTATTTCCTGAATTTAAGGTTTACCTTCATATCCAAGTGAAAAGCAGCTATTATTCCTAGTCCTTTTCTCTGGGTCAGAACCCAAGACTTAGGTGAAAAACAGGGCTGAAATTAGGGTTGTGTGCTGCAGTACACAAATTAGTTGCAATGTTCTGCTTTGATTTATGATCACCATGGCTCATGAGTGCCAAACCTGCCTTTTAAAATTTATGCCTATACATTGTTTTCTAAGAGCTGTAGTGAAGAGGCTTTAGTAGTCAATAATAAATGTAAGAATAAAGTATGGCAAAGGGGATACCAGCAGAAAAAATAACAAACTGATTTGTTTTCTGCAAGTATCGTCCTGCTTGTTCAATAAAGTTTAACCAGAGGGTCTCATCCCCTTAAGCTCTCACTGCCCCTTGGCCTTCTCCACCTTACCCCTACATACCTGTCAAGACACATGTTTTTTTCAAATTCATCCCACAGGTTTCTTCCTAGCCAGCCACCCACCCACGTCCTTCTAAGACACATGAGTTGATTAAGTAGAACATTTTATGTGGGGGGATTGCCTTTGAGTTCAGAGTGCTCACTGTCATATAGTGTTCGCCCTGAAAGGATGCAACTGGAGAAGATGTAAGGCTCGTGATTTCATAAGTATCCTAACAACATTAAAATCTGAGCTCTAGCAGTGGTGGTAATAGTATATTCCATTCCTGTAGCTTCCTTACACAGGATGAAGAACTATCACAGTCCACTTTGAGGTATGTAATTATTCCTATCCCCATCTTGCCTGAAATGGAATGTTAAAATTAGGTGTTACTATGGTGAGTTTACTGAAAGCTATTTCTACAGGTTTATTACATCATTCACAACAAAGCCATCATCAGCTACTGGTTTTGTATGAATGCTATTAATACCTTGATTTTGAACTTAATCGTATTTAGTGCCTGTACTTGCACTACAGGTAGGGGTATTAGCACTCCTCTACTAGGGTTCACCCACTTTAGCATTTTAAGGTGTTTTTTTGGTTTGTTGGTTGCAAGTTTAATGCATTTAAAAGAGTCAATGGTTTCCTTTCAGAGCAAGGGCAAACTTCAGACTCTTATATTTATTTAAAGAATGTTTTTAAGTATCAGCTGTTCTCAAGAACAAGTAAAAGGAAAAGAATGCTACTGGGTGTGTGTAGGAAAAATATATTGGTTTTGGAATTGTTGTCCTTTCTTTGAGTAAGATTTCAGAGTGAAATTTCACAGAAGATGACCTTATGCACTGGAAGAAAAGGCGATTATTTGCCCTCTTCAAAAAAGAAAACTGAAAAAAACTTTGGTGACTTATTTCTTGACATGCTGTTGCATGTTTATTCATTTTCCCAGTCATTCCTGCTGGAGTACTGGAGCAAGAATTGGGAAGGTGGCAACTGTGGGAGCATGTCTTTTGTCAGTACATGCATGTCCACCCAAATTTGCCCCATGCAATTAGCCATCCCAATTTATTTCTTAATACACATGCAGTAAAACTGAAAAAAAAGCCTCAGAAATTAATTGCATAGAAGTCTGAGGTGTGCTGAAAGCTTTGTAGCTGAAGAAGACTTGTTCTCAGTTTTAGCTGATTTATGGCAAACCAGAAAGTAGAACTAGATCTGTGGAGGTATAACATTAAGACACATTGTAAGTGATGGTGAGTAAGGGGAGAATGTAGACTTATTGAACAATGTGAGTGGACCAGGAATAGGACCGAAGTGGTGGCATTTATTTGGAAAATGTGTTTATATAGTACTTTATAGTACTATTTTAAGAATAAACTGAGTGCACAAATGGGGCAACCTGTTAAGATGCCACACAGGTGGAGATGTTGAACTCTGAGCTCAGAACTTCCCTCCCCAGGTACTTCAGGGCAAAGATTGTTCCCTAGATAGCATCATAGCATTGTTAAGATTGGAAAAGACATTTAAGATCAAGTCCAACCATTAATGTAACACTGCCCTCTTCACTGCTAAACCATGTTCCCAAGAGCCACATCTACACATTTTTTTAATACTTCCAGGAGTGGTGATTCCACCATTTCTCCATTGTGCCCAAGAAAACAAGTCATCATTTCTTCTCTGTGCGTGTGTGCATGTACACACATGCGTATTCATTTCCTCAAAAATTCATGTTTCCGTTTTGTCTCCCTGAAGTCCTGTTTTGAAAGCTCTTCCATGACTGAAGCACCACAAGGTAGCAAGTGCCATGTGTGGTCAGAGCTGAGGTACCTGCCTGCTCTTAGGCTGTGATGAATTAAGTAGTTTGATTTTTGAGTAGCTGTCAGTAAAAGAGAGAAGATAAGTTGCTTTATCTTGTGTTTGCTGTGGTTTAAGAGTGCTTCCAGACAGCATTACCTCAGTTCCACAGTGAAATGGTAACTTGCTTTCTTGCAGTGACTTGGCTGTGTCTGCACCTTTAGCTTGCAAATTGAATGGCTGACTCAAGGCCCATATTCATGGGCAATCCCTCTAATTGGGTTTATGGTCCCATTAATGAGTAATACATGCACATTCATCTAATTAATTTTTTTTTTTTTTGGAGAATCCCTGTGAAGCCACTTGTTAGCTGTTAGGAAGGAGATAGCAATTCTTGTTCAAAGGAAAAATTAAAAATCACAGAGGTTTCCATAGAGTAAAAAGTAAAAGCTCTTGTTAATCATCATAGAAAGTTGGTTTTTATAAAGTATATGTCATATCTCTATAGATGCTTCATTCAGAGTGTGCACAGCTTGGTCAGAATTAATTATGGGATTTTGCCAGCAGTCTGTTTTTTCTCATCTTTTTATCATGATTTGTGCTGCATCAGTCACTAGGTAGATATAGCAGAGAAAGTCAAGCCAAAATAATGACAATTATAGCTTAGAGAACTGGTCAGACAAGTGCCGATAGATAATGTGGTGGCAGGGGGGAAAAGAATAACAAAAAATATTTTTTATTAAAAAAAATTTTACCATTTTATAGCAAGTTTTCTCAAGATTTTCAAATTCAATTTACATTATTCTACAAAAGATCTGCTTTTCTTCAGTACATTTTGTTTCCAAATTAAATGCCTTTAAGGAAAAGAGACCCTGGTCCCTAATCAAGTATGTCAAAACTCCATTTACGAAATATTTTATTTTGTCATGAAGGGAGAAGCATTTTTGGTACTTTCTTTGAACTACTTTTAAGCTTTCTTTAACAGTTGTATGCAGCATAAGAAATTGCAGTCTGGGAAGGAATCTTCAGTGATAATAAATGCTGAAAACATTTTTTTCTGGTTAAAAAATCAAAACTTCTGACAGGCTCCATAAACATAGGGATATTTTGCTTTACGCGTTAGTAAGAGGTACAAGAGAGTCAGGCAAGGTAGTAATTTGCAAAGTTTTGGGTTAATTCTAGCTTCTAGCTAATACAGAAGTTCTGTTAATATTTGGGAGGGTCCATTGTGTTAACTCAAGTCTTGAAGTCTTGTTGACTAGGGAGGCAAAGAGCAAAGAGACTGTTGTTAACAAAGCTTTGCCATACTAGATTATTGCTTTAATTCAATATCTATCTAGCTATCCACTGAAAGTCTATCAAAATCATAAAGCAGGTAGGTGGTGAAGGTCTGTGGGTTTTTCTGGGATTTGTTTCTTTTTTCTTTTTTTTTTTTGTGATGCTATTTTTATCACTTTTGTGCAAAGCATCTTTCAATGTGTTCTGAAAGCATCAAGGAAGCAAGGATACAAGTTTTTTAAAAAGCTTCAGGAGTTAAAAAAAATAAAATTAATACTATAAACTAGTTGTCATGTTACAATTTTAAATCACCTGTATGTTTTAAATTAATTTCTTTATATGTGAAAGTGTATAAAAATGGTGCTGGTTCTTTGGAAGTGACTACATTCCCTGCATGCATTTTATTCATAACTTTCTATTCCCCATGTACATATAAAGTGAAATGAATTGGCTATCTTTTTACATCTGCCTTTGAATGTTCTCTAGTGACTCTGCAAGTTGCCCCTTTTTGTCTTTCTGCTAAATAGCATTTAAAGCCTCTGGCACAGCTGGACTTCAGTATGTAAGAAAGCTTTTAGGGTATTACGATGTCATTAGCCATTGAAGCTAAAAAATGTGAAACATTGAAACCCATCCTGACTTTGCTGCATGTGGCATGTGTTTAAAAACTTGAGTGTGTATGTATGTTGTCAAAGCTATCCCTGAACAAAATCATGCTGACAATGAATAAAGAATCAATGCTCCTTTTTTAAAAGCTTCTTTTCTAATCTCTGTAATTTGAAACTGAAGACTTAAAACAGTGGGTTGGAGATGGTTCTGCAAGATAAATCCCTTGCATCACATAACCCTGACAACTCCCCAGTTCCATCAAATTAATAACAAATGAATGAGAAGATAAGCAAAACTAATGGTGAGGTTACATTTTTGTGACAAAGGTTTATGGCCATACTGAATCTCATGTTCTGTGATAGCCCTCCTCCTTTTCCTCCTCTGCTTTGGTATTTTTTTTTTACTATCAGATCTGAGCATTCCTCTATCTGAAGCTCTTCTCTGGAGGAGATATGATGAATAGCAAGCTGGACTATGCGCCTCCAAAAAGTTGCTGTGAATAACTCTCTACTCCCACAGTAGGAATTGCTGATTTTCCACAAGACCAGGCCTTGTTCTTGCATGCTGTCTATCCACGTTCTAGTCATTGGATGGTGCTACATGTCTGAACATTGAAACACGCTGCTGTAATCCCATCTCCCTGCCTTCTTAAAATTATGCAACAATGTAGTTTGGGAGCAGTTGCTGAATATCATCTGGACCTGCTCTTTTCACAAAGTGGGACCAGCTTTTACAGCAGGTGGCTCAGGGTGATGTCTGATTGAGTTTTGAGTATCTCCAAGGATGGAGATACCACAGCCTCTCTGCACAACCAGTTTCAGTATGAGACTACCCATGTTGTGAACTTTATTTTTCCCCTAATATCTAGTTATAATTTCTCATGTTTCAGTTTGTGTCCATTGCCTTTGAAGTGTCTCTGGGCAACTGTCTTTTAATCCAGTCTGTTAAATTCTCTTAATTCACTAAAGTAGCTAGTTAATGACTGGAAGAATAAGCAATGTACAAATTACCTGTAATGGAGATCTGTTCTAAACATGCCTTTGAATCAATAGTCAATGGCAAAGACAGCTGTAAAATATGTAGGAGACTTTGTTTTATTAAAATGGAGAATAGATATTCCAATTTAAGGATTGTGCATAAAAATTTTGAAAATAATAGGCAATTGGTGGTTCTTCTATAGCTCTTAACTGGTCAGGCATATACCAGCAGGCTGCTTTAGAGGCAAAGGTGAATGTGATGACCTCAAGAGCTGGATTTACAACTGCACCTGCAGTTTGCCAGGGAGGAGTCACTTTCTAAAGAAACCGAATAATGAATCCATCTTACAAGCCCTACTGATAAGGGATCTAGTAAATATGAAACTTTAAGTATTCAGGGAATATTTCTCTATGCTTATTTTCTGCTTTCAGTTGATTCTTTTTTTTTCTCTTTTTTCCCCCAACAGAAAGCAAGTAGTAGTTTTTACTCATAAAAGGGGAAAAAGGGAACCTGTTTTAATAATGCGAAGCTATTTCTCTTTAAAGCTTATTTCAGAGTGTATGCATCAAGAACTTGAAATTAATCAGGAGGAGAGTTGTGAGGAAGATTTACACAAGCCGAACCATAAGAAACTGCCATATTAAACATACGTTATGCAGTATGTTAGGGGGAATCATTGGGTATTTCAGCTGTACAAAGGAAATTATTATAGAATGTGAAGAGCATCAAGGATCATTTCAAATCACTAAACAGCAAAGAGCTTATTTTTTGTGCTTTGGTTTGGGTCTTCGCAGTTAGGGGTGAAGGTGAAATGCTGGCCCAGTGGTGTCAAAGTCAAACTTTTAACCACTTCAGCAAGTCTCTCCAGTCACACAGTATGACAGAGCTGCAGAGAAACTCCACCACTACGACCAAAATGTAAGCGCTGGTAGCTGGTAGAGAAGCACATCTTTTAGAAGCTGCATTGATTATTCCTTTACATCATGAGTACCTTGAAAATCCAAGTTACCCAAACTCTCTTGCTGCAGCAATATTATGAATGTCTTGGGCTAACATGCAATTTTAGGAAACAATGTTGACTTCTACTTCCACTTATAAAAATTTTCTTGGCTAATTCTCAGCTTGTAATCATGTTGTCAAATTACTCTCATTTTATACAGATTACTTTATTTTTTCTGGTTTGCTAATGAGAGAACAGGGAAATAAATAGGAAAGAAGATAAAACGACAAAAAGAATGTTCATTTTATTAAGAATTTGTCATTATTTTTTTAGTCAATTTCTGTTTAGCTAAGAAGTTGAGTAGGGCTTTAAGAGATCGAGAGTGTTGCTTAACCATAAGCAGTTCAGACCTATGGAATTGATTATTTTTCTGTATAGCAAAGTATATAGCTGTTTGGGGGATCTTGTGTCTTTCAACTACTTCTGTTATTGGGTGAGAGGACAATAAGTTAAGCATTCATTATGAGTTAAGAGGCTGGGAGGAAGAGGAATTGTCATATTCTCCTAGAAGGTTACCTGACATTTTCGTAGATATATAGGTTCTTCCCCATCCTCTTGACATCACCCAGGTCCCCTTGGATTCTTTAGATTTCCTAAAATCCCTAAGATTTTTTTTTCCCCATTGTTTTAGGACTTTATAGGAATGCTTGGCCTATAGTCTGCATTAGATTTAACAACTGGAATGTTGTGCTTTACATGCCTGTTCCTAGGGATTGAGCAGCTTGCTTACTGAGATGATATAAGTGATCCCAATGGTTTTTATTGGCAGTGGAAGGAACACTGAATATTCAAAGCAAACAGAATTTATTTTAAAGAATACAAAAAAGTAACCACTGTGAAACTTGTGAGACTTGAAAAATTTCTGAGCAGTTTTTTTGTTCTGTGATTTGCTTTTCAGGTCTAAACCTTTCTCAATGACCCAATACATATCTTCTACTTTGCTAAGTCTCAAGAATCTACAGTAGGTTTTTTCAAGAGATCAAAGATGCTTATTTTGATGTTATAGTTAGGTTAGCCACCTTTCCTTTTACAGAGAAAGAATAATAATTTATGTTTATATTATCCTATTTCCTTTGGGGTTTCACAAAACCTTTCCTCTTATTAACACTAGCCTTCCAGAAATTCCATCTTCTGAAACTGAGAAAGCTGTAAGAAAGAGATGAAGTTTTAAATCATTGTTTATATTCCTTAGGTAGAGCATTAAAGCATATTCTGCTAGAATACAGGGGGTTTTTTGGTTGAAAACTGATAGTTAATATGACTGCAGCCCATCTGTTGGATTGTTCCAAATGAAAAAACAGAGATGAAGTATCTCACAAAGCCAAACCTGTGTTTGATAATTTTCAGAATATCACCAGTGCTGACAATGCATTGGTCAGAAGCAAGTATTACTAAGTCGACAGTCTTGTATGTAGTGCTTATAGACATGATAGGAATGTGGTCTTGTGGAGGGTAAGACCCATATGTTTTCATTTAGATAATTTTCAGTAAGCTTTTAAATCTTGTTAAAGACCTTGCTAAGCTTGCTTTTGAATGATCAGTTGGGAAACATCATATTTAAAACATCGCTCTATTAAATTCAAATCTCTTGTAGAGATTGAATCTGGTGATTATAAAGAAATGGGAGGGAGGGAATGCAAGAGTTCAAATTCAAAAGGTAGAAACAAGTTCACAAAACTCATTGTGATTGCAGCCACATGAAAGAAGAGAAATTATGTGGCTCAGTGTATTCATATTGTGTCCTGTGATTCCAAAGTGTTATAACTAATGAAACTATGCTTTTTTCAAGAAAATGTTACCATTCTATGGGTGAGCCTTGCTGTGGAAATCTTTTCTTGCCTGAGAATATATTTGAAATGCATATATTAGGGACAAATCCAGCAGTGAAGATACTCAGTATATAGAACTCCTACGTACATAAGGAGTCTGTTTGCGTTTTAGTATTCTTTGAGGGAATTCTGCAGTGTTCATAATGTGAAACCCTGGAATTTGAAGTACTTTTGACCAAGGATTTAAGTGTCTCCTTAGTGTTCTGTCCACTTTTAATGGCACACTTATCACTACCTATTGAATGGAATAAATAGACGTATCTGAAGAATATACTTTACAGTATCTCCAGGATCAATAATGACAACTGCAAAAGCATAGTGTCCTCATTATACATGGGAAGGGAGTACCAAGGTCACTCAGACTAACATGTTCCAAGCAGGCAATTTCTGTTTTGTTGGTATGTTGTGCTTTTTCTTTGTCTGTCCAAAGAAGGTGAAGTAGTATTGGATCCATGACTTCAATATTCTTTGAGAAAACTTGCAGATTTAAAGTTTCTGCCATTCAAAGAAGCTTCTTTTCCCTATTCCAGTCATTACAAAAAAAATTCTGGTGCATCCTTCAAAACAAGTTGTAATTGCAGGTCTTGCTTTTTGCAGTTGATAGTAACGGATAATTTTGGATTTTTGAGGAAAGAATGGAGCATCTATTTTAGGTAGCTGAATTAATAGAGGAGTGTGTATATGGTTTTGCCAAAGCATGATCAGGAGCATCTTCATTAGGCCTTCTGCTGTGACTCACCACTGTCTTTATTGGTGTGCAGGAAGACAATCTTCCTAATTCAGGCACTTAAGAAAGTTGTCATAAAGTAGGCAGTTTGAAAGCTCTCATCTGTAGGTATTATCTAAGCCCTTTTTTCCACTGGGTAAGTGTTTAATCTTTCATAAAGTATGACTTGTTCTTAGCCTTCATACACCTGCCTTTACAATCATTTCCATGACATATCTACTCTCTCAAGTATTTCCACTACTGGAGCTCAGTACACCAGTGGAGATTATTTCTATGAGTAACATCTATTGAATCTGATTCTATATTTTGTTTCTATAACTCAGTCTTTTCTTGTGTTATGCATGCATGTATGTCAGTTCTCTCTTGCACATCCCTCTTAACGAGGTCCCTGCCTTTCTTTTGTTGGTTTTTCTTTTTGGTTTGGTTTGGTTTTGAGGTTTTTTTGGGGAGGTTTTTTGTTTATTTGTGGGGTTTGTTTGGTTTTTTGTTTTGTTTTGGTTGGTTGGAGTTTTTTTGTGTGGTTTTTGTTGGGTTTTGTTGTTTCTTTTTACAGTTCAGTCTTCCTGTGGGTCTTGCGCAAAATAATATGTATAAGGAGAGGGAAATAATGTGGTAAGGGATAACTTATCACCTTTTCCTGCTCTGCCCTGCTTTATTTTTAACTACTTAATTGATCTTGTATTTTATAAGACTCTTTTGCATTTTTAACTTTGAATTAAAATCAAATTAAAATTTGGTTTGTTTTTATCTATATTTGTAGTTTTACTGCCTGTTGTTACAGGGTGTCTCAACAGTCCAGAATTTTTGGTGTTCGATGTTTTAGTAGATAAAATCATCTTTTATTTTCATAAATGCCATTCTTGTCTAACCTGCACTCCAAAATGAAATGAATTTAGTGGTCTGAATCTTGACTCTGGTGAACAACTGTCTGCATTACAAAACCACCCAACAGACACAAAACTGGTGGTTTCTGCCTGGGGACACTCAGACCCAGTAGGCATGGAGGCACAATTACCTCACACCCCAGGGAGTGTTTTTTTTGTAGGTGAAGATTGAGGTCATTCATCAGGCAATAGGGAAAAGCATCTCTTGTGAAATTGGTCTCTGCATCAGCCAGGGAGAGCATTTCCCTGTACTGCTGCAGCCTCATTACCCTCTCTGGTTAAGAGGTTTTATAATCTGTTATCTCAGACTCCCTCAGTTACATATGCCATTTACTTTGTAGTAGGATATGTAAGCAAAGATTTGCATTTCAGGGTGATGTTTTCAGGGTTATTTGTTGGAAACTACCTTAATATAAGTAAATTCTTGGTTCTGCTACAATTAGTAAGTGTTTTGCCTTTTGTTGGAAAGCTGGGACATGTGGTTAATATACAAATTTATGTTCCTTAGTGCATTGTTGACTGTATCACCTATTCATTAAAATGTTTTCCTCAGAGTTACTTAGACACTGAAGCTGAGAGACCTTAAGTGTCTGTCATCTTTGTGCCAAAGGGATTAAAACAAAAAATGCACATCACTTCTTGGTAGATCCGTGCTCAATTTCAGCTGGGTCATACCACATCAACAAGCCAAAGTATCAGGTTTTGTTTTGCGGGGGGGGGGGGGGTCTTTTGGTAAAAAAAAAAAAGTACGGTTTGGTTTTGTTCATACTGTTAGCTATTTCAGATCAAAACTCTGGGAGAATCTTTTTATTTTGGAGAACAGGAACACAATTCAGATAATTTCGTACCTGTATTATATTAACCAAAAGTGAAAACTCAAATTAATTGAATTTTTTTTTCCCATCTGCTGTATAAATAAGCCTTAAACTTCCAGTAATTACTGAACAGGGAAAATGGCTTAACAAAAGAAATTAATATAGGGCTATCTGTCTGAATCTGCAAAGATCCTTAAAAAACTAACTGGTAAGTGACAGGTTTCCCACTGCTTTCACTGTGACACCTCAGCTTGTCCAACTATGGTCATTTACTCTCTACTCCATTAGTAACTCCCCTGTTACTGAAGACTAATGAAGGGGGTATCGTAGATTTGTACTGTCTGATACCGGTAGTGTCTCACTAACATCCAGCATAGATATTATAAAGGGACTGCAATGTTGCCATCACTCTATAGCTCATTCCTGGAAGTCATTCATCAGCCAGAGGGGACATAGGTAGAATAATTCTTCATGACCATGAGGGAGATTGCTCTAAAAGTCCATTCCCCTTACTTTTTATAACATTGTCAGTATAAACAAGGAAAATTTTTTTAAAAACTAACAGGCAAAATCCCTGGATTGGAGAGAGAGTGTAGAGGGAGGAACATGCCTCTGGGGTTGGAACTGGTGGGAAAAAATTCCTTAGAGTCCAGGAGCTTTGTCAGAACATCCAAAGAACCAGCCTGTACCCACCAAGCAAAAAGAGTGAGCTTCCTTCTGAGCATGTTTTCTCCTGCCTGCAAATTAAGGTGGTCACAACACATCTCTTACCTTCAGCTTGCTTTTTCCAATTTATTTTTTTCTGCTGTAACTGAAAGGGAAAGAACTAATATATTTTTTAAATACTCTGAAAGTTTAGACTTGAGCATTGATTGTGGCATAGGCCACAAGCTCATCATAAAGACAACTGAGAAATACTGGAGTGGGGAGAGAAAAAGGACTCTTGGCCCACCAGTGTGCATGAATTTATTATCATACTTTGAAGAATATATGTCCGGTTTCTTTAGGATACCTCAACCCTTTGCTCTCACACTTCATCATCCCCCTAACCTCTGTCCAAAAGCAACAGCTCTGGTACACCTTGGTCAGATGGGGTGGGTAGTCTCATTTTGATAGCAGATATTTCTAGTCTTCTCTGAACTTTGATGTATGTTAAAATTGCAAAACTTCAGATGTCGTTTAAAGTTTTGGGGTTTTTTTGATATATGTTTGTGCTGTCATGCTGTCTGTCTAGCCTATTATTTTTTTAAAATATATTTTAGGCAATTATAACCAAATCCAAGTGTGTCAAATACGTTAAGCCCAAGTGAATGTTGTGAAAATTGGCAGCTGTGGAGATAAGAGTGCCTGATAATGTTCCCACTGGGGGGAGGCTTACGCCTTACTTCACATGGGAAAATAATCCCAGGGAACACTAGTCTTTTTGTTCTGCTATTTATGGAACTACTTATTTATTCTTGGAAATCCTTTGAGGATACTTTTGTATTCTGAGTATCTACTCTGTACAGAAGTGTTTAGATGGTCTGTGACAAGTGATGTATTACTTTGTTTGGTTGTGCATGATCACAGCATGTTCTGGTTCCCCTAGTAAAATTAGTGGGGTTTTATTTCTTTCTCTCCCCAAGATTTCTTTCGACCTAGCAGAATATACTGCTGACGTTGATGGAGTTGGCACTTTGCGACTTCTAGATGCTATTAAGACCTGTGGCCTTATCAACTCTGTGAAGTTCTACCAAGCCTCCACCAGTGAACTTTTTGGAAAAGTGCAAGAAATCCCGCAAAAGGAGACCACCCCTTTTTACCCAAGATCGCCTTATGGTGAGGATTGCTGATGGTGTGTGTGTATAGTGTCTGTCTGTCTGTTCTCCCTGCTCATGTCTCAGGGCTGAAGTCATTTGTGTGTGAGATTAGAATCATGATAGAGCTAAAGTGACTAGACATGTTGAGAGGCATACCTTTATGAATGACTATATAAAAAGTATTTGCTGCCATTGCCTGGGGGTTGGAAATTAGCATCTCACTTCACAAGACCTTGTTCATTCAGCTCAGAGGTGAAGAGCTCTTGAGGGGGGAGATGGGGTGGGGCTGGAAGAGGCAGAGTGACTCTTCCTTCACAAAGGGTTGTGAGGTACCACTGAAGTGATAAGGTTTCGGGTTTTTTGTTGCCTAAATGAAAAACTCCCAAGAGCGCACTTCTTCCTTCATGAACTCGCATGAAATTTGAAACACTTATTAAAGCAATGGGCATGGAGGACTTCGGTGATAAACTTTCAAATCAATTTAAGTGTTAAGGCACCGGATTTTCACTTTTATTCCTTCAAAGTTATTTTTTTGTTTGTTTTTTTTTAATTAGCAAAGGTCACCACAGTGGTGTATTTCACACGCTCTGTGTTAATTATATTGTAAAAGAAAAAATGCTGTTCTTGAGCGTGCATAAGAAAACAAGTGAGAAGGTGCCCTAATGCTTTCTGGCCAGCTCAGAGGCTGCACAGAAGATGAGTATTTTCCCTGTCAGCTGCTGTTTATTGGGCTGGATTTTTTTTTCCATATAAAATTTGACACATATAGGGAATTAATCAAATTCTAAAGCACTCTGCTGTTGAAATGTGAACTTCACCCCGCCTGTGAAATAGATGTATGTGTGTGTCTGTGTCTGAGCTGTGTACGAGCTGAGCAGATATACAATAACGCTTCAAAATTATTTTTATAGGGGCAGCAAAACTGTATGCCTACTGGATTGTGGTGAACTTCAGAGAAGCCTACAATCTCTTTGCTGTGAACGGCATCCTCTTCAATCATGAAAGCCCCAGGAGAGGTTAGAAAATCCATGTGAACCTCTTCCCAACTTTGCATACATCTGATCAGAAAAATGAAACAACGTATCCACAGGTTTCATTTAAACTCGCCAGAATTCCGTAGGGAGGGTGTCATGACTTGTAGCCTACTCATGGCATTTAATGTTGCCCTTCTGGCAGAGCCTACAGAGCAACAGCTTTCCCTTTTGAGCATCGTATTCCATTTTGTAGCCCTCTGATGCTGAAGGGAGGTTTGTGTACCTAACTTTGTGTATCAAAAGAGAGATACTGCAATAACATAACATCCCTGCATTCTCTTTCCTTCTTGATAATAAGTTAAGGCTAAAATGTTAAAAAGACACATTTAAAAAGGAAAGTTTTCTAAATGTTTAGTTGGGCAACTACATAAACAGATGCAATTTCAGGTGTGACATATGCTGAAGGTTTTTATTTGCATATAAATGTCAAATTGAGAGACAGAAATAATAGATGCTCTAAATTTGAAAGACTAATGAGTGTATTTTGAATTATAGCCCATCCCTTCTGACAAGACGGCTTTTAACACATGGCTTTAAAATGCCTTTCAGTTTAATCCTTAATAGCAATGCAGCTTAAATTCCACTTAATCATCCCTTTTCCGCTTACAGTACTTTATGAACAATTAATGCTGGTATTTTGAGTAAGAGTCCATGGCTGATTATAAGTCTCTTTAACAATGACAGTTTTCCTCTGCTCTTTAAGTAAGTACTGTGACTGTAGAAAACACTCTAAAATTAAACTTTTATATTAGCACAGAAAACTGGGTTCTCAGTGCAGAAGCCTTTTGTTGTGGTCTGTTTCTAAATGAAAAATAAATTCAAGTTTTACAGGAATGCAATTATATAAATTATAGCCTGGCACAAAATTTTAATCATGCTTACAAATGTAAAATAGACCATAATTGTAACTGTGCTGGGGGGTAGGGGGGTGGAAAAGAAGAGAAAAAAGGAGTTGATATCAATAGGATTTAAATATTGATTTCAGTCTTTGGAAGTCACAGCTGTGAAATCTCATCATACGCTGGGTAGGCAGCATTTACAGTAAGTGGTGCATCAAACATTTGGTGTAGAAGCTGGTGCATCACTTCACTGAAGCAAATGACAGCACAAGCTCAAAATTAAAAGAGAATCAAATTTACTACATTGTTTCATTTAGAACCCCTAATACTTTGCTTTCTATTAGAGAGTCTACCAAGGTATATTCTTAGTGTGCTGAAAACTGATGTCCAAATTGCACTGAGTTATTACTATGTAATTAAAACATTCTGACCAACATAAAGAGAGAATATGCAATAACTAGTATTTGCTTGGCGTGATTTCTAGTAACACTAAGGAGCTACAAGATGGAAATTATGCAAACTCATTTACCATTTGTACTGCTCCTCTGTAGACTTCTGCTATTTTGAAGGAGGAAAACTTCAGTACTGATTGCTATTTTGATCTCTCTGACATTTGTTCCTGATGCAACACTGCTGCAATAGAGTTATCAATCCAAAGTCCTTTTCAACACATTTAATGTCCCCATGGAGAACCCAAGTTTGTGCTTGGAAGCCTCAGGTTGTACTTTTCATTGTGTGTATGTGCTGGGTGCAGTTTTAAGCCCCTTATACCATGAACAGGAAACTTGTCCTAGAAATGCTGTTTGCCTTAGCAGGAGTACATGCCATGAAAGTGACTGTAACCACAGGCTAGTGCCATTTGCATAGTGGTTTTATGGTAGAAAGTCTGAGAAACTGTACAGCTAAGAAAGTGGAAGAAAAGTAGTTTTGAGATTGTTTCTTGATAGCCATTCATCACTTTCCTAATACTTTTGAAGACTAGAAAGGCACTTTGGGAGAAAAGGAGGACTTAACTGTGATTTCTAATTCCTATGCCCAGAGGCTAATATACATGGAAATTTTAAAATGCCTTATGGTTTGACCTTTTTTTATTCTACTGATTTCAGTGATTGGGAATACCTAAATAAACCAACACATATTTTCTTCCAGTATTACATACCATTATTCCAGTTGGTTTGGCATTACACTGAATGGATCAAATACAACATCCCATTGGTGGTGGCACTATGTGCATCTCATCTACACATAACCTGATGCCCAGGAGTCAGAGAAGAGCAGAATTTTGTGGCAGTGTCTCTTGCTGAGGTGCAGAGTTGATCAAAGGACATGGAACTGTTGCAGCAAGTACAGAAGAGGGACAATGAAGTTGATAAGAGGACTGGAGCATCGCCCTTATGAAGATAGACTGGGGAAGTTGGGGCTGTTCAGCCTGGAGAAGAGATTTCATGGAAATCTCCTAGCAACTTTCCAGTATATGAAGGGGACCTACAGGGAAGCCGGAGAAGGACTCTTCATGAGGAACTGTAGTGACAGGACAAGGAGTAATGGGTACACATTGAAAGGGGGGAAGTTTAAATATTTAGAAGAAATGGTTATTAGATATTAAGAAGACGATGGTTAGACATGGAGCAGGTTACCCAGGGAAGTTGTGGATGCTCCAAACTTGGCAGTGTTCAATGCCAGGTTGGAAAAGGCCTCGAGCAACTTGGTCTAGTGGGAGGTGTCCCTGCCCATGGCAAGTGGGATTAAAACTAGATGATCTTTAAGGTCCATTCCAACCCTTTAACACTGTGTGATTCTATGATCAGTCCTGGCAAACAGTGCATGTCTAAAGTGTTAACCATACTTCTGAAAATTTCTGTAGGCTTCCTACAGTGAATGTATTTCTAGGAGAACATTGTGAAGAGACGAACCCCAGTATTTCTTGTAGGCAGGGATCCATGAGGTATGCGACATTGTAAGGCACTGTTAAGGATAAGCAGAATGCATTTTTTGTACCTGACAGGCTGAATTGTGGACTATGATCAAATACAGAAGTATTTGTATTTGAAGTACCAGTGCTCATGGTGAAGGATGGTGAATTGCAGTTGTCTGTCAAGTGGCTTTTAGCAGCTGGTCACTGATGTTGAATTGAGTAGACAATTGTAAAGAGTTTGCTTCATGATCTGTATTGTAAATGAGAGGTTTAGGGTCCCTCAAAGAATCACCCTCAAAACTATTAACAAAAATAGTTTTTATACAAATTTATAAAAGTATGACTTAACAAAGTTTGAAGGCAAGATTCACTCTCATTTACTACATAGGTGAAGAAATGCAAAGGAAAATTGAGTTAGAATCAATTTACAGTGATTTGCACAGAAACCGAAAACACTTAAGTGTAAGGGAGACCCACTGAGTCATGAGGTTCAGGGTGCACTTCCTTGCTTTCTAAACTCCTGGTGGAACTTTAGTGAAGGTAGTTCCAATCTTAGTCTCAGACCTGTACAACAGTTTATGTCTAAAGGAATTAATTCTTTCATTTATTCATTAGTATTAATGAACTAGCATGCTCTGCAACTTACTGAGCATCTGTTATGAATAAGGGATCTCTCCACTTTGGATAATGAAGTCCCAGGCAAGGAATCTCAAACCTTGAGATGGGTTCCAGATCAAGGGGAGAGGCACTGCCATGAAGTCCAGTTGCAATTTAAAGAGAACTCAAACTGGACTTATCCAAAGATCTGTCACGAGAAGAAAGGTCTTTCTGGCTCAAGGGACAACCTTGAGAGGCGTCCTAACTCAAGGAGAGCACTGCCACATTGCCTAGCAGGGAGACCTCAAAGACGGCTCATTTAGGCTCTCATCTTTATGGGATAAAGTGGTTGGCTTGTAGTCAAATTACATGTGATGGGAAAGGTATGTATGACACTCTTTGTACCCACAACTTTCTTTGTTCCTTGATAATTGAATCTTGGAAAAACCACCCACTATTCATGTGTTCCAAGCTCATGTGCATTGGTGCACTCTGGGTCACTCTGGCCCTTTGTGGGTTTCCTGGAGGAGTTCTTTACCCAGCTACAGCTCAGGCCTTTACCTCCTTTGGAGCCTGAACTAAGCTATTGCTAGTTTGGTTAAGAAGGTCAAGTACACCTGTCACAATCCCTCTTTATATAGTGTTCTGATATTGTACTGTAGGGGCAGCAATACACAAACCTAGTGAAAATGAGAACTATCTAATCTCAAGAACTGCTTCCTTGTGAAAAGAGTTTAGGAATACACACCTCTTATTTCAGAATGCCAGTTCTTCTTCTGAGCCTTCTGGTTTAAACTCAGAAAGGAGCACCAGTAGTTAATCTCATGTAGCCTGTATAATAATACGGAAGTCTACTCAGAGTTCATAAGGGTAAAGAGTGCTTAAGTCTAATATGAGTGGTGTCGTATTCCTCAAAATCACAAAGGCTTGAAAGAAGTCCTGGCTTTGAGAACATTTGGTTTTCTACTTTTATCTTGCCCTATGAGAGAAAGACTGTCATAGGAGTAGTTCTTAAGATGCAATGCCATACTGTAAAGCTGAGCACTTAAGTTTGCTGTGTGGGCTTTCTTTTAAGTATGATGTTTCATGTTCTGACAGTCAGAGTGACTTTACAAAAACACCAGTGATAAATTCCAGGTTGGCTGGACCCACTGCCTAAGCCTTACCTCTTAATTTGGGAATAGTACAGCGTTATTAAATTGCACAAGTACTTGTGTCCCTACTCAAGAGATACATGTGTACGTAGCAGCAGAAACTATTATCTAAAATTTCATATGAAGAAAAATTAGTGGCTATGTTAGACTAATCTTAATAAAATATACATCTACTTTGAGCCTTTCTGTAGTACTTTCCTTTCTGTTATTTTCTTTTTATTATACATACTGCCTTTCCTTTGATTTCCCTTGCATTTCACTTAGTCACTTTTACAGTTTTGTAAGATGAAATAGTCACTTTTTGACCGGTACATACTTTTCAGCTCACATAAATCAACATAGCTGCACTGAAGTGAATAGGGTCACGTTGATATATGCCAGCTGAGGGTCTGGCATAGTACTTCCAGTAATAGTCTGGTAATGTAAGATAAGCATGACTTGCTTCCTTTGGGGAAAAGAACTGTATTAGCAGTATACCTTGCTAAAACTGATTTCTTCAGTTACTTTCATCAATTTTATTCCAGTATGGCTCAAGTGTTTCCTGATTTATGATAATGCCAAGGTGAGTGGGATCTTCCATTTCTGAAGGTTATTTATTGTCTAAGTGTGACAGGAGCTGAAAAGCAAAATGCTCTGTAGTAGTAGAAAGCTACAAGGTGGCCTCTTTTTCCAAAAATGAAAACCAAAAATAAGTCTAAAAAACTTTTCCAGAATGATGCTTCCCCTCCCCTCACTCCCCAAAACAACATTATGGGATACCAGATGGGGAACTTGGTGGCCACTTAGTTTCTGGTGGTGGCTGAACCTGTCTACCAGTATTATCAATGTGGAAATGTCTGCCCTATAGCAATATTTGAAAGATATTTCTGTTCAGTGAGATGATGGGTTTGACAGTGAAAGAGTGAGGCAATTAGCAAGTCTAGTTTTCAGGAAGGCTGGGGCTTGATCCAAACCTTTTTTTACTTCATTGGAAAGGTTCCTGTTCTTTTGTTGGGCTGTGGATCTCACTAATACCTTCTCTTCCGAGAGAGAAAGCAAACTACTTGTTGACAGTATCATTCGTTTCTTCCCAGACAAGCTCTTACTATTTTTTCTCCTCAGTTCTGTGTAAGAGGTTTTCTCAGGTTTACAAGATGTGCCTTTGGAAGTCTGAGATAACTTTCTGATTTGGTTAACCACTTCATTGCTTGCCTCAACTGATCTTAATCTGCCAAGATGTACAAACATGTACAGCGTGTTTCCTGACACAATGCAACAGAAGTTTTGTTTGTTTTTGTTGCTTTTTTTCCCCCTAAGTAATACTTTGCCTCCACACATGACATCATTGTGTAGGGAATTTTTGTTTCTCTGATACCAACCCTGGTAAAGCAGTTGTCATCAAACCACTGCTGTATAGCCAGAGGGAAAGGATACAACTGCTCATTTCTGAGATCTCTTTCAGCCGGGGAGGAAATGGCTAGGTGTTAGATTGCAGGCTGAACATTGTCAAAGTACATGTAGTAACATTAAAATGAAAAGAAATCATTATTTAAAGAGAATAGGGAATGTTCTTTGCTTTTATTGTTCATCTGGATCTCAGGTTTGCCACGGGGAAGGGGGTAGGAGTTTCCCCTACTTGTCAATATGTCTGGGTATCTTCAGAATTTATGTTTTTGTTGTTACCTTTTTTTAAATCACCTTTCAGTCTCCCTTTTGCCTCTATTTCATTGAGAAGGCAGAAGCAGATGGTGACATCTGCTACTGACTTTCACAAAAAATCCATACAATCCCTACTGTAACAGCTGTTCTTCTGCATCTACTGTATAGAGATGTAGTCAACATCTGCCAGATTCCCCTTTCTCATTTCTGTGGTTGAGGAGACTAATTGCTAGTCTCCTGACTCACTTTCTGTGCAAGAGAAACTTGGTCAACCTAGTACTATTGGAAACACTAAGGACTTTTACTGGTAGTTTTTCTGTAAATTACAAAAGTGTGTAAAATTTTCAGTGCAGAGCTATGTCTCTTTCATTTAATACAAAATTTCCCAACCCTTGAGTATTTCTGAATAGCAAAATTCAGCAGAGTGTTGCTTGTGGCTTTATTACTCCTTGCTGGATGAGAAGAATACAGGCTGGCTAGTATCATCAAGAATCGTCTGGCTAGCATATTGAATACTTGATGGCAAGGTACCATGGCCAATGTAAAAGGAGTTACTGAGACAGTTGTGTGCTATAGAGCAGCCAAGATCATTTCATGCTTTTTAGTTTGCATGTTTCAACAGAGAAAGCATGCAGTATCCTGAAGACATGCATTCCAACTGGCTTTTTCTCCCTGCTGCGAGACTGATCCTGCTAAGTGATCCATGCAGGTGTTTCCTTATCTACACATGCAGTCAAATGTCAGCGGGGATAAATGTGGGCATTGGGGTCTACTTGCACAGAGGGCTTTGCAGTAATATTGACTGTAATAATAGAAAATTGCCGGGTAATACCTTTCTGCTGTTTTACCTAAGTACATGTGTTTTCCCCTTGAAAAAGATCTGCTGTTACAAAATAAGTGAATTCAGTTAATTATGATGATGCTGAACCTGCTACTGACCAACTAGTACAGATCAGATCAGAGCACATCAAAATATATGGAGATTTTTGTCTGATTCTTGTGTTGCTAATAAGCCATATTAGCCTTATACTTCCAGTGTCACTTTCCTATTGCTAGCCAGTGCTGATAGAGGAAGGCAGTGCAATCACACCAGAAAGTGGGGTTGTCTCCGTGAGCTTGTGTTTTAAAAGCAGTACCAGACATCTGAAATTAGAGCTAAAGGCTGAGACTATTTCTGCGTGCACTTAGCTTTGGGCATCCAGGTAATCCAGGTCAGCGCCATGGAACTTGACACGTATGGGAACAAAACAGTCATGTATGCAAACTGAATCAGGATATAAAAAGATATTTTTCTAAAGTAAGTCATTGATGAAGAAAGATGCTGTGTTGAGCTCTCTAATTACTGAAATCTTTTTATTTCAGTCTTTGCAACAATAGTTTGTGGTAATCTTTACCATAGTTTGTACAAAAACTAAGTAATTTCTTGCCTGTGGTTTAGATTTTTTGGAACAGCTGCATTCATAACCCAGATCACTCCTTGAGCAAATTATTATCTTATCAGATGCATCTTTTTGTCATTAAATCATACTCTCTTGTGGTTTAAACTGTGTTGAGAAGAGTTTGCTATTTTCCATGATTGATTTCAACTTTTTTTTAATCAAAAAAAAAAAAAAAGGCAGAGCATCCCCGCAATTTACAAAATGTCAAAACTATTAAATTTAGAAAACCTTTCCGTGTAATTCTTTACATTTCTCAAGTTATATTAACATATATCAATGTTACTTTCTTAAACTATAGCTTGCAGGTTTTTTTCTTTAATGAAATATCAACCCAAAAGTTTGAAACAAAGTGCTATGGAAATTACGAAAGCGTGAAATAGAGAGGCATAGCTTGTGACTCACCTGTAGGGTTCTTATGTTTTCATTAACGCACAAATCTGTAGCAAACTTTTTAGAAATAATGTGGTTTAGGTACCTATTTCCCTATATTTTCCCCTTAGTTACATTTCTTTTTCTGCAAGCAAAACACAGTATAAAATGTGGCCATTCTGCTCTTCTTGCATATGTATAAATGAGAACATGAAGTGAAATACAGTCAAGAATGATGAGGTTTATGTCTTGCATTTTACAAATGAGCCTAAAGTGAATGCAGAGTTTGCAGAAAGTCAGAAGAACAAAAGTGATTTCAGCCAGAACATTAAGGGGAGTATAGCAGACAATATAGATACAGTGGTCGTCTCAGATCACAGTATCTGATGCCTAAGAGACCATACATGAAAGATGCCCCGCAGTCCACTACTTACCCAGTCCAGGCTCTGTAGGGACCCAGTCCAAGCTGCTGTACTTGATACCCTCTCTGAAGGAAACTTTAGCTGGGGAATAACACCTCCTTTGAACACACGGTTAAGTCATAGTTCGGTTGTACCCGGAGCCTAGGGCAAGAGAGCATACTGTGGGATACAGTTTCTCTGGATGTGGACACTCAGTCAACCGGTTATGTATCTTGTTTCTGTCAAGAAATTCCTCGAGCCATTTTTCCTTGCAGTTGCATCTACACAATAGTTGTGTTTCACTAAGATTTCCTCCTGCATTTTGCTCTTAAATTTAAATACCATTGTATTCCGAAATAGAGGCAAGAAAGGAAAAAAAAATCACATGAAGAGCAAAGGTCAAGTCATTATGGCAAGAGATGTTGCATAAATGAATCCATCTTACATTGTTGACATTCTATAAGTAATGAATGTTTAGTATTTCAGTCATTGTTACTGTATTATTTCCTAACCTTCTGAAGATTGTCTTACTATGATTATTCATATAAATTCTCTCAAATACATAAACTTCTTGTGTAATATACTAGTGTACTGCTTTGTCTTTTTCCTGTCCAACATCAGTGATGCTAATGTTCCCCTGAGAGTATGAGGTAAAAACCATTAGAAATTGCTTATGGGCCATCTTCAGAGTCCTGGGTATCACTGCAGAGTTGTTAAGTATGTGAGACTCATATAACTTTATATGAGGCCTTATTCCACAACCTTCAAACTTTGGGCATCATCTACCAGAAGCAGAAACTTGAAAGCCTGGTCATACACATATCGTGTATGCATACAGTGACTACCACACTTACCTGGCCCATCTTAGTATCTGAAGCCTTTTCTCAACAGTGTGCATCCTGTTTTCCCTAAAACAGCTCTCCCAAAGGCTGCCTCCCTCTTGTTAGAACTCTACTTAGTCATGCATAATTTTAAAAAAAATATTTTAAAAGTAAATCCACTGAAAGTGCATGTTGTTTGAGAGTTATTTGAAATCAACCCACCAAGCCATTTCAGATATGAGAAACTGAACAGGAGAAACACTAATTCACAATAAAACAATTCCAGCATTAGTGGTTCAAAAACCACTGCAGAAGAAAATGTCAACTAATTATTCCTCAAAAAAGTTATCAGGATTCATTAAAAACAATTAAGTGAGAAATGCAATGTGATCAGATGTCCCCTGATAAGATTCATCACCTAGTGAGATTTTACAGCAGTTTTAGGCAGGTAAGCTACTTTATCTGAGGTCAGAGAGAAGGTTAGTGCATTTGGTCAGAGCTTGGTTTGAATTTACAAACAATTTTCCTTTTCTGCCTTGATTTCACTAAGTGTTTACTTACAGTTCCCAGAAACATGTGTTTAAAAATACAAAGCAAAACTACACATACAAACATTGCTTGTGTAGGCAGTTTGATTTCAGACCATCACGTGCATTATGCACTTTTTGGTAGGCATGGAAGTTTTACATTTATAAGCATGTACTGTTTTCACTATGAAATAGCTGAAAATCTCAGCAGTGTGGCAGACTGCTGATCTGTGCCAGTTTTATTCATCTAATTGCAAGTATTTTTGAACAGATTTTAACTTCTGTTACAACCACTTACAACAGTGTATATACTGTCAGCTGCGTTTCCCCCACTGTTGATGTGTGCACACCTTGCCAACCATGTTAGAATACTTCTTTTTCAAGGATTTGCATTTCACAGACACTTAAAATTTAATTATAATTCTACTTAATTGTTAGGCAACAATTGGTAAATGAAAGCTATGGCCAAAAGCATTGTTATTAAACCAGATACCCCCTGCTATTTAGATGTTGCAATATCAGTTGCATATTTTAGTCTGTATTGTATCTCACCCTTATAGAATGATAGCTGTTAAAACAAAGACTTAGCACGTTTCTCATTAAACCCTTCAGGGTTGCTCTTTGGTATGGGAAAACAACTTAAAACTAAGCCAACAGAGAGAATTCAGTATCATGTTTTCTCTACTTTCTCTTGATTTTTGCCCTAGGACGCATGAGTTTGAGAACCACTGCTATAGAAATGCTGCAAGAATGCTGATGGATTTTTATTTTTGAAGTCAAGGCCTTGATTTCATGACGTTATATGTGAATAGATTTACAATTTCTAAAGAATTATCTGGTAAAGCAACTCAGACCTTCAGTTTACATATTTTTTCCCCTCATTTGTATTAAAATCCTTATATTAAAACAGATTTAAGGTGTTTATTCCTTTCATCAATATCCATCAGTAGGTGGATTGAGTATGTTTGCCAAAACTTTACAGTAAAATCCTATAGTAATCCCAGGTCTAGGCAGTGTGAATCTGGAAAAATCAAATGCTAGTTTGGGGTTTAAGACAAATCCAGATGACATGAGTAAAACATCAGTAACACTCAAATACGTTTTACTTTCCATTACTTTTTAAAACATTTCTTTTGAAACAGTGGCTTTTTTAAGTTATAAATCTTCTTTGTGCTTTCTTGCTGACACCTTTCTCTTCTCAGCCCCACCTCATGCCCACATTCTGAGTCATTGGTGTGCGTCCATTAGGGATACTTGTGTTGCGTTGTACACTGTGTGCTCTCACACTGACTTTCTATTTGCTGCAGACTGCAAAAATAACCAACAAGATCTTTTATCACCATTATTGCACTTCTTCAAGATAGGTGGAAACATTGTGCACCTCCTGAGGTCAGGAACAGTTATTAAACTTCCCAAATTTTATATAATTCTTGAAAACAGAGTAAACTGGAAATTATCCCTGGTCCTAAGCACTCTGTTAGTTCAGGGTGGCAGTAGTGTTGTACTTCATTTTAAAACATTTATACTGAAGTGCCATTGCATCTTAAGTGAAGTCAGTCCTGTGACCATAACAGGCATCTGAGTTTGCAAATACTCCTTTTTTTTTTCCATTCTGTTTGTTTGTATAAATATTGCATGTATCTGTTACTGAAAATCAGGCCAGTAATTGCTAATTTTAATATGTGTTTTTCAGCAAGGATGTGTCTTCCCCTTCTCAAATCCCGGCCCATTGGGGGAAATGGGGGAACTGAATAGAGTGGTACTATTGGTGTAATTTGCAGTTGTGCTCTATTGGGATAGAGCATCTGGAATTCATATATCATGGACAAACCGCTCCCCTCTGTATGGTCTAAAACTAGGCAGTGTATGTGCTTCTCCTTTTCTGCGTAGCTGTTCTGTGTCCTCGGCCATAACCTGTCCAGATACACTGCAATTTCCAGGTAATGACTTGAATCATCTGAATTCTGGTGAAAATTATAAGTGCTTGTCATGCATCTGAGCTCTATGGGTCTCCTTTGTACACGGTGTGTCCTCATAGAAATGTAAGTGTTCCCTCATTTGTCACATAGTCTCAAGTCCATTTCCTTAAATCATACGTAATGGACACCGGCTAGCTTGTGTTATGTTTGTGTTGTATTTGCACCTTCAGGTAAGGATGCTGTTGTGAACAAGGCCATTAACTAGTAAACTGAGCATGTAGTACAAATAATAGGCTTTTTTCTTTAATCCTGTTTGAGTTTTGCACAAAACTAAAAAAGAAAGAAGTGTAGCACATATACAATTGTTTTATTTTTAGGATATTTAATGGTCCACACAGGCCACATAATATTTGTGAAAAACAGAGAAAGATTGGTGTAACTAACTCTTGAGAGTTTGAAAGCTTTATTTCGTGTAACAACAGAAGGCAAATGCTACCTAGTTTACTACCTAGTTCTTAAAGTTCTGGTGTTACTTAAAAACTGGCAACAGTTTTCGTCATGCTGGTGAATCCAAGATCTATTTCTGACAAGAAAAGTAACCAGTGAATAACAGGTCATTATTAAATTTTTGCTATGTCTCATGATGATGCTTTTCTTAAGAAAAGCATCATAATCTTAAATTGCACTTAAAGAAGCTCTTTGTTTTGAAATTATGGGATGAAGCAATTCTGGGTTTGAGTTCATTAGTGTGCTGCAGTTATTGCACAACTTTGGTCTACTTGCAAGTAAGTTAAGTTCTGCAGGTTCCTTGTGGGTTTGGTGGTGTCGTGATATCATCTGATTTACCATCGCATTTATAGATAGTGATAACCAGGCATCAACACCCATGAAGAAACCCACTGAGTCAACAGTGAATGTTCATTTTTTCCAAAATGATGTGTGTGAGTACATGGATGATGCTTGAAAAATGGCTGCCTGTACAGGAAAGTCTGATGAAAGGATTAGTGTGTTTAGTAAAATTTGGTATTAAAGCAGAATAAATCAAAATTGTCCAAACTGATAAGGCACGTGAAGGTTCAGTCAAACTCAGTGTTGTTTCTACTGGTTAAAATTAGATAGTGTAATATTTAATACAAATATTTATTAATATTTAATACAAATGGCTTAAGATTGAATTAAAACAATCTGAAAGATCTAACACTTTTTAAAATATGTTTTTCCTCAAGGCTACTAAGATGAGAAAAATTAGAATGTTAATCCTCAATGGATTAACAAAAATGTTTCTTATTTTCTGGAGCCTGTCTGGAAAGAAATACATACACAGCCACATGATGCAGTAAGTTCTTTTTGAATGTTTCTGCCTTTTATTAAACAGAATGTTATAGTCATGATCATGGAAGTACTTACAGAGGCACCTTGATGCTTATGAAATCTAAATCTGGTTCTTTTGATTTTTAAAAGAAAGTTGTCACAGGTAAGGCAATGAAATCTCACTTGCCTTTATCAAATTTTCAAACCTGCTGTTTAGTGGCAAGATCATTCAGATTTTTCAAAGCCTTGGGAATCTTACGTATTTTAAAGGTGCCTAACAGAAATCTTCCAAGACAGAAGCATAACGTTAATAGTTTTGAGAGAATCTGATAATTCTCTGCTTCTAAAAGCAGAACTTGTCAACTATTTACTGATGTAGGTGAAAGCTACCTTGAAATGTTTGTTTAGCCTCATTTCCCTATTATTCTGAAATAATGTTTGTGGGAAACACTGCTAAGATTAATATAACTCATTTAAAAATGAAAGAAAAATTGCGTTTCATGCATACAATTGCATTTTCTGGACTTGTGGTACTTGAAAAGTACCAATCAAAAAAAAAAAAAAAAGGCAAAAAGCATGAAAAAGCAGTAAATTGTTTGGTTCACATCTGATTTTTCAATAGTTATTTATCTGCCTTGGTATTTCTTAATCAGTTCAAGCTCAAAAATGCAAAATTTTTAGATGTCAATTTAAGTGATAAGGGACCTTCCTCTGGAAAATTCTTTGTTGATTACTCTGAGCTGGTAATCAGGTATTTTCTTTTTGGTTCAGTTCTGCATTAGAGTCAGCAAGACTGGTTTGGGTAGCAGTTGTGGTTCAGTTGCCATTTTATGTATAAATAATCTGTATTGATTTGGTATTAGTATGAAGTAATTTGCAGAGAGTTTTTGTTTGTGTCTAGATCCACATGATTTTGTGCCTTTGAGAAAATCAAGAAAACATGAGTTTAAAAAAAAGTAAAAGGGAGTGATATAAAATCTGAATTTTGAATCTGCATTTTGATAACCTTACCATATAAAATGGGTAAAGAGAGTACTTTGTCATGAATCACATGCTGTTTACTGAATTCCATTGAAACTCTTAAGAATAACTTAAGAACTATGCCACAGAGACTGCAAAAGCACATGATGTCCCCTTTTTGTTAGAAAGTCCTTTCTGAAACTGCCTGAAGATACCCGCATCCCTGTCCTTCAGGCTCAGCTCTGCTGTGGGCTTTAACATATCTGTCTCTGAGGAGGAAAGCCCCTGCTTCCTCAGGGACTTGGAAAAAACTTCACCAGAAAATCACTTACCCTCTGTTCATTGTTTCTTTAGATTTCTTCGATAAGAGACCAGGTTAAATCTATTGTTGCTTGCCAATCACATGACATCAGAAAAATTTACCGCTGATTAAATTTGAATTGAAATAGCTGTAGAAAAGATGAGGACTCCTTCTCAGATGAAATAACATGTGTGTCCAAGAAAATAATAAATAAGCTGTTGGGTTTTTTTAGTAGATCTATCTCATACCATAATAATTGCCAAAGTGTTTACTCACAGGTGCAAAATACTTAGAGAGTCTCCTTAATCTCCAATTATTATTGCCCTCTCATCTTGACCTCCCTTGAAGTGTTTTATAAACAATTTAAAGAATAAATGAAGTATTAGAAACAGTTATTATAGAGCAGGCAAAGTTATTTGCTTTCCTTGAGTGAAGGGATATAATTTATAAAGGACTGATTACACTCATCTGTTTTCTGGGTAGCCTGTAAGTTTACTTTACCGTGGCAAGGCAGAATAACAGAGAAATTGTGTCATGGGAGCCAAGTAAGGTATTGTAGCAGTAGGAAATCCAACTGCCTTGTTTTACAGCCATTTATCTTGTCCCTTGTTTCTGTCAAATGATCATTTGAATCAAAAGCATTTAAAAGAGATTTTCTTCCTTTGCAGTAATGAGAACAGAGATTTTTATGCTGCAGGACATTCCTACTAGGTCTTTCCTCCTCTAACATGGCTACCTGCCAGTCCTTGTTATTACTGAAAGTTGCTTCATTTAGTACATTTTATAAAGTGGCTCTACCCGGTTTCATGGCTGTCAAGAAGGTTATGAGTCAAGAAGGAGAGCGGGAGTGGGGAGCTCTGATTCACCGGATCTTAGCAGCCGAAAAACAGTTTAAACAGAGAATATTAGTGGGCAGCTTATTACTTCAAACTTACTTTTTTTCAAGCTATGTGTTTGTATCAAAAGAAAAATACCTTGGAAAGCATGTTTGATCTCTTTGCCTTACTCATTTTAACACATTGCTCCTGTCTTGCTTACTAACCAGAGGTTGGTGCCAAGGTTATTTGATGCCAGCTCTCAGAAAGAAGAGCCCTTTCTAGGAGGAAACAGCTTAAGGATTTCAGAAGCTCTCTCTGTAGGTCTGTGAGCCATTCCCACCTCTGCTATGCACTTCTGTCAAGAAGGGATCAAATGAGATGTGAGGGTCCTGGAATCATCAAAACAACAGAGCCTGTTGGCTCCAACACAGCTGGAGCTGGGGAAAAGATGCCTGTTCCTCCTCTCTTACATGGCTTTTTTCTGTCTCTTTCCTGATCTCCCTGTGAGGCAGACAGAGTGGAGGCAGTAGAGCAGCAGGGAAGAAGAAAGGGTGACAGTAACTGTCTATTCCACATCAGAGGACAATTTTGTAGTGTCCCTTTGCAATTAGAAGAACATTTGTCAACTCTGATGTCTGCCAACCATAGCTCTGCAGCCCCTGGAGAAGCTTTTCTCACTGAAGTGCCTTTGTTTTCCCAAACAGATTTGAGAGAAAACACTGTCATTTCCAAGATCAGTATTTGAGTGAAGAAATGGGGCAGGATGTTATTGTAAACACATATGGAATTGTATCTTCATTTCTAGTACTTCTGGCAGAAGCAGGGAGGATGAGGGAGAGAGAAATGTTAATAACAGGTGGTTGTTGTCAGCATGATATGATTCAAAAATCCTACAGTAACTCTGAATCCTACAGTAGTGTTCTTGCAGATCTAACACCATTAGAAAATATACCTTAGCAGCTCTAAGACACTTCTGAAATATTCCTTAGCTTTTATAGTCATCATTTTGAAAGTCAGTACGTCTGTGGGTAAACATTTGATACTTCATCACTGAAAGAGTCGGGGACCCATATTCAGAAGAGTGTGGTCAGAGGAAATCAGAGTTTGAGAACTGATTCTTTGCCTGCTGCATCTGGAGCCTAGCGGGGGTGCTCTGGGGAACAAATGTAGATTTGGCTTTGGCTCAAGGGAGGTCCCTTGTCGTGAGATGACATATGAAGGTTACGCATATAAGTACCGAACCCGCACACTCCCATACTGTGCAGCATTTCACAGCCAGGAGATAAACAGACTGTAGCTGTTTTAAAATAACAGCTATGTTTTTTTCTCTGTTAGTCTCTGTTTGCTGGTCTATTTGGTCCCTTTTGTTTATTCCTGCTTTGAGTCATCTCCCAGGTCTATGTGTCCTATAAATGGGGTATGATACTTTCTGCCAGATATCACTTGTACCTGAAATGTGGGCACTGTAAACTTTCTTTTAAAACTGTCATGAATAATTGCCAGAAGGTGGTAGCTACAGTATCCCAAACAAATGCATGTTATGAATGGTCCTCTTTTTTAGCCTGGTTTTCCTTTAAACATGCCTGTTGGGCTTTGAGTACCTGCAGTTAAATGGTGTTGCTTTTGGCAGGGCTTGGTGAGCAAATGAGGCATAATCTCTCTGATCTCAGTAGTCTGGTCAGTCAGCCATGACATTCTCAGTGTCTTTTCTTTCTACACCCTGTCTGAACAGAGCCATAGCCCAGGCAGCTCTCAGTGGGGTTGCCAAAGATTACCATGTGCAGTGAAGCAGCAGATGGCAGGACAGTGGAAAATATGCAGCCCCAATCCCTGGGTTCATGTGGGGTTCAGGGTAAAATTTCAGCGATTTTCCCTCCCTGCTCCTCAAACCTGTCAATAAACTGCCCTTTGAGAGACAAACTCTTCAGTGTGCATTGGGAAACTATTTAAAGTTCAGTTTTGTCCAGTTTTGGAAGTGTATTATAGACTGAAGCAGAAAATTTAAGAATTCTGTGGCCACAGCAGTTACAGTCTTCACCCTGTTAGTGGGGGCATAAAAAATGAGATACATATGAATACATCCTGAAAACTATGAAAGGAGGGTAAAAGAAACTTTGCAAATTTGATTAGCTCAAAAGTTTTGTAATGACTGAATGAAGGGTGCCTCCACAAACTTAAACTTGTGCTTATGTGTTCTGATAAAGCCCTTGTTTGCACTTTTGTTTTTTCTCCCCACAGGCTCCCTCTTCCTTACTCCTTGCACGGGATGGAGTTCTCATTGGAATGACTAGATGTGCAATTTCAGGACAGGAGGGAAAGGGGGAGGTGGAGTGGTGGGCAGAGTGCAAGAAATGTATTCTTTGACAGCAGATTTACTCTTTTGAATAATTTCCTCCCTTTTTGACTCTTCCAGGGTACTTCTGTCTCATTGTTTCACAAATACCAAGACAGTCAAATTCTTGTAAAATTTTGGCATTTTCTTTCCATTTTCAGGTGGAGAAACTAAGGCATGAAAAACCAAAAGAGTTTTACATTGGTCGATTGATTGGTTCATGTTCAGAATAAAACTCTTATGTATTTCCATCTTAGGGCTTGGTAACTAAACACATAGAGGAATATGTGTCAGTGACTAAATGAGAACTTTGATTTAAGTGACTTTCTAAGCACCCTTTCAGAATTTCCACAAGAAACCCGGCTTTTATTCATTTTCCTGTAACAGCATTAATCAGACTGAACTGTGAATCTATAACTTCTTTTTCTGAAATTCTTTACCTTCAGACTCCATAGGACCCTGCCTACTTCATTTCTCACAAGACGGCAACTTTTACTCTTAGAGCAAGTCTGTTCTCTGGATGGGGAGCAATCCTGTTAGGGAAAAAAGTTATAGTATGTGATTAATCTGGGGGTGTTTTGTGGAACTATGTCATTGTGCATTCAAAAACAACACTGGCACACGTAATCCTAACTTTTAGTGCTAGAATTTACATCTTTGTTCTTGAGTATGTACAGAGTGTGTGTATGTGCATGTGTGTTTTTCTGAGAACATGCACAGCTACCTATGGGGATATTAAAATTATGTGAAAGGTCCCACTAAAAATACAAAGCCAGGAAATTCAGAATTGGGCTAACTTTCTGTCCTGATTTCACCCCATTGTACTCAAGTATTGTAGACATCTCAGAACAGCAGGTGATCTGACTGCCTCTTCTGTTCCTAGAGGAAGTGTAAACTTAAATGGGAAATATCACAAAAACAGGATAACAATGAATTTCAGGACTCCACAAAGGAAGAAGTGTTCTTAAAAATACTGATATTAAAACAGTAGTGAGCATGAGAAACTGAAGGGTGGTAAATAGACATTTTATATAGACACTCTGTTTTTTTGCCATGGAATCACTTCCCAAATGCTTCACATTTTCTTATGTAAAATTTTTGTGGTAATTGGATGTGTTAATGGTGGTATGCATAAGTTTGGATTCTTTATAAATTTAAGTAATCTGACTTCAGTGAAACTGCATCAATTTATCTTGCCAGAAGGTTGAGTTCTCTGTGTTTATAGCTCCATATTTATTTTTAATTTATTAATTAGACTAGAGAAACTCTATTCGCACACAGAAAGAATGCAGGAGTGGGATTCTATTTCAGTGGCAACATTAGAAATAAGGAATATTCCTTAAAATGTGTGTCCATTTCAAAAAGCTGTTATAATTTTACTTATTGGTTGCGTTCAAATTATTTTCTCATTAAATAAGTGTGCATTTCTTTTTTCAGTGCCTTATTCATTTTAAAGTGAAAATTAGCAACAGGCCCAGGCTTTGTCCCAGAGGGGAGTTCTCTCTCAGCAGTGGTTTTTATGCAACCTCTTGACATACCCTTTCTGCCTGTGGAGCCTGAGTGTGGAAGGCATAGCACCCTTGCTTAACTTCAGGGTCCTCTGAGAGTGATCACAGCCTGCTCTAAAATAGGGACATAGCTTTTATGGGAAGTTTAAGCAACCAGCAGTAACTACAGCTAGGCAAAATAATGTTTTTATTGGCTTTCTAAATAGAGGAGGTCAACACAGCTAGACCAAACATGACCAAGTCTTTCAGACCAGAAGGGACCTGCTGTCTTTGTTGGCTTGCAGTCTTCCTGGTGTACTGTCATCTTCTCTCTGCCTTTTAACCCTATTATCTTAAACTGTTAGGGCCTGGGGGTTTACTTTAGGGTTGGGTTTCCCTTTCCCCCACCCCAGCTCCACACAATCACTTTGAAGCTTTTTCTACATGGGTCTGTTGTTAAAATACTACATTTGAGGGTTGTTCGTTTGGTTTTACCTAAAATAATGTCTTCCAATGTCGTCCTGTTCTGACCTCAGCAGAACCACTTGTCCCTATGCGGAAGCAGAGCTTGGGAAATGGGTACAGCAGGAGCAGGCAGAGCAGGCTGATAACACTGCGAGCTGATCTCATACCCTGGGTCACACACCAGCTTGACTACGTGCCACAGCACACACTATCTAGATTTTTTTTTTGACTCTTCTGTCTCTGCTTACTTGATTGGTCTGTTATAGGTCTGAAAGGGTGTCTGTACCTGGAAGATTTCATCCTTATACTTGTAATTGCAGACCTTCACAACTGGTGATCTGTACATTGAATTTTTGGGATCATCACTGGTGTTGGAGATATACTTCTCACCGCATCCTAACTGAGAATCTAATTATTCGTAACATAGAAAATGGAAGAAATGTAGCACCTTGCATTTGCATTTTATGTGCCTTGTTTACATAGTAGAAAAAAAAAATGTGCCTCCCATATTTGCAGAAGCTGAGATTTCCTTTTTTCTTTCCCTCCAATTCTTACTGGCCCTTACCTTGTTACTTGGTGAGCTCTTTGCCCATGGTTGTTTCCAACTCCCTGGAAAAATGACTCAGCTGTGTTTCAGGACCCTCTCTTTTTTGGTGGCTTTGGGACTCCTGTAGCAAAGGGTGATTTAGTAAAATTGAAACACATTTACCAAATGATGTATTGAGGGCCTAAAGGGTGCCTCGAGGCCTACCACTGTTGCAAAGCTAACCAGAAGAAAGTCTTGAGAGAAAAACAGTTGAGCAACAAATCTCCAAAGGGAGGCACATGGATTTAGGAACATCTTGAGTTATACTGTATAAGTGTCAAACCCGTCTAGCAGTGCTTATTAGTTTGTGTGGGAGGTGAAGTTTCAAGTAAGTTATTTGGCTGTAGCTAGACCATTTTTCTCTCTCCAAGAAAATACATCAGCACTGACTCAGCAAATTTGTATGCCAGCGTGACTGGTTTTAAGGCTCTCTCTTATTAGTCTTTTACCTGTAGTAGTAGTAGTAAAGGAAAGTTCTTTTTCTCCCTGACTTGAGGTAAAATAATACATTTCATACTCAGAAATTTGCACATAAAAGTTAGTACAGTCATGGGTGCACAAAGTCACAGAAGACCTGTGCAAAACTTTGTTTACATCATGACCCACCGCAAACTGATGTCCCAGCCACCCGGAGAGGTTGAGAGACCAACCAGCTTTAGTCCCTCAGAGGTCAGAAGGTCCAAGAAACTGCATTAGTCAGTCATGTGTCACCAGGTAAGATTAAAAGCCTTGCCTGCTTCATCTCAAGGGAGTGCTAGGGTAAAGGCTGAATGTCTCAGCTTGAACCATCAAACAGCAACTTTTTTGATGTGCTACTGGTTACTGAGAGGATGGAGGAGGGGAAAGACTGGGAGAAAAGGAAAGGGGTGTTAAATTTAAGAGTACACGTCTGAACTTTGGTAGCTATTTATCAAAGGAAGTTAAAATCAGGACTTTTTTTTGTGCAAGTTGCCTCAGACTGCAGGATAATTCCATTTTGTACAAGTACTGAATTTTCCTTTTGATTGCATACTTTTCTAGCAATTGTAGCACCAATTCAGCAAAGCACGTACTTAACTCCAATTGTTTACACAGGCTTTAACAATATAAATAGTCTGTACTGATGGGCAAGCGCACTCATGTTTACCCACAACTCATCTGTGCAAGGGCTTGCCTAATCCTGTGACAGCCGAAATGAGAGGTTGAATTCAATAATGTTAGTTGTACAATTTAGAAAACACAGTATAAATGAGTGTTAGCAAATCAGAATGGCATTTACCTTTGTTTTATAATGTAGTGTATATGAACTGCGATTAAAAAATCAAAGTGATTTGCTTTGGAGCAAAAGGTTAAGTTTTCTGTAAGCGAAACATTGCTCTGTTTATGTAAGTGCCATTAACAGGAATAACACTTTCACATATTGTTTTCAGTATTAATGTTTGAGTTTTCCTTTATAAGAATCTTTGATGCCTCACCTTTTCCTGTTCAGTGTACAGTTCCTGAGAGGAAAATATTTTAATTTAAGAAAAATTATATGGAGGAAACATACTAAAATAGCACCTTTTGCCCAGTACTTATTGCTGGTATATCACCCTGTCCTTTTAACAAGCCCATATGATAAATCTGACATGTGTAATTAGTCCTAATTAGTAATATTTTTAATGTGAAATCTAATTGCTTTGTGTTACACAGTACACATGCAGATTGTCTGCTAATCAGACATCATTTTTTCACAGTCGCTTTAGAGAACTGCTACTGTGTAGTCATAGAAATCATCCTGTCATTGTTTTTTGGGAGGTGGAAACCTATATCTGTTTGTATGCAAAACAATCATGAAGAGCCTAAAGCCCTGATGACAGATGCCCAGTGAAGGGTTAGCACCACTGAATCACAGGGGAGCGTGGCTTGCTGTGCTGTGGCAAACACCACCTCTGATTCTCATTCTCTGGTCGTGCTTGGTACATCATTTGCCCTACTTCTATGCACCTTTTTTGCAGGGTGTACTAGTTGTCCCTCGAGGTAAACTTTATGCTATCTCTCCACCCACTGGGAAAAAGAAAAATTTTCCTACTCTCTGCACTCCCTCTCCATATCTGTACCCTGTTTTTCCTCACAAGATTGTCTCTCACTCTCATTTTCCACTCAGCTTATAAAAATCATTAATTTGTGTTCCTCCCATGCCTAGTTCATATGACCTCCTATTGCCCTCAGCTGACCAAATGTTGTGTGCAAGTGGATAGCAGGGGCGGAGGTGCTCTTGGGTTGAAGAGCATCAGCCCCCTCCAGTGTGCTGCCCTCCCCTGCTGACGTTTCTTACCTCTGCATGCCTTTACCTTTCTACCCTAACCTCCTCATTTTTAAAATATAAGTAGTAGCACATTTTCCATTACCCAAGGAATGGAAAATGGGGCCAAGCAGAATTAGTGCATGTTAGCACTGGAAAGGTCAAAACATGTATCAATATATTATAAAACTAAAGAATTCAGTTGATATGCTGATTGGTGTCTTTCTTAGCAACATTTAAAAGAATTACTACCACATCACTTTATTTAAATCACACATTTCAAAATAGTACCAGATGAGGGTCACTTGATAAGGAGGGGCAATTTTATCCCCATGTTATTGGACTGTTGCTTTCAATCTGAGATCTATGGATTTTATTATTACATGATTATTTCCCAGGGGGCTGGTGAAGAATAACCTTTAAAAAATATTGTCAGTAGTTTTACCTTTCCTATTTAGGGATCTCACATGTCCATTTGAAAATAGTTTGGGGTACATAAACTGAAAGTGTTTGAAAAACATTACAAATATATTAAAGATCTGAGAAAACTACTACCATAAGGTACTACCACAATTTTAAATACCACAGAAGAAGATTCAACATATTATGATGAAGCAAAGTATTTTCAGCTATGCTATACAGGATTAAAACGTAAGGATTAAAGCACTATATCTTGTGTTTTAGGAAATAAAATTATTTATTACTCTGGTCAGGAAGATATTTCCCATTCAATGCATAACTTTACAAGGAGATGCTTATGAATCATATCACCCTTATTTCATATATATTTCATTTTGCAAAAATCTGATTGTAGACTTTATGAAAAGCTCATCCAAAGGTAGCTGTACTTGCTGTGTAAAATTTGCAGGATATTATGATGAGCAGAAGGAAAAAAAAATCACTTTTAACAGTGATTTTTCCTTTGTTGCCAAAAACTGATGTTTCTACTTTGTATATTTGTTGTTGTGAGAAGAACAATTGGTTATTTTAAATTTAGAATGGATTCACAATTTAAATGCATGAGTGTTTAACATATACTAAGTAGCTGCTCGTCAAGTTTTACAAAAATGCAGCACTGTATCAGTTGTTTTGATCAAGACACAGTTAAAAATTCCATTTAAACCCAAAATATGAAAGATCAGTTTAAAGATCTTAACTTGATTTTTTTGTCTGGTTTACAGTGACATAAATTCATTGGCTTTGGAATAATTGTTATTGATTTTCATAAGTGTAAGTTAAAGGAGACTCTGGACTTCTTAGAAAATCTAGGTGTTCCTTTGTTTTTTAGCTTCAGCTTGTTACAAAGAAATGGAAAAGGTTCTCATAGAATGGAAATTATGAGCAGTGTGGATTTTCAGGCAATCAAAACATTTTCATGATCTCATTAAATGTATCATTTACAACACATATATATTAAAAGAAATATGTTCCTTTGGGTTAGTAGAAGCGCTGGGTACACAATGTGTTTGAACATGTTAGGCTTCCACTAGAATCTATGCCAGAACCATAGAAACTTGGAGAGAAAAAAAAAACTACAACCTTTTTCCTGTGTCAGCCTCTTTAGAGACAGAAACCTTTTTATTGTATTTTATGTAAAATGAAGAAAAAGGTGTTATGACAACTTGATTGACTGTGCTAGGACTGCATCTCAGTTGATAGCTAAGTACTGCTATTAAATTCTCTCAGATTGATTGTAATTCTATAATCATGGCTAAGCTTCGCGAACGAAGATTTGGGGAGGGCTCTACCCACATTTGTTACAAGTGCACTGGTGGCTAAAAAGGCCAATACGAGATAGGCACGACCGGTCGCAAAAGGCACAGCAGAAAGACTCCTTAGGTGGTATATTCTGCAAGACACGATTCTTTCTGCGTTGTCTTTTCTCCTCGAGAGTGATCCTGCGTGCTTTCTCAAAGGCATCAGCAGCAATATATATTAGTTCTAATAACTAATGGTGTGAAACAAGGCTGTGTTCTCACACCAACCCTATTCACAGTCTTTTTCAGCATGATGCCCCAAGGGCCCATGGCAGACCTGGAGGATCAGGACGGTATCTACATTCAATACCGTACTGATGGAAGCCTTTTCAACCTAATTCTATAATATTACTAGGATTAATAATGGATTTTCTTATGCATGAAACAACTGGTGTTTTACAGTCTTCCTAAGACCACAGTTTTGTCATCTGTTGGGTTTTGTATGTAGTCTTGAGAGCCTGGAAAATGAGGGTTCTTGAAATCAAACAGACACTACAGTAGTGGCTCTTAAAGCTTCTTCATTCATTTGGCTGTCTCTTCTAAACGACAGATTCCAGAGAAAAACATCTACTTCAAACAGCCAGTTTCCTGATGATACACAAAGGGTGAAACCCCAGTGCTGGTAAAAGAAATGGGGTAGTGATGCATAGACCAAGATTTTGGTTTTTGGGGCATCCAGCTTTGGAACTGTAGGTGCATTTAGACTGTGCCCCTAAAGCAATAGTTTTAAATGAGAGATGTGTGCAGCTTTCAAAACTGCATCTTTACCAGATGTAGGCAGCATCCTTCTTGAAGGGATGAGCTGTTTCCCACCCTGAGCCAGGCAGCGCAACAGGTGACAGGCCTGGGCTGGAGAGCCAAAGCTATTGCATTATACCTCTGCTATTCCTTTTTTATTGTAGTATTGTTCCTGTAGTGGTTTGCTGACAAGTTACATGTTTTACAGATCAGGTCTGCTTGACAGGATTGCTTTAAATCCTGTCTAGGAAAAGTCGGGTTTGTAAATCAGACCTTACAGTTCCTATTGGAATGCTAATGATCTCAAAGGGAGGGCTTGAGTTTGAAAACAAATCTAAGCTAATGCCAGGGTTCCTGAAAGAGCTGTTAATATCATGAAAACTCATGCTTAAGGCCTCTTTTAAAATGTAAAAACTTGTCAGACACTGCTCTAGTAGGGCTGTTTGCAATCACTGTAATGTGCTGACACACCAAAGCACTCTTTGCTCCATCTGGCCACTTCTCTTCTGCTGCGGTGCAGCAATTCCAGTGCTGCCAATAGCAGTGCAAACCAGAGCATAATGTGGCCCATCATGGTTTGGATGTATTCGCTGCACAGATAGCTATGCAAGGCGGTTAGCCCATCATGCTTGGCCCTCGAATGACTCTTCTCTTGGTTATTGTGGGATAGTGAGCTCCCAGACCAATGCTGCCCTCACACATTTTGAAAAAGTGTTCAAAAAAGTCAAAATACATCAACCATTTAAGGGTTTTGAACATTCCACGTTCATTCATACTAGGTGTGAGCAATGAGGTGTGTTTTACAAAACCTTTCTGATCTGAGGAAGCAGTGTAGAGCCAGACACAAATGTGGGACTCTGACATCTCTCTTCCCCACCAGTCCAAGTAAGTTTCTGTTGCTACAACCAACTCAATTCCAGGTGAATTAGTAAGGTTAGTATAGCAAATTAGGCCTTATTCAGCTGTGATAACCAGTGGCATTTTAACTGCTGCATCATCTTGATCTGATGAAAATCAATATAAAGGGTGAAGTGGTTAACACATCAGCAGCTTTGTTGATACTCTTTCTGGCACTGGCTGGCCATTCGATTGAGAAAAATGCTCTTATAGGTTCAACATTAGCAAGTCCTCACTATCTCATGAGGAAGAAGGAAGCTAACCATTTCTGTGCCTCAAAAGGTACTTTGCATTCAGTTATATAAAGATGTCTGTAGCACTCCGCCTAGACATTTTAGATAGAATCAATCCTGAGGAAAGAGACATTACGTCTGCCAAATTTCAGGCCAAAGCAAGATTTTATAGCCCGATTGCAAACCCCTAGGACAGGGCTTTTTAATGGAAATGCTGACATAGCCTTAACTATTTTGTATGTCTCCAGCGGGCACCAGCTTAAATTCCAGTTGTGATGTGCATTTAATGGCATGGGATCAAACATAGCGTAATTAGGATATTTTAAGATACTGTGTTTGAAGAGAATCCATATTTAAGCATTATTTATGAACTATATCATTTGAGTGTTTCTGAAATGTGCCATTCAGTCCTTGGGTGAATGAAAAAAATTCTAATCACATTTCTCAGAATGAACAGTAGCATTCTGTAGTAGTTTTCTTCCACAGCTTTAATGCTAAGGCACTTCCAAGAAGAGAGTTGGTATTATTTTGTGGAACCCTTACTGGAATATTTCTGGAAAATAAAGGTTTTTGTTTTTCATTGTGGTGCTCTCTAGTTCTTCACTTCAGCCTTTTGAGGAATATTATGATTTTGCTTGGAGAATATCTCAAAGATCATTTCTCTCCAATTAACAGTGACTCTGCAAGAAGACAGCAGTTATTAGTATTTGCTGTGTTGTGCTAGACAAATCAGCTTTTTCTTGTGCGGTATCGTTCATATATTTAAAGTTAAGTTGATAACATAAAAGTTCTCTCTCTCACACAACCTAATACACTTTTTTTTTTTCTGTTCATGCTGAGGAAGTGGTTGCTCCAAGATGGAAATTGACATTCATTAGTCCTGTAGGTTGACAGTAAAACTTGCTTTAATGCAGATGGTGACTAGAACTCTCATTGCTTTTGCTGTGAATGGGAATGTAGTGTTGAAAGCATTCGGTTTTGCTTATTACTCATTTGCAGTCTGGAACATAAAGCCATATGCTTTATCCTAGAAAAAGAGCTGTTCCTTCAATTGTTATTTGCTGAATAATAGTGCTAACTGAAATTATTTCCGTGGAGAAGGTTAGGAAGTTTCAGAGCTAATCCTAATAAGTTTTTGTAGCAGTTTGAATCTGGTTTTACTTTATTAGCAATAATCTGTGTGAAGGTCTCAAATCACTTTGATAAGGTAAAAACTGAAACAATCTTTGGAGAGATGCCAGTCTGACTAAGCCAAAGACACTGTCACTGGTTTCTGTTAAGACAGACCTCCACTCCTGCTGCAAGTCTGTCCAGCCAGGAACAGGAGAACCAGAGTACTTTGCTTTCAGAAGTTGCAATAGCAGAGTTGGTCGGTGTTATTCCTGTCCAATTTTTGAGAAACTTTGCTTTAAAAAAGACTCTGGAGTATATTTTGTTTCTGAAAGTTTGCAAATCATGCTGTTTAGGAAGCTTCCTTTATATATGAACACATTTTCAGGGGATATGGAAATTATATGATTTTCATCCTTTAAAAAACAGGCACAAACTGATGATATGTCCTAAATGGCTAATAACCAGAATTCCAATTAGGTCAGCAGTTGATGTAAAGATTAAAATTCTCTCTTAATCCTGTGGTAAGATCTAAATTATTTAAGTGCTTCATTCCACATGGTTCTTAGAACTGTGCTCTTTTGGGTTTTTTTACTTTTGGGAGAGTCAAATGACACAAAAAAGTACTGTAATGCTCCTGACTTTACAGGAAAAATCAGTAGTCTGAAAAAGACACTTCCCATTCTTTAATAATGTTACAAGAGCCTACCATTTGTTTGACAGGAAACAGAATATATTGAGATGCATATCTCAACAGCAGAGTTCCATAATGAAAAAAATCTATATCTATGCACTACTTAGGACTTCTGAAATTTGCTAAGAGCATTTTAGCATTTGCTAAGTGCAGTCATTTTCACTACCTTTCCTGTTTTTCATTTGGATGAAGTATCATCTGTCACCACTTTATCATATTTTTTTAGCTATTAAAAAGGCATGTAATTTTAATTTTTGTGGCTTATTAGTGTGCAAATGCCACTGGACTTGTTTAGCCTAAACTCACGGTCTAAATTCAAATCCCTCTGCTTTTGAGGAGACTGTGAGCACTTTTTAGAAACGCAGCCATCATAACCTAAAAATCAAGATACAAAAGCAAGTAACAACAAATATTATTTAAAGCAACTCTACCTGGAGAGGAAATAGTTACACAAATTTTCTAAAGTAATTCTGTGAACCAAATACTGAAATATGATAAAATAACATACAGTCCTCAACTGAGAAAGTTGAAATCACAATTTCACGACCTATCTGAACCTGGTGGACAAAGAATCATAAATAACTAGAAAAGTGGAATGCATTTAACCATTAACCAGTCCTTTGGAGAATATGTAGTAAGTGCACAGTCTCCATTATTTTATTAATAAGCAAATTTATTTAGAGATATACATTCCTTTAAAAAAATTAAAAAGAAAAACAGAAACGGCAACAAAAAACTTGAGGGTGGTCTAAGATGTCTGTCTTCTTTATGTAACCTTTTGCATTTTGTGTTTAAGAACTGACATTCCAAATGGTTTTCTTTGGCTTTATGCCTAGAGTGAATACTGAGGCAGCAAATTAGGAATGCTTAAGAAGTCCCACAAAGGAAGATGTTTGCTGTGAAACTGCAGTTAATGTGACACTTGCACTGGAAGCTTCTTAGCCTGCTCAAATGATGAAAGATGGCATGAGTCTGGGTGATGTAAGGAGAGTGAATGAAGACTGAAAGGACCATGTACTGAGTATACAAGGTGTTTGTGGTGGCCAGTTATCTGCCACTGTGACTATGCTTATACTACCTTTTATTTCTATTTCAGGGGCTAACTTTGTCACTCGAAAGATTAGCCGATCGGTAGCAAAGATTCACCTCGGACAGCTGGACTGTTTCAGCCTGGGCAATCTGGATGCTAAGAGAGACTGGGGTCATGCCAGGGACTATGTTGAGGTAAGCTGGGCCTTTTTCTAAGTCATCTTCATGGTGGGGATAATGCTTATTGCTGTAACTTCAGGTCGTGGTCCATGGAGGGCTATCTTGAGATTTTTGTTGCCTGTTGAGGTCTGTTAACTTTGTCTTGCTCTTGACTTCAGATTAGGGAATTTAGTAACACAACAGTCTACCCCAGGCATGACCTGAACAGAAAAATAAATCTTTGAGTTTACATTCCTTGCCTGAATTCCTGGGGAAGGGGTCTGACTATAATGTGGATCTATTTTAGAGTATTTCTTCCATTCTTCTGACAAATTTTATGACCAATATTAAAATTGCAGCAAGATGCAGTGTAACCTGAAGTCAAAGACCCTGCTGGAGGTTGGTGACCTTTATTTAATAAGGCAAGAAGGATGTGTATATTAATGATCAAAGGTCTTTCTGCTTATACATTAGAAAGAAGCATCACAACATTGTTGTGATGGCAGGTTTTGGAATGCATGAGCCTGAATTTAGTGTTTGAAATGTTTTTGTAGTCAGGATTTGTTTCTAATTTTATTCTACCCATCTACTTAAGCAGACAAACAAACAATACCCCTGCATTGTATTACAAGGGGACATGAATGAGCATGTAGGAAATATTGTCTTTTCCCCAGGAGATTTTTGTCCCCATTTTGGTGCTTAAAGATTTCCTGTGGTCATTGGACTATTTCTGTCTTTTAATAATTCCTTGCTGGGAAACCGGATTTGACTTCACCATTCATTGATGCAGTTTAAAAAGATGACGACTGTTTGTTTTGTTTTTCTGTATTACAAAATAAGAAGTATCACAGTAGGAAAAAGTCTGATTTTTATCGTAAATTGAGATTTTAAAGATAAAGTAAAAGCTGAGCTCTCAAATCTTGTTTATGGTCAAAAAGAAACAGCAAGAAAACAAAATCATAATACCTCAATGTTTACTTGTGTTCTGGATGACATTAAAACAAGTAAACAGCTGTATTGCCTTGGCATCAAAGGGGTTACATTAAAGTAAGAGAAGAAGGTTCCTTTTGTCAGTCAGCTATAATTGAAATTGGCTTTGGTTCTGTGCAGCATTTGTGTGTGAGGTGCTAAGGGCACCATCAGTGTTATGACTGTACCTCCATGACTGTTGTTCTATATTTGTGGCTACAACATTAGTTGAAGTAGTATACCAGCCCTATCATGTTATTAACGCATAAAGCTATAGTCAAGAGTATTCATAAAATCAGTTACCAAGTCTCAACTGAAAGGAAGTAAAAGCTGCCAAATAAAATGATTAGTTGCATGAACATAATGAATATAATTTGCTAACAGGCATTGGATATTTCATAAAGACTCTGGCTGTCTCATTCCAAGACAATTTATGCTAAGTCATAAATCATGGGATGAATCCTGATGTCTTCTTCCGTAAGGGAAATGCAAAATAACCCTCTTGTGCCTTATGTGTCAGACCCTTGTCCTATGTTCAGAGTAACACAGAGTGGGTAAGGTTGGAAGTGGGTTATCTGGTCCAACCTCATTGCTCAGGCAGGATTATCCTAGAGCATATTGACTAGAATTGTGTCCAGAGAGTTCTTGAATATCTCCAGTGAGGAAGACTCCACAACCTCTCTGGGCAATCTGTTGCAGTGTGCGGTCACCCACACAGCGAAGAAGTTATTCCTCATATTCAGGTGGCACTTCCTGTGCATCAGTTTCTGCTCTTTGCATCTTGTCTTATTGCTTGGCACCACAGAGAAGAGCCTGGGCCCAACCTCTTGACACCCTCCCATCAGATACTTATATACAGTGATGACATACATCCCCTGTCAGCTGTCTCTTCTTGAGGCTGAACAGGCCCAGCTCCCTCAGCCTATAGAGTCTATCATTCAAACCTTTAAAATCAAAAAGGAAATGAGAACAAGTCTATTCAGAAGAATGACTAGCTTTCAAGGCCTTTGGCCTCCAGAAGGAATGTAGTTGTCTGAGGTCTATGGCACAAACACATGTTTCTTGTGCAAGTAGCATTCCAGGCCTTTCAGCTACACATTCTGGGCCTGTCCCAAAATCTTCTGGAAAGAATTCCTCTCTAAAATATAGTTCATCTTGAGTATTTCTCATCCCAGAGAGGTATCCCTTTGGATAATGGGAGAATTATTATCAATTCTCTAATTCCCTGAGTATTGTGAAAATGTGGTTACAGGCAGCCTTCTAATGGCTAAAAAATAGAGTAACTTTAAACTGGAAATAAACAATTATTTGAGGCTTTAATGGACTGGAAAGTAGGGCTTAGAGATTTAACGTTGTTCAAATAAATACATAGTATGTTAGAAAGCATGATCATATTTACAAGCATTTGGGGAGCTTCCTTAAGCATATGGCTGAACACATAGGGATATATCTTATCCTCTCCATATGTAGTTTTAAATCCCATCGATATTAATACAAGTAACACATGTGCGTATAGACAGACCATGTACCGTGTTTTCTTTCTTCTTATTTCCTTATTAGGGATAATAATAAAACCATAAATGCATTCCTTTTTGTTGTTTTATAAAATATTATGGGTCAATTCCTGATCTCATGAAAGTTGATGAGCAAATTCCCATTGACTTTGTTGAGAGACCATATCCGTATGTGCTCAACTTGAGAATGTCTGATGGTTACAAAGGCCAGTATGATTTTGGGCAAAATCCTTTGCATACAGTAAAGTAGGGAAGAGTGTTCCTGCACTGCAGCATGTATGTGCCCACCAAGGGATGGGTTGGGGTTAGCTTTAATAACAGACAATTCAGAAGTTTGAGGTTCAAACATAAGTTCATATCAGTGGAGAACAGTTGGAATATGTGTTTGATTAGGCTTTTGTTCTGGAACTTGAACTGCCACCTGCATGCACAGGGTACAGCAGCATTGTGCTGGTGAATGAAAACTGGGAAGTCCAACTCATTAGAAAGAAAGGATTCCATTCAGTGTTTGAAGAGAATAGAATAGAAATAGGTAGACATTAAAATTGATAATCCTACACCAAAAATTTTCAATCTAAAATTACAGTGGTAACTCTTAACATATTGGCAGAAATTGCTGCTGCTTCTTGCTACCTCTTTCCTAATTTTTACTCTGCTGTGATCCAGCACAAGTCTCATGGGATGATATTTGAGATAAGGATCAATGCCACTGAGTTGGAAGAGGAAAAACAATATATCAGTGCTGTTGACATATGAATCTTCTGTGTACTGTTTTGTTTTGTGATGGTAATGTACCTTTTATTTGTTGCAGACCATCTGCCAGGTATTTTCAATTATTAGTTCAATAACAAACCTTAAGAGTCTGTGTCATTTCTATGCCATTTATAAAACAGAAGGAATCATACACATTTCCTCAGAAATCATAAAGATTTTCCTCACCCAAGAGTCTTATTTCAAATAAATATAGATCTTTAAAACATTTAACTTGGACCATTAAAAAATGCCCATCAATCACACAACCACAGAATCAGTTAGGTTGGAAAAGACCTCTGAGATCATCAAGTCCAACCTATGACCTAACACCACCATGTCAACTAGACCATGGCAGTGAAGTGTTACGTCCAGTTTTCCCTTAAATACCTTCAGGAATGGTACACCACCTCCCTGGGCGTCTCATTCCAGTATCTAATCACCCTTTCTAGTGAAGAAATTCTTCCTAATGTCCAACCTAAACCTTCCCTGATGCATAAGACTATGTTGGAAGAAGAGACCAACCCCCACCAGGCTACAACCTCCTTTCAAGTAGCTGTAGAGAGCGATGAGGTCTCCCCTGAGCCTCCTCTTCTCCAGGCTAAATAACCCCAGCTCCCTCAGCCTCTCCTCACAGGACTTGTGCTGCAAACCCTTCACTGGCTTTGTTGTCCTTCTCTCAAACCACTTCAGCACCTCAATGTCCTTCCTAAATTGAGGTCCCAGAACTGAACACAGTACTTGATGTGCAGCCTCACCATTGCCAAGTACAGGGGAAGAATCACTTCCCTAGTCCTGCTGGACACAATATTGCTATTCTTGGCCACTTGGGCACACTGCTGGCTCATGTTCAGCTGACTTCCAACCAGCATCCCCAGGTCCTTTTCCTCTGGGCCAGTTTCCAGCCACTCTAACCCCAGCCTGTTGAACTGCATGGGGTTACTTTGGCCAAAGTGTAGGAACCATCACTTGGGTTTGTTGAACCTCATACGGTTGATCTCAGCCCACTGATCCAGCCTGTTCAGGTACCTCTGCAGAGCCCTCCTACCCTGTGGAAAAAGAGCAAGTTCATATTACAGTTCAAAAGCTGAGACTTTTTCTTCCTTTCCTTCGGTTTCCTCTTTATCACTCGCTGATGATCAGACTGCCTTCTGCAGTTGTGCTGCCTACACCTCAGTGTTGTGCAGACAGTGGAAATACTGCATTGATAAATGCAGGAAAAGCCTACCAATATATGTCTTACAAAACTAACAGAACAAGTCAAAGATAACAGTTTTAATAATCTTTAGGTATTTATACAGATCAGAAATATTCTCTCTTGCCTTCAATAGAAATTCAGCAGTATTTCAAGCAATAATTACAGAGGACTCATAATTTGGTCGTAATTGGCACCAATTAAATTAATTACATGTCTAGTCAAATGTTTAGAATTAAGTATGGGCCTGCATTAGTGGTGAAATCAGGGTGCATTTGGTATTCTGAATGGGAATCAGCTTCCATTAATTTATATTTAAATAATGTAAAAGAAAACAATCAAAGCAAAAGAGAATAGTTTATAAATAAGTAATATAGTAAGTTATTGTACAAGCCAACCAAGTGTATTAAGAAACTGCTTGAAGAGAGACTTTCCATCTTACTCTTTTTTTTTGCTTTTTTTCAAATATGTACTGGTGCTGATTCATACTTTACTCTGCAATTAAAATGCATAAGAAAATGCAGTGATTTTTATTGTCTTAAACAATTTTGTGCCCATTGAAGTTGAATAGTAAAATCTAGTCTTTGTTTTAATCTCTAGTCAGCATCACCCGGTCTTTTATTCATGATTTTTCTATTCACCACTCTAATAGGCAGAAACTGACCCTTGGAAACAACTACTACCATTTCTGTTATGGGAAATCCCTTCTTGTATGTTCGTGTGTATGTTTAAGTATAAAAACTCTTGCCAGACAGAATTATTTAAAATTTTACTTTACTCTTGTGCCTAAGAAAAGGAGTCAGCCAGCAAGACTGTTGACCAAGGTATATCTAGTTCTGTTTTGTTGTTTTCTTATAGTGTTAAGAATATGTTGTCTTTTGAGATACATTTTACTTTAGTCTGCTAAGACTTGAAGTTTTTTCTGATTAATCCTTTCGCCATCCCAGCTGAATTCTTGTTTGTGAGAGTCTGGCTTTGTTAAGGACTGTTGGTTGTAAAAAGAAAGTCAGTTGTATCTGTCCATGTAAATATCAATACCTCCTATAGTTATGAGATTGCCTCATGAACTCAAGACATGTTTCTAAATGGGGTTACCTTTTTGTTATGGACTGAAGTGAAAAAGTTTTTCCTTTCTTACTGCTTCATTTTTATGTTTAAAGTCTCCTTTAGTTCCCAAATCTTCATTCGCGAAGCCTAGCCATGATGATGAGTAATAAAGAAGAATCTTCTAATAAAAGTTAAGAAATAATTTCAAACTCTCAATGCTGGACTTGTTTTAGTATTTTGTGTATTTCCAAATGAGAACATTTTCTTTCCATCAACTTGCCTGAGCTGGGATAACTGATGGCTCTGTTAAGCCAAACTTATCTTCAAATAAAATCAAATCTGCTCCAATGGATGTGATTATCCACTGAACTGGTTATTGCTTCCATCTAAGTGAAGTAATTGTGAGAACAGAAAGGCCTGTATGAACCTTTAGGAGAAAAATGTGATAGACTTTGGATCCACTACTGACTGTTCATTAAACTCTTGACAGGTGGTACTAGCTGAAGCATTATCTTTTCTGGAAGCATGTGTATTAAAGACAATGAGACAATGACTATTCCACCTTAGATTCTTTCTAATAGTTTAAAAATCTTTAATGTAGAACTAAGTCTCATGCTGAAAAAATGAGACTGTTGAGAAAGCAATATCTTCCTGAAGTCAGTAAGCATTTGCCAAGGACAGAATATTCTTTGATTTTCTCATGTAAGTACTTTGGTCATGTGGAGATATGATGTGTCCAGGATAAAGGAAGGGGCATTTGACCATGGTAATATGTTCAATCAATCATCCACGCAAATAATGATCCAGTTCTCAGGATACGACACAGGCAGCCTAAGTGACCACAGCACAGTTTCAACTGGTCTCAGTAAAGTTCACCCAGCGCTGACCAACAGGCACTGGCATTGCAATGCAGCCACTTCCTCATGACACAACAAGAGAGCTGGAAGAGCAGGTCCAAGAAGAACAGATTGTCTTCCCTCTGGTTGAGTCTATAGGGAAAAGACATAGATAAGTGGATTTCCAAGGGCAATTCATGCTACCATTGTTTTAGTAAATTATTTGTACATATTGCACCTCAACAATATTCCAGCACTACAAAAGAGCTCAAGTCTTGATTTGAAGTGGTAGATGGCATCACTGGCAACAAAACTGGTGTCTCCCCAGCATGTCTCATGCAGAATCAAGATCGGATCCTGTGAGACACTGACGTAATTTCTCTCTCTTTATTGGAGAGGTAGGTAGGCTCCAGGTAGGCTCCATCAGGCTCCCTAGGCTCAGTAGGACATCTGGCCTCAGAAACCACTCTTTTAACTCTCTGATTTTAGTCAAAAACTTCAGAGTGGAACTGAAGACCAAACATTTTTTCCAAAGCTATTTCTGAGAGGTACTAAAATGAACTGTCATGAATTATAAGCATATAGTGAAGCTCAGTGTACATTTCTTCTCCATTATCCCATACAAGCAGAGAAAAAGTTGAAATTTAAATAATTATGTTTTCTTTCTGTTAGAGCATGATTTGGTGCCAGCACAGTGGAGGTATAAATCTCAAGCATCTTCTTTCAGATTTTGAAAATATGGGCAAACTTTCCCTTACGAAGAGAGAACGTGTTTTAGAATAACTGTGATAGTAAAAGTTTCCTTTTAATGCTAAATAAAGGCTTACATTTTTGTAAATAAGACTGCACAATAAAAGATCTTATAATGCATTTCTTTCAGTGTGTGTAATTTAGATTAGAATTCTTGACTATTAGGAATAGTTGCAATTCCCAACAGAGTAACACACTCTGACTATCATCTTAATTTTACTCATGTGGATGCTGTCTACATTAAAGAAAAAGAAACCTAAACCAAGTCCTTCATGGTTTTTGAAATGCTGAAGTCTGTAAATAATATGATTCTAAATTATTACAGCATAAATGAGAAAATTTGAACACACTTTATTCATGTGCTCATGCACACACATACACAACCTGAATATCACAGAACCACAGAATCAATGAAGTTGGAAAAGACCTCAGAGATCATCACGTCCAACCTGTGACTGATCACCACCTTGTCAACTAGATCAGAGAACTGAGTGCCACGTCCAGTTGTTCCTTGAACACCTCTAAGGGACAGTATGTTTCTGTGCCTGGATGATTTTTGTGAAAATCATTTTCATGTATGTGCTATTTTCTCGTTAAATTTTATATGATTGATAATAACAGATTCTGCATGAAAGTAAGTAGTTTATTACAATAGACAGGAATGGTCTCCATAATTAAAACATAAAAATGAAGAAAGAAAAGGGTATTAATTACAATATGTAGGTGTTCTGTCTAATACACATCATATGGTATTGATTTCCAGCAGCAGTGGTAGACTGTAAGTCCAACTGTAATGTTGTTGTTAGACTTCTTGTCCTTTCAGAAAACTATCCTGATCTATTTCAGAACTATAGCACATTTTTCCCTTTTTATTTTCTATCAGATGTATTTTCTGTGAGGGAAACATATATGTAAATAGATTTTCTTTTTTATTATTTGCGTAGATTTTCCTTTAACTTTCTTTTTCACCACTTTCATGTTTGACCTATTAGTGTTTTTAGGATTTACAAAGCCAAAAAAAAAAAATACTTTCCTCAGCAAAACCATCTGGTTTAGTTTCCTGTGTCTCAACAATGATATGTGTATTATTATCAAGGCCACCCTGGTGGTTTTCTAAGTAGTCTTGTTACAGTGGTGGTCCTACAATTCAATTGGAGTGATGGAAAGGTTAGACTAAGGCTTCTTTCAAGTATAAGGTTTCCAGATTGATAAATTATGTATTGTTGTCATATTTCTGAGACTGACCTATTTTGCCATTGTAACTTGAATGCAGTATCTCTTCCATCAAATAATACAAATACAAGAGTTCTGACAAATTCTGCTTTTGTAGTGTGTTCTTCTTGAAAATACCAAATTAAGGCACTTTACATAAGTAACTGTAAATGCACACTGTGTCCCTGTAATTTTAGATTTCTGCTCTGTCTGACAATACGTGAAAACCCAAGTAAAATTATTACAGGGTCCACATTTAGGAGCTGTACTTTTACTTGTTATAGGGTCAGTAGAAAACATATGAATGTCAGCAGAGAGACTACATAATGCAGTATATATACACCATCATTGCAGTCCACGTCAGTGCATGCTGCAGGACAATGTTTACTCATTAGCAGGTGGCAATATAACACTAGGGTGAAAACAAGCCAGGCTTTTTAAAAATGGGTCTGTTCCATCTTCCAGACAGTCTCGTGGTAATTTTAACTTGGGGCAACTGCAGATGAGACTGTGGGAAAGAGATGAATCTCACGAGGGAGATGAGATTGCCTGGACCCAGGGAGTGAATGCACCAGAGAGCCTGCTCAAGGCTGCAGCTCCGCCTGGAGTGAAACCACTGCCCCATCATGGAATGGAGTGTGTTTGCCATAAGGTGAATCTTCACAAAATTTAACAGCAAAGGTCTCACAAGTCTCTCTTAAGTGTGTGTAAATCATGATTTCAACATTTTTTCCCCATTGTAGTCCACATAAATTTTACGAATTGGGCACGTTCAAGGCAAATTTGAAGGAAATGTTCTCATAAAATTCCCTAGCCCTCTGCATGCAAAATTTCAAATACTTACTGTACAATAAAGAAACCTCTAGTTCATGGAAAAAAATATTGAAGTTTATGAGAGAACTAATGAAATGTATTCTTTAATGAGCTGAATCACTTCAATTGATGTTTTTCCTTTCTTTGCTCTTTTTCCTATCATGAGGGGAAAAAAAGAAAGAAAGAAAATAAAACCAACCAAGTATGTCTACCTTTGAACTCAGAAATTTTTTTATTCAATCAGTTGGTATTTGGCAACATTTTAAAGAATGGGAAGCAGCATCTTTTATTGGTAAATGTTAGGTAGCATTAATAACAGGTACTGCTACCAGCCCCACCTGTAATAATCCATATAGTTTCTCTTTATTAACTAATCTATGATTTACAGGTTTATTTGAATCTTAGAGTATCATACCACATTCTGAGAAAGCTCTATAGCATAGTTGGTTTGAATTTTAATAAGGGGAAAAACTCCCTTAAAACAGATCATTAAAATTTAATGAGGACATTTTTAAAACCCCGTAATGGTTCAATTTACACTGGAAGTCAAAAATAGTTAATGGTGTTGTTATGTCTGTGTGGCAGCATCCTCACTATACAGTAATTGTTTTCATTTGAAATTAAGCCAGTAAAACAGCACGGGCAGTGCATTCCCAAAACCAAAGTTTTTAGCCCTCCAACAATTTCAGGTCATTCCACTGAAAGAAGAAATGTTTTAGAGGGTAAATTAAAATGTCAGGGCTCACTTTTATTGTACTCTAGCTGTTAATATTCTGTGCATTATTAAGAAGATTGGTTATCAGCAGAGTGACTGTTCTTTCCTGATCTGGGTACAGAAAGAAATACCATTTTTTTGTTTGTTTGAGTGGGAAACATTCCCCAAACCCACAGGGTGCACTTAATATGCCACTTTTAGTTGTAGCAGAAATACTTGAATTTTAGCTGTAGGTGTTTTTGGATGAAGCCTTGACCTAACAACCAACATTAATGATCCAAAGATAGAGCAGCTGAACTTTCCAGTTGGCCTTCTTTGGCCGATTTTAAGCTTTCCCTAGGGGTGATTCACTTGGTTACCAGGTTAAGTATGTGAAGAAAGCTTATTGTTGTCTTGTGCTTGACTCCTTTCTCTCCACATGATTTCTGCACTAAAAGCAATTGTGTCTTTCCTCAGGAGTATGAGGTGCATTACATTTGCAAGGTAGGTGAGTGACATTAGTGTCTTCTTAGCCCTCGCCCCAAGTCAGCTTGGCAGTTTGGCTGGGGTGGATTTTCCTGCAGCCATCGAAGAGCAGAATGCAGTAAACAGTGAGGCCCTGACATCATCCAGTGCCTGCAGCTTACGAGAGCACTGTGCAAAACAGCTGGTTGTTCCTTCAAGCCATCCCAGCACTTCCTCCTGTGAAGGAGGGTCAAGGCTGACTGGTGCAAGAGAGCTGAGCAGCTGTCCTTCCTCACACACCCTGCAGATGCACTGGTCAACTCCTGCTGCTAGCAACCTTGGTGGCCATTTCATTGCTTCTAGTGAAATAAGGGGTTTAATGATGCTTCTTAAGTGAGTAGGCCCATATATCTGCTTCCAAATTTTCTGTTGCGCAGTGGGATTAAAAGGGTCTCTGCTATTGGATTTGAGGAAGAAAATTAGGGGATCCCTAACTATTCATGTGAAATGTTGCCTCTCTGCAAGGACAAATTATTGGGATATTTTTTTTGATAATTGAATGCAGTCCAAGCACATTTGCTTACTCTTTAACTGTGCTCTTAATAATAAGCTTTGTACTTTTTAGAAGCTGATATTTTTTAGTGCAAGTTGTGCATTACTATTTCTTGATCTGCAAATAGATTTGATTTATTTTTTTTTTTATATCGGAAGAGGTTTCTCTTCTTCCATGTGCACTTTACAGGTTTCTTTAAGGAGCAGTAAATTGCATTAGTAGAGCATTAACTCCTGCTTCTGCCTTAACCTTTAGCAGGTGAGATGTTACTCTACACCATAACAGTTTATCAAGGCAACCCTAATGCTCCAATACCACGCACACATGTTGCTTTAGACATAATGAAAAGTTGGTACAAATCATATGATCTTGCTGCACAGTGCTTTATTTTACAAGAAAAAGTAATGCTTTGTATTGCTGATGCAGTATATTTCTTTTGCAATACAGGCATATTTTCCCCCTTACCATTAATTTATTATACTGCATTTATTTCCAGACCGACACTACTTTTCCAAATCTGGTGGGAATTTCTCTCTTCCTCTGAGGTGCTTTAAATTCAACAAGCATCAAGTTTTTAATATATCATATTCATTTTATAGGGGAAGTAATTGACAAGGGGAAAATATTTTAAATATACCCTTTTCATTTTATTGCCAGTATTATTACTGGTATCCAAGGTAGATATATACTAAAAATACTGCTGGTATAAAACTGTCCATCTGCCAGATTACAGGCATATCCCAGGTTATTGGAAAGGTGTCAGGAGGCATAAGACAGGATGGTCTGTAGGCTGTGTTGACAGATCAATACATGATAGGTCCATCTCCCAACAAGGGAAAGCCCAAGAAGTGCCTGGCTGCTGCTTGGCACTGGCCTCTTACCACCATCATCTGGTTACCGGCAGCCTTGCTCTTGAAACCCCCATGCCCCGAGGCTGTATTTGAGTGTTGTATTCAAGCTGCAGATAGGGAATTACCACTGCTCCTATATGTGCATGTTCCATGTTTATGCTTGTTTGATGTTTTATTTCAGTCCCTAATACCCTGTAAACCTTTTCCAGTGAATCCCGTGCCATAACTATGGTATACACCACTGGAATGTGTGTTTCTGAGTTGACAGTACTGGTAAAAGAAATGATACTGGTTTGCAAGGAGGACCGTGCTGTAGACCAGGGCCCTTCTGTGTTTTGCTTTCTGGGAATGCCAAGGTGGAGCACAAAGGAGCTTCCCTTCCAAGGACCTTTTACAGGCTAACTGGTGCCTCATCTCTAGAAGAACCTTTTTTTTTCCTTTTGAAAATATTTCAAGAGCAGCTGAGTAACAATTTAAAGCTGGTATTGGTTGGTGGTTTTTGCAAGTTCTTATGATCTGAGCACGCTTAATGTAACACTTTTATGTCATGTACAACATTTTGATGGCATCTTAAAAATAAGGGTGCTATTTTAGAAAATATACTGTTTGATCCAGATAGCAATACAGGGTAAGAATATGTGTGAAGTGCTCAAGCCCCAAGAGGACTGTAGGGCTATGAGTTCCCTCATTGCCCCCTTGGGAAGCCTGAAGACCGAGGATGATGCAAACCAACTGCAGGAACTGGTTTAGAGTGAAATCTTCTTCTAAAAATATGATTATTGACTTAGGTGGGACTTGACTTCATTCATTGTGCATTCATACATTTGTGCACAGGGAGGCAGAGGCCAGCAGAAGAGAAAGAGGCTCTGTGCCTGCCCAGAGTTACACAGTACACCTGTGATAGGGACAGCCACAATTTGGCTCTAAAAGTGACCTCAGGAGACATTAAAATGACATTTAACACATTACCAATAAAACCAGGAAGCATAATAAAGAGTTTTCACCTGGCCTGCTCAGTGCCAGTTTTCAGTCTCAAGTTTGACAGAATGATGGAATTGGTACACAACTGCTCACTCCTTGTAATTAAGTAAATTAAGTAAATCTGTCTTTCCTTAAAGAAGGCTTTTTTGTTGCTGATGTTCATAAGGTCACATCTAAAGAAAGGTAGTGTAAAACCAACAGGCACGTGTAAAAGTATAGCTGGCAAAAGAACAAGTTTGAGTAAAAAGTACACCCAAACCAAAAGTAAATTAATCATCATTATTATCACAATAATTTTGGAGTGATTACAGAAAGCAGTGTTAAATAATAGCAGAATCATGCACATTTGACATTTACCTTTAAAATACACTGTACAATAAAGAGAAACAAGACTCAGTTCCCTTGGTTTAATTTATTCATATGAGGTTTGGGAACAAATTGTGTCATGAAATTGCATGCTGATGATAGGCAATTAGTCGCACTGATTTGTAGCAGTCTGATCATTTAAATACAATGTGTCATAAATATGTCAAGGCGGAGGGAGGAAATCCAAATTCTTAAAACACTATCTTAACCATGTCTTGAACAGTTGTTTATGTTCTGGAGTTGCTTGTAAAATAGTTGACTCATAACTAAGCTGATAGTTTTATTAGTAGGATCTTAAAGTGATCCATTTTTGCCTAGATATGGCTTTCACTGGGATACTGGTTCATATAAAATCTCTTTCAGTGAAACAGTCTACTAACTTGTCACTGCAAATTCTGGCTGTGTTGGTTTTAGAAAGTACTGCTGGACCTTGCAGTGTTATTACACTTTCTTGGAAGGAAAAAAATCACACAAACTTTTCTATTTCATGAAGGCAGATAAAAGGCAGAAAATAAAACTGCCTGTAAACTAGAACAAAATAGGAGTACTCAGGATGAAAGCTAGGATCTAGAATCCCACCCAGAACCAGTTCTACAGCAGCTAAAAGAAGCACTGTCTGGCAGAAAAAAGTGAATTTATACTCAGGAGGACCACAGCTGACGCTGCATCTTCCTATGGGAGGGATGTGTGGGCAATACAAGTATAGGGATTAAGACCCTAGTTTATAGCAGAATGCTGTGTTCTCATCACCTGCTCTTGGGCCAAAGTGAGCTGCCAGCTGCCACTGTGCTTGATTCTGTCTGTGAAAAGAGACTGAAATTCTCTAACTTGAGTGGGTCACAAAACAAAAACATGCATAGAAAGTAGCAAACATTGCATTAGATTTTGATGGTTTGTTTCCTTACAGAGTGAAGAGAGATGAGGGAAGCATGTATTTAGTAGATAAGTTTGACTTGAGAATTGTTCTTAATACTAATTAGACTTCTACTCCTGAAACTAAAAGAGATTGGCTCTGCAGGATCTCATGTACTGGCATATGAATATTTCTGCAGAATTAGTAATTTTGTATTGGGCACAGGCTCAGCCTGCACACTTGGTTAGGGGAGAAGGCAGCAAATGTGGGTTCCCTGTGTAACCTGCAAGCACAAATAGGTCTGTCATGCTACCACTGCTAAAATGAATGCAGCTTTTTTGCAAATGATAAAACTAGTCATCAGTGACACAAATTAGATTGAGAACACCCTTGTAGTTGCTTCTAATTAGCAGAAGACACAAGTGATCTTAAGCTTTGAATGCTACTGCTTACCTACTGGTGGCAAAGTGCACAATTGGACTGTGGCCTTAACTTACACACGCATCTGATCAACCAAGTACAGTAGACCTTTCTTTCAGATTTCACCCTGAAACTCAAAAATTAACACCTAATTTTTTAACAATGACTTTTTAATAACAACCCACATAATATTTTCATACCCAGTGTGTGTCCTCTTCTGCCTTGTAACAGCTGCAGATACCTTGAAGCAAGCCTGAATGTGCATGTATGTGTTGCTGGTCCTTCTGTCTTGTGTTACAGGGAATAAAAAGAGTGCAAAGATTTGTCCTCCAAGGCTGTGTGTGGGGACTGTTGAAGTAGCATCTGAGGTGTTACTGAAATTTTAATAGCAGCAGGTGCCCAGTCTTTAACAAAAGCATTCTTTCTGCTAGAGGTTCACTAGGAACCAAAGCCTGAGAGGTGTCAGCAAATAAAAAGTGCCAGTTTGTTTACACAATTATTTTTTTTTTTTACTTTTCAGTTGTTGGAACTTCATTCTTTCTTTTCTTTTGATAGAGCCATAAATCTCCTAGTTCCCGTAGTTAGATGGGAAAAAACACAACAACAAAAACTGAATTTCACTTGGTGAAGAGAAAATAGAGAGGGATAAATAAGTGTATAGTTCCCATAGTTAGATGGGAAAAAACACAACAACAAAGACTGAATTTCACTTGGTGAAGAGAAAATAGAGAGGGATAAATAAGTGTATTTGAATTTTTAACAAAAACACTTTAAGGAAGACAATAAAATTACTTGGTTGCATTAGAATGTTCAAGATACTAAGTTCCTTTCTGTTTATACACAATGAGAATTAATTAGAAGTAGCTACAGGAGTATTCAGAATAAACTTGCCAAGTTATCTGTCCAAGAGAATTTGAATTAAAACAGAATAAAAAAAGGGCCTAAGAGAGCAGGCCTACCCATAGAAACAAGAAAGATTTGTACCTTGAGCAGATTGGATTTGTTATTCAGTGGCTACTATTACTGTGATGTTTGTTGCTTTATTTAGATGAACAGTTTGGGTCTGGTTGTCTTTGTTCTCGCTGTCCGGAAGACTTGGCACATTGCGTGTCATACACAGTATGGTTAGAAAGAGAGATCTGCAAAAGGACATCCACTCAAAGCAAGCTGGCAGACAATAGCAGAACATCCTTTTCTTTGGAAGCAACTCATCAGGAAAACATTGGTCCTGCCTCTCTGTATTTAGCTGAATGCGGATGAGAGGCATGATTAACACTAATGAGTGACCAGGGATTTACTGTTTACTTAGAGATAAGGCATAAGCTTCCTTCATTGGCACTTTCTGCCAAATAATTTGATCCTAGTTCACTAATTATTTTATTATTTGTTGTTGCTCGTTTTGATAGTAGTAGTTGTTGTTGCTTTAAGTGATTTCTTTCACCAAAATCTTTTCATCACTTGCGTTTATTTCATTTTATTTTTATTGTAAATTATCTGAGCTGTTTGTCATTTGGGCCACAGCACTCTGGAGGTCCTTCATGTGCATCACATGTTCTGCATCCAACAGTGCTTTTTCTGTTCAGTTCTTGCCCTCCTCCCCAAAGCTGAAATAAATCAAAGTAGGTTGAGACTCAGTCGCAATAAATCAAGACCTGTCCAAAACTGGAGCCTGCCCAGTCAAAATGTCATAGCTTGGCTTTCACTGAGGATTAATTAAAGGCCTGATATAAAGCCCAGATGTGCTTCAAGAGAGTAGCAAACTGCTTGGTGGTGGCTATACTAAAAACCAAGTCTCCCCATGAATCTGCCCACCCAAGAACATGGAGGAGGATAAGGCTGAGGAAAAGGGAAGAAGGGAGGGGAGAGGTGGAAAGGAGTAAACTGAATCAAGCATGATTTTATAGCATCCACGTTGGCAGAAAACAAGACAAGCTCTATGCTAGAGCACCTCTGAAAAAAATACAAAGCCTGCATATGTATATTTCTAACAGCCTTAGAGAACATAATTGTTAAAATGTTCAACATTAATTGGGAGTGGGATAAAACTAAGACAGTGAGTGAACTTTTGCACTTTTTATGGTCAAAAAAATTTATATATGTGGCATTTCCAGTCACTGAGCTTGCTTGGTGCCTGTTTTATATTAAATTCCTGAAAGTCATCTTGACTGAAGATTCCTGAGGCTCTGATAGGGACAGATATGGAAATGTATATGTATCTAAATTCAGTATATTTGAATATAAATATGTAAAATATACTGAAATTACATGCTGCTTGCATTATGGCCTTTGTAAAACTCCAGCTTTGGTTCCAGAGGTACAGTGATTTAACTGAACAGTGTGCACAGAATAAACCCTTTTAAAAAAAGACAGACACTTAAAGAGTGTTGCAGCTCAGTTGTGGGACACAATATATGGTTATTCTCACTCTCTCTTGCAAGCATAGAAATACAATTTCCTGGGGGAAAAAAAATAGTACCTGATTGTTTGTATTGAATTAAATGATTTCCTGAATAAGATTAGTCCAAAATTTAATTTCATAATTGGTTTCAGTTTCTTTGAACTTGCTGTGTGTAAGTAATGAGTACACACGTGCTCTGATGAGATGCAATGTTAAATTTTCATAGACCTAGACAAGTGGTTATGGGATAGCAGGAGAGATCTGCCAAGCAGTACTGCCCTGTGCTCCTCAATCTGATGTAGTGAATCACTGTTTATGTAGCTGTCAGTTTTGATGCCCTGGATATTCCTAGGCATGAGATGTTCCCATGCGTATGTACGTGATAGACCTGTGTATTCATTTACTTATATATCTTCTTAGAGACATGACATCCTCTCTAATCTCTCCTCTGCCCCGATTAAATGAGTGTCATCTTGCAAAACAGGCAGAAAAGTAGGAGATAAGGAGTGGACAAGAGGCACAGATTAAGGTTTCATTTCTGCAAAATGTGTGCCAAGAGTATAACAGTTCTTTGTTAAGGCCCCAAGAAGATCTGATGAAAGCCAAGGTTTGAGGGAAGCTTGGTGTTAGACTTCACAGTCCTGCTGACTCTGGGGCTTGTCCTTGTTGCATATGGTAGATACATGTTTGTATCACCTTGGCAAAGCAGAACCATGATGAGCCTTGACTAACCTCTATGTCAGATGGCTAGCAAGTGACAGGTTTTGCTCTACAGCGTTCCCTTGTTCTATGCAGTGGGGAAAAACCTACTGAACATGATACTTTTCTCTGCTGAGTCAATGTGTCACACAGAAACTTGCAACGCTGGTTGGGTACACATTCCTCCATTGGTCACCAAAGGACAGTTTATACTAGATTGCCTCATGCATGGTCCTGTCTCTAAAGGAGCCCCCAACATTATTCTAAATACCTTCAATTTCCCTGCTCATTTCTCAAGTCTTTGGTGCAACCCCTTCATATTTCCTAAAGTCTTTATTTTGAGATGCTGTCCATTTGCTTCATTAGATTTCACCTACACTGGCCTCCTCGTACCCTGCTTCTTCCAATAGCAGTTTCTTTTTAATTCTGGTCTCTTCCATGCTCCTGGATGATGTGTTCACCATACCTGTTTTAGATGGCAGACCCTTCATGGCTGTCACTGCTATTGCCACTAGTTGCAGGTGCTAAAGAGTAAATATTCCAGGAGTCTTAATTGGTGGCTTTGCTGAGGAGAAGATCCCTGTTAAGTTGCAGTGGTTGTTAGTGTCAGGGAGTAGTGGGAACTGGGCTGCACCATGAGGGTGCCAGGCTATGCACTGATGGTGACCCCAGCACAGGCAGTGCCTTCATCAACCGGGGCACAGTCCTGCAGCATCTGAGTTGGATGAGCAGAGCTGGGTGCAGGTAACAAGGTACCATCAACAGCTCCGGGTGAGGCAAGGTGATGAATCAGATTTGGAGTCCATCCGGGGTGCCAGTCAAGAGCAACAGAAGGGACTGGAGCAATAATAGAACATAACTGGAGGTGGAACGGGAAAAATCTGGAGTTTTATTTTAATTAAAGTAGGGGGTTGAGCCAATTAACACGAAATTACGTTTCTGTGCCCAATCATATTGGGCGGTGGAAAGAAACCCTGTGCATGCATTCTCTCTGAAGACAGGGAGTCAGTGTGCCTTGTGGGGCTGCTTGCCTGGGGGAACAATAATTGGCTTTCACGCAGCCAGCCTAGCCCCAGTGCTCCAGCTCCCCTCTCCTCTTGGGGACTGCTGTAAAGTCACATTTGGGAATGCTTTACTCTGTGTGGGAAAGCCTGGACCGGAGAGCACCGGAGGAGAGAAACCTAGGGCTTGCAAAGGGAGCTAAGTTTTGTGACACCCATCCTGCAGAGGTTTACAAGAGAGAAGCTACAAGGAGCTCCACTGTGGTCTTTCCTTATGGCTATATCGGTTTTGGTCTGTAATTTCCTATAAAAATTTCACCATGGGTTTAAATTTAGCAAAGCCTATCAAAGTCTGGGAACTTCTTAACATTCTTGTTTGTAACAAATTTTAACAAAGTTCAACCTTTGAGCCAGGATTAGAAAACACTAAGAAAGCTGTGCTAAATTTAAAAATCTGCTTTAGTTTTAAATGTCTTTGCAAGCTGTTACTTCTGAATGTGAACTATACCTTTGCTCTGTGTGTGTGTAAAGGAAAGGAGGAAAAAAAGAGATTTAAAAGCCTAAGTGCTTAAAATTTGACAATTAGCTACTGTACATGCTCAGGAGCTTCCCCAGCTTTCCCCTCAACCCATGTTTTCTTTATCTTCTGGGTGGTCCCTACCATCCTTGTCCATTCGTTTAAGATCCCATCCCCCCCTTTTCCCCATCTTCGCTCTCCCTGTAAAGGGGCCCTCTCATCGCAGTCACCGTCCTTCCTGCTGGGAAGGCTGAGACCCCTTTGGGAGGCAGCCAGTAATGTTCTTTATTTCATACTTGCAGAACCAGAGAGAGACGAGTGGTACAGGAGATAAGACGACAGCTTTCTTGTGTGAGAAGTAATGCTGAATCTTGAACCACCCAAAGCTGGGCCCGGATGAACAGCACAAGGAGTGTGTCCTGCCTGTCAGGGATGCTGGGAGATTTGTCCTTAGCACTTTTGGAAATAAATCTTTCTTCCTTCCTTAGAGAACTGGCAATTCAGCTGATGCAAGTCAGTGGATCCCATTCAAAGCAATAGTAGTATGCTAATTTACAATGGCTACGTAGCTTTCTAGAGTAAGGTAGGTGCAGAACCATTAACCTATAGGGGGACAGTTTTCCGTATCATTTTGGGATGGCAGAAAGCTTATTAGCCTGTACAGTGTGTCTCAGTGAGACAGACAGACAGACAAGGAAGTTGTGTGTACTGTGTAGCAAGATTGTCTTCATGATGGGACTCTGAAAGCAACTGGAGTTTTGGATCAAGCTGTATCTTCTAAAGAGATTTGCTTCACTTAAATCAGCATAATTGTAGCAGTGCAGTACTTCTTCCCTTCTCCCCTGCAGCCTGAAGGTAGTTAGGTTTATGTAAAGGTATGGTAGCAGACCTTGTCCTGACCATACCTAGGCCAAACTTCTTAGGATTTGCATTATTGACTTGGGTCTTCTGTTAGAGTCACCAAGGAAGAATTTTGCAGTGATGAAAGCAGAAACAATTTCTCCTCCATCTTTCATCAGGGTCTGTGCCCAGCAGTTTCTGGTGACCTGAAAACCCATGGAAAGTCATTTCCTGAGAGTTTTTTTTACCAGTTAAGATAGTAATAATGTGATTTTGGAAAGGTGCAAGTAGCGCATACCATATGGTAATTGCTTGGTGTAGTAACTTACATTCATCTTGAAACCACAGTGTGCATCTCAGCTCCTATAAGTTCAGTAACAGTTTTTAAAGACTATTTCTTACCTTTGCTTCAGGCTTTATTGTGTACAATGCATCAACTCATGAACATCCTCAACATATGCATGATGGCACTTTAACTTGAACATGCTAAAAAAATTGTACTTGAAGTAAAAATGTCTCAGAACACCATTTATCCACTTCCTTGCTACAGAACACAATGGTATTGATGTAAAATGCTTATAACTGTAGTAATTAAGGAATTAATGGCTTCCAGGACTTCAGTGTATTGTGATCAGTCTTGATCACTTGGCCTATGGTGTCTCTGAACTTTTCACTGTGTAAGATATTATACTGTATTTGCTTAATGCAATTATGGGATAATCCTTGGTCCAGTTTCCTGGAACAATACAAACAGCCTTTTCTTCTCTCCATGTGTTCCTAGTTTACAGCCTGACTTGGAAGGGAGCTGTGTTTGTGAACTTTTGTTTCACTTCACACTGGGGTCCAATTCCAACATATTTCTTATTTGATTTTTGTTTTGAAAATGTTTGTGCTCCATTGTCAGGCCAATGTACATTATGTTGAAATGTCATCCTAGAGTTTTACCTAACTGCATAAAGATTGAAAGAAATATTAATTTCATTACATAAAAGTGTTAATAGTGTTGTATTTGTTTTCCCCATTTTGCTTTTAATCTCTTTGTGAAGGTAGGAGATTTCTTGTTATCTTCAGTCTCAAATTACTTATTAGTTCGTATTAGAGTCTGGACAAAACCAAAACCCTGCATCTGACTAGGACTGTCTTCAGATCAGATCAGATCAGGCTGGAGCAACTCTTTGTATTTAGTTCCTATGTCCTATTTAAGATGACCAGGATAAATTTCTAGTTAACGTGTTAGAATAAAACGCTGAGTCTACCCCCTTATTATTTTCTCTTCCTTTGCAACCTATTGAACTGTGGAAGAGATGGCAAAGGGAATTGTCTGAAGATATTTTTTGAACATAAATTTGAACTGAAATATATTTTAAAGTTTTTATATTTGAAAAGTATTGCTTCTATGAAAGTTCAAGGATTCTGCTAGTATTTTTATAGGCTGGATATATTTTGAAAAAACAAAGTAATTGGAAAATGTTGGATGTGCTGTAACCACCATCTGCCCCTGCCTTAAAAAATGTGCATCGTTCCATACACACATTTTAAATGATCCATCATATATCATCACTTACTACAGTACTTCATTCATGTAGGTGTTAGTTTTTGTGTGCAAAAGGTCAAGTCTTTTCAAACTTAATTCTGAATGCCTGCATTTTATAACAACCTAGCTTTTCTTTGAAGTTGAAATATATATTTTTAATATAATAATTCATCATTAGCTGGAGGGAAGAAAGGGAAAAAAATCACGTTCCTGCTTCAAATCAAGTTGACTGAGGTCTTTTGGTTGATTGTTCTTACTTCTATTATCAGAATTCCATAGTAAGTATGATATGCATTAAAAGCTGTAGAGATGAGGTTACTCCACCATCCTAGAACATTTCTGTCCTAAAAAAAGATGGAGCATTTTAAATGTGAAAGTTAGGAAGGGAGTAAAAAGGTACTTAGGGAATTATTTGTCCTATATGCCATGTTTTAAAAAATTAATATAAGCTTGAGGTTAGCCCTTGGCTTTGCTTGTGCTAATTCTTCATAAATCCATTTAAAATGCACACTAGACCTGGAATATTTTTTCTAGGACCAAAGAGTATCAGTGTAAAATTAGAAAAAACAATCTTTGGGTTTGTTCTCTTGGCTTCTGGGAGCTGAGTGGGTGGTGAGTCGTCCCTTCCTTGTAATAATGTTTTTACTAATAGAAATTTAGCAACAGTTTAAAGAAGATAAATCAGTTGGAAAAAAGAGGAACATGTCAGTGCATTTCATTTGATTGTAATGCATTTTATTTTTTTTTAAAAATTCTGTTCAGGACAGAGAATAAGTGATGAAAATTATCACAAGTGAAATAATGAATGTGTAGGGATTAGAAAAATATACAAGTAGATCGGTTAACTTTGTTTAGATTTAGTAACTTGGCCTTTTAAATTTGTTTCAGAAATTTTACACTGTGTTGCCTGTTCATGACATTATAATTAGAGGTCTTTTGGTACTTCCATTAGCAGAGAATATTTTCTTGCATTTTTTAACCCAACACAGAAATTAGAAAAAAAATAAAATAAAAATACTCAGCTCATTTTTTGACAAGTGATGTCAGAGTCCAAGTGTAAAGTTTGACACTGAATTTAGCCTGAGTTCTTGTTCTGTTTGCAATGTGTAATGTAATTTTTCAACATGTAAGTCATTAGGACATGTAGTTATTGTTCAATATACATTCAGGGTCCTTGGCTTTGCTCAGAACTTGCTCAGTTGTGTCATAAGGAAGAGGTAACAGCATCTTTCTGTTTGTAGTGGTATTTTCAGGCTGACTACAGACTGCACCACTCTCAAGTTGCTTGGGGCCCCTGAACATATTTCCTATATCCAGGTGATACTAGTCTCAGATATGGACTGCTTCTCGCTCCTTCCCTACCTCAAGGCACCATGTCTCTTCCGGAAGCTGGGGAGAACAGTGGTGCTGCCCAGAGGTCTCTGTGATGCCAGGAAACTCTCCTTTCTGTGTTTTCAGGTCTGTGCAGCAGTTTTTCTGTCTAATTTGCAGTGCTGTGGAAGTTGACCCTTCTATATGCTTGTGTAGTGATTGGGTTTCTTTGTTTGTTTTGTTAGGGCTTTTGTTTTAAAGTGATAAAAAATAGTTAGAATTAAATACTAATTTACCGTTGGCACAGAAGAGCTGGCAGTCAGCTCAGTCAATAAATAAGCCACCAGATATGGGTTCCATGTTGGATAAAACTACTGGCTCAACTATTCTGTCTTGGAAAGCAGCGCACCCTTTACAAAAAAACAGAAAGGCAGGCCAGACCAAGCATTTCTGCACTGTTCTTTGGGCCGTGGCACACTGATGGACCTGCATATGGTGGTTCCAGTTTTGGACAAATTTGGATTTTAGTCTGGGAAAGAAAATTTGAAATTCACAACATGAAAACATGGAGAAACTTCAGCAGTGGTTATTGCAAGCTCCCAATGCAAATCTCTACAGTCTTGTACTACTGCTTGCCTGAGCTTTCAGTCCCACAGCCACCACAACACATGATCTACACTGAAAGTCTGTTTGGGAGAAATGTGTAGTGGGTCTATTTGGGCTTTTTGCATTGTGATGCATTTAAACTGACCAGGGGTTCACTTAGGATATTAGCCACAAAATCTAGAGCATCACACAGAGCTGACCTGGCTTTGTTCTCAGCTGCATCCTTCTCATCTCTGAACATGGATTTGTAGTCTTCAGGACACAAAGTAAACTGCCTGATATATTAACCTCTTCCTAGGCATAGTGGATTGAGTACAATTTATAGAAGACTTTAAAACAGGGGATCCTCAAATACACAAAAGCCTGTCTGGAATGCTCTGTCGTTCTAAGAAATTTGTATGAAAACTTCAAAACTGAATTTGAGGCAGGGGAAAAGGTAAGTTTAGAAGCATTTGTTGCCACCTACAGCCAGGTAACAGTGACCATAGAAGCCAATCAACACAATAAATATAAGTGTCTGTGGAGCCCATAAGAAACCAGTTTCTTTTTCCTTCCTGCCCACAGTTAAAAGTCAAGCAATAACTTAATGCACAAATTATACATTTCCACTGAGTAACAAAATAAAATGAAGACATTTTAAGTTTTGCCCATTCTTACTTGCAATGTGTTTTGCATGCACAGTGTGAACAAATTTATTTGATTAAATTATGATTCCAGATTTCAGCCTGCAGAAATATCTATAGAGTATCCTTTCCTTACTTTAGGTATTTTAATATCTGATGTGACACCAACTTGCAGGGAGGCTACTGAGCTGCTGATATGGCTCATGATGCCCCCAGCAAATTTGCAACTCATACCAGGAAAGATGTCACTACACAGACAGAGAAATTATATTTTTATTTCCAGATATACTGTAGGTATCTCTATTGAGACTGACTTTGGAGAAACTGACTCTGCTGTGGCTAGAACTGGGGCTGGGAGGATGATGAATAATACCAAGGTAAAGATTACAGTGGAGTGATGGAAAATCTGATTTCTCTCGTCATCAAGTTCATAATATGACTCACAGTTGGAAAGAGGGGTGGGGAGAGGAGGAGGAGGAAGGTGGCACCTCTTGGCAAGAAGAGAGGAGAAACAGGGAAACCATGACCCCACCCTAGAAAGCTCTCATACTTGGGCAAAAAATGGTACAAAATACAGGTTTCTCTGGAGTTTGCCTCAACAAATGTGACTGAGAACATCTGATCTCTGAGCATATTTTTCAGGAGAGTTTTCTCTATTTCTAAAATGCTGTGGCCAGCAAAGGGAGAGCTGCAGATCAGGTGTAAGAAATGTCCAAGCAAGATATAATTCAGTCTTCATTCTTGGTTTTTACATATGTAAAATGGACGCAATCTGGGTGCCTCTCAGAGAAGCTTATGAAGCCAAGTTCACTCAGAGTTAAGATATAAATTGTCACATCAGTAGGCATTATTATAGCTAATTACAAATACTGTTATTCTGAAGCACATGTACAAATTTGCAGGGTTTCAAAAACAGTACTAGCCCTTGTAATAGGTAGAAAAGTTAGATGTAATATGGGTTACAATTCAGAGGGAAACTGTGAAAGCCAAGTGGCTTTTACAGCAGATTTAACTATGTCAGTGGAGTGGCTTCAGCTTTTCAGGAATATGCAGTTTCGCTATTTCATTCTGTTATGGGGGGGGAGGGAAGAACATAACCAGACAAATGCCTCCACTACCCCTTCAAAAAAGAAACCCGCAAAACCCCACTAACAACAAACCAAATGCTCCCAAAGAAATGTTGTGTTCCAGTTTTGAAATCAGCCACTACTTATAGTCATATAGCATTTCTTCCATTGCAAGAGGTCCTAGATTAGATTAGTGTGACTAAAATATTATTCATGTTAATTATTATACTAAGATTTATAAGGTTAATCAATAATATTTCCAAACCAGCATAGTCTGTGATTTCTTTGTATTTCAGTGAATTTTGGCAATAAGAATGAAAGGGCATGTTTATTTTTTCTCTAGGGATCTGCTGATTAGTTAATTAAATATTTTAATCAGCCACAATGACCTCTGTATTTGGGCTGTATATTGGTTTACACTGGATTTCACATAGCAGTGACTTTGTCCTGCACTGACTTTGGGTTACAGAAATAAAACCTGCCCTATCCATGGTAAACCTGGCTTCTTATTAGGTTGAATAGTAGTGTACATCCTCTGACATCTGTACCTTTGGCAGGGAAATAAAACTGTGCTGAGCTGGTCCTGCTAGCCCAAAGTTCCTGCTTTGTTAAAAGCAGATCAGGTATTTTTCAGTATATTTTTAAAAGCTTGGTTGAGCTAATTTAATTTCTGTTCATTAATTCCTCCCCCCATGCCCCCCTTCAGAATAAATGGCCCTTCACGCGAATCCAATTTAGCTTCAATATACCTTATTCACACTGCCTTTTATTGCAAGCCACAGTTCAGCCAGCTGTAAGATTGCCCAGCTGCCTCAGGTTTCCCAATTTAGCCCTGGAAACGATTTCAGCATGGCTAAAACTTTTCACTGGCCAATTTGGAAACAGGATTCAGCTTGTGAAAAATGCCCCCAGAATGGCCACTGAAAGCAAAATAAAACAAAACAAAAAAACCCTCTACACACAAAAAAAAGGTGGGTTGAGATGAGATCTGGCTGTGGATTTTTTTTTTTTTCCTAGGGTTGAGAGGCTGTGTATGGACTACATCTCAGGAGTTGAAAATCAGTTCTTAGCCTTGCACTTCTGCTACCCTCTGAGGGACTTCTCTTCTTGGTCTGGGCTTAATTGCAGCACTGATATAAACAAGGGGCTTAGTGTGAAACTCTGTACAGGCAGCTGGAGGTGAACTGGCAGTGGAGACCAGGACTGAGTTTAGTATTGAGGCAAAATCACTTGGTTTTATCTGGGAGCAATAGCAGAAGGAAAAAAAACTGTTTGCAGCTGTGTGGTAGAATGCATGTCTAATCAAAGAAGTCCAAGGCATCAAATATTCATGTTTACATGGCTCAGGGTAAAAAATAGTAACACTTCCAGGTCTTAAACACCATTGAACTTGAAGCTATGAACAGAGGTCCTGCCATTAGATCTGAGTTGTATTTTACAGAGTCTATGTGTGTGCAGCTCAACAAAGAGTTGATTAAGCATGGATTTATTGTTGCACTTTTATAGAAAACCTTAGCATGTCTTGGAGTTTATAGAGACAGACATGTTAATGAAAGCCCTTTGGCAAACGTAGAATTCCAAAATAGGCAACACTTAGTGTTTGGTCTTGCAACTAAGAAAAGTATGCATATACACTGTGACTATATAAATATTTTTTGATCCTGTATACAGATCACAGTAATTAGGGAGCAAAGCATGAGACTTAGTTGCCTACATAACACTTTGTCCAATGAACCACTTTTGTATTTAAGAAAATGGGATTATTTTCTGTTGCTTGTAGTAGAATCCTAGTATATTTATGTGTGTGTGTATATATATACACAATGTTATAATATTATTATTTGTAAATAACTAATTTACAACTTAGTGAAGGTAAGGAGAGGCATATATTTTTTAAGGCTAATGGAAGTCATAAAGATACCATGAGGAGGGAGAGGAAGAAAAGCAGTTTTTCATATGACCATCCTTGGCTACATTCATACTTTTAAGTGTGTGGGTGGAATTTTACCCCCCAACACTTTGCAAATATCGGTAGGATTAGAGTGCAGCTCTGAAAGGAAAATCTGGTCCATTGGATATTTTTATTTAGGAAGTGTTATTTGATTTGCAAAGGAGGGGAAAGAGAATTCTTGGTGCCTGCTACTGACAGTTTAACTAATAACTTCAAATGTATGCCTGTATGCATCGTTACCTTCACCACATGCACATTTTTGTCCTTCTTTGCCTTCTAAAGCTTATGTTCCCTGTAAAATCTTGGTCATCATCATTTTAGAAGGTTTCAGCTAGGAAAACTGAATTTTAGGGTCATGACAATTACATGTCAGTGTCTGTATATAGGTAAACAAGAATTAAAAAAATTTGACCGTCTGATGGTATTAAGTAGATGAGCATTTCTAATGAAGTGGATGTATTCCTTTGCCTTCTGGTAAGCACTTGCTTAAGGTTTTTTTTTCTTTACTCAAATGAAAAAAAATGCTTTCCTGCCACAAGTGTAGAAATTCATGGTAAAAGATGATAATGAGGAGTTAAACGACTATATCTAAAAGACAAAAATCTACAACAGGATTAAAAATAAAATTACTTGTCCCCTGTGTTTACTTTTGAACAAATTAGCCTAGGAATGTATGATATGTTAAAGTAAGACAACCTCAAATACTTTTGTAGGTTTATTTCTTTAGAGTTTTATAGGGAACTATCATATGGGTAAACAATGTTTATTCTGGTTATTGCACTTGGAGAGAAGCGGCTCTGGCTATTGTGCTGTGTGCATGCTTATTTTTATGAGTTTAAAGGATTTTGGTAACTGTCCCCATCAGCGAAGAAATGTAATTTAGAAAAAATGTCTAGTATGATGATCTCCGAGTTTTTTTCCATGTAATCTCAATTATATGGACATTCAGTACACTGCTGCAAAAGCACTGGGGCAATGGACACTTTGGAACAGCTGACTCATGCTAGTTGTTAACTTCAGTGTCATCTTTGAGAAGCTGACCTGTACAACTAAGCTGTGGGAATCAACATCTTTAAAATTATTCACAGGTAGTCTGCACTTTTTCAGGGAGGTAAAAGCACTGAGGACAGGTTTTCAAAAGTGCTCATCATCCAATTATGTCCCCAGATGTTTTAGAGATCTCCTTGTCACTCAACAAGCTCTCAATGCAAGCTACCTACTTCTGAGTTGTTTCTGAAGTATGTCTGTGTGGGAAGCAATTACTGATTGAGCAAACGTTTTAGATCATGAAATAAGTTGTTTATTTTATGCATTGCCCATTCTCTTAGGACCCAGACCAAGATCAGAGCTCCAATTCTTCAGGAGTTCCTGAAGGAGATCATGGCAAATCCTTTCTTGAAAGGATTTACACTTTTACGTATCCGGACTGAGCAGCATGAGCATCATGACACATTTAAATAGACATGGGAAGTCAGATGGAGTGCAAAGAGAATAGGGGGAGAAAATATTACGTGAAAAAGTAGAAAATAGCAGACACATGGAATAGGGCTGCTGTGTAGAGACTGAGGGGAGAGTGGGAGGGGACCTCTGAAAATAGCTATTCATCATAGAGAAAAAATGTGAGAACTGGTTTAAACGAAAAAAATGTTGGACACTGATGACGACATTGTTGTCTCAAGGTCCCTCTTTCAGCTGCTTGTCATGGATCTTGCCAGCTCAGTTTTTGGTTTCTTTCTCTCAGCAGCTTTTCTTCCTCTTGTTCACATGCCTAAAGGAAACGAGGAGGCTGTTTCACCTCTGGTGCTTCTGAAATGGCATCTCCAATGAACTTTTCTCAATAGAAGATGCGTTGTGCAATGCTTTGTTAAATACTAGTGATATTTTGATCCAGAAACAACATAGCATCAATAAAAAAATCATTGGGTATTGTTTGCTTTTTAATTAAAGAAAGGTAGTTGCACACTGCAAAACATTCTGAAAGAGCTAGTGTAAGGATAAAATAAAATAATGTTAAACTGAAAACTCTCTTCATTTTAAAATGCAGGTGCAGAAAGAAGATTCTTAACTCTTTTTCTGAAAACTCAGTTTAGAACAAAGGTGTAGCTATATGTTTTATTTAAGAATCATGAGTTTGTGGCTTTATATACTTTACCACAACCTTGGTTGCCTCTGAATGCTCTTTTAGTTTTGTTATTGTCATTATTCATGTTTTTACCATTGAATACCTTGAGTTTCTATTACAGGTCCCTTAATTTGCCTGTGACAAAAGGTGCTGGCCACAAAAGTATTTCAGAAATTCTATACAGAATATTGCTTAGACTTTGGGGGTTTTTTTAAGATCTGCATCTGAAAACTGCGTGAAACTCCAGATTTTTTCCTCTTAGTGTGCTTACAGAAACAGAGAATTTGGATTTCCTGTGGGGTTCATGTCTGTTTTCCCATTTGCCTTCTTTCTTGGAAGTTAACATTTTATTCTGGCTGTGATATGTGACGGGAAAATAAGAGAAGTGGACATGCAAGATTAGTTGAATTCTGTGGGCACATATCTTTTCCTATCTTCCTTAGAAAGTGTCAAAATATTGGCATTAAAATAGAGTTTTCTCTCTCTCTCTGCTGAGACACATGCCCTTTTTTCTTATCTATGAAATATGGTTATGTTATTCTACAAATGTTTTGAATAGTGACTTGGAGCCAAAAAGAAATGAGAAAAGCAGTTGAAAAGTCTGTATACAAAATGAATGTGACCAATTGATTTAATTTCTTACGCATTAAGCAAAGTTTCTTAAAAATAATTGCTAACATAGATTAGGAAGATAACTGTGACAAAGCCAATTGGCATATTTGGTGGGAAACCAAGTCATATACTTGCTTTTATGCCAAAGAGAAAGGGGGATGTTATGCAAATAATCATTTATTAAAATTAAAGGCTAGTTTAGATTGTGACAACTAAGTTTATGTAAACTATTAAGGCATTCAAATCTAATCTCTCAGTTAAGATATCAAGCAGAGTTACCTTTTCCATGGGAATGTTATTTTCTGCTTTTTAATGAATGAGATGCTGTCCTTTTCAAATAATTTCTAGGAATTTGGGGGGAGGAAGAGGAAAAAGAGAAAGGTTGAGTTACTACTCAGGTAATTAACTCTTGAGCAAGTACTTCTTGAGTAAATTGAGTAAAACTGCAAGTGTATAACAAAATAGAATCATTTTTCTCCTCTTAGAACCAATAAACTATTGACTTAATCTAAGGATGCTTAGATTTTATTTTTTTTTTTAAATTCTAGCTTTACAATCTCTGGTTTTCTTTTTGTTAGGACGTTATTTATTAAGTGTGAAAAGTCACCCAGAAAACTTTTTCTTAAGAAATCTTTTTTGATACCTCTTGAAATATCTAGGCTTCATGTTGCAATGATATTTGTATACCAAAAGTTACAGTTTTGTCTGCATAGTGCCATCTGATGGAGCTATCTGATATAGATGAATCCAAGTCATTGCTGGCATTCACAGCTTATTTGGAAACTCCACTGAAGTGAGTTGAAATGTTGCTTGCAGGAAAGTATGGTAGCAGTAATTTCAGGACACCTTTTACACTTGAGCATCCCATTCACTGAATTTTTTTTATAGAATATTTGGGCCATAAATAGTTCTGGGGTTTTTTCCCAGTCATTACGTTTTCATGGAAGTTGTGAAAATCCCTTTGTTGAACTTGGAATGGGATGCATCTTGGCAATGTGGATGTTAATATACAGTGGTCTTTTGAAGGGCCAGATGGAATATGCTTAGTAATATGCTTAGTTTCCTTTATTCAGAACGTAAATCTAATAATCTTCTAAATTTTACTTTTATTATTAAACGAGATTATTGCTCTAGATCTTGAATGCTTCCATTTTGGTATGCAGACTCCATCTACCTGTTGAAAATGTGAGGATCATTCAATTCAGGAAATTGAGTCCTTTTTCAGTATCTGAAGCTGAGTATTCAGGAGCTGAGGTGCCTAGAGTAACAGGCTGCTTTTGAAAATGCAGAGATATTGGAAAATGCAGAAATGCTTGTTTCTTTACCTTACTTTTAAATAAAATTAAAGAAAATAATAACCAAAACATTTTCCAGGCAAACTCTGGTTTTCCAGAGTTAATCCAGTGGAACATATTTAAAGAGGCTGATGTGTCTGATGACTTATTTGTTGGCTTCAGGATTTTCAGTTTTTCTTTGATTTTCATGCTCTGGGGAATGGCATAGTAAATAATTGGGTCAAGCATAGGGCACATAGCTGGAAAAAATTGAATTTTGCCTATTTCTAAGAACATTTTATGTTGGTCCTGGAAAATGTCCCCTTGTACCTCTTTTAGGTATGGAGGTCTGTCCAACCTGTTTGGCTCTGCAGAGAACACTAGCTCAGGAAATATGTCAGACTGTGAAGATATTTATAACTTTGGGCTCTTCAAGCATAGCTCAGCTAAGGCACTCCGCTGGGCTGGGCTGGACTGTGATGCCATCTCTCTGATTAATGCTTCACTTGACTGGATTATGGGAGGGAGAGCTCAGGCTGGTATGGAGGTTGTTTCTTCAGAGTTTGGTGTCTGCCACTTTACTTGCATTTTACCCTTGTGTTCATCACTGATTGGCCTTAATAAGACAGGAAGAAGTCAGCTGCAAAGAGTATTAGGGGAGTCATTTGATGGTCCCTCAGGCATATCTTCAGAATACAGTCCAACAAAGTGCTGAGTCCTCCTGCAGCTGCTCACTCTCCATAAAAATACAGTGTTTAAGAAAGCACAACAGTTTTTCAGTAAGGTCACTGTCATATTTTACATTCTTTCGTTGGGTTTTTTGTTGTTAGTTTGGTGGGTTGTTGTTTTGGGGTTTTTTTTAAATAAAAAATACCCTGATGACAATTACAGAGCTTGTTGAAATCCATGTTTTGGGCACTGTTCATGGTGAGGGGGAATTGCTGCTTATTTTCCTGTTTCTTGTATCTGCTCAAATGCAGGTTTAAACTAAAAGTCGCAGTTCTTTGCTGGGATGTGTGGACACGTTAAACTGATATATGTGCTAGATAAATGTGTAGTTAAAAGTGTGGGAGGACTTCATCTTTCCCAGGGTGAGTTTTCTTGTTTCTCCTTCAAATGAGAAGTAATTGCACTTATCTCTGTAGCATAAAATTTATCTCCACCATAATTTAATTTTTGTTTAGTATATTATAATAAATTATAAACCCTTATTATTTTTCCAATACAGATGCCCATGATGACATTTCTAGGTCAGATGACTTCAGATCACAGACTGCTCTTTAAAAGTTATTATGCTATTCTATTTTACCCATTAAATATTCAGAGCATCCTTTTAACTTCTCAGAGGATTGGGGCCAAATTATTTAAGTATTTAATCTTTTATCTTGCACTTACATTCATTTTGCATTGATTTCAGCAAAACTTCCACACACTTCACAGTTAAACCGGTATTTTGAAAGTTAACATTTGGTGAGGAGTTTAAGGACAAATGATGAAACCTTGTAGCCTGTAAAGATAAATCTTGAGTAGCTGCCAGTAGGTAAATGACTAACATCAATTCAAGCAATTTAACAGCAATCAGTTTGAGGTCAAGTAACTCTGGACAGTGTTGTTTAATGTATCATCGTTTTTTCCCTTCTCTGCAAGTAAACCACCGCCGACTTCTGCTCTCGTAATTTAACTTTTTTTTAGTACATTTCCTGTAGATTGTTCCCCTTAGAAGTCAAGTAAGGTACTGCCAGCATTTGAAGGGGACTGAGAATATCAACAAATGGAAACAACTCTAATGTGAACCAATGGATTATTTGCATTCCAGTGCTTAAGTTATCACTTAATAGTTATAGGCTCTGGTGGCAAGACTGGACTGTGTTATGTTAGACTCAGGAATAAATGCTAATATCTTCAATGTTTTCAAATTCCCAACCATATTTGGTCAATTGTGCTAGTGTTGACCCTTGAAAGCTGCCAAGAATCTTGTTGGCAAAAATGCCACTTTGGTGAAGAAATAACTTCTACCACAGCTTTATTTGAGGGCTGTCCTCATTTAAAGGGGTATCATCTCACTGTTTCATGGCTCAAGTTTTGTCCTGTCTCTTTTTTTTTTTTTAATTAAATGTGTTCATCTCCCTAATAATAGGTTTAGTGTAAATTACCCTCACACATTACATGCTTTTCTCTACTTTGAATGTTTTAATCTTTATATAATCCTTTCAGCAGGGAAGAATCTAGTTAATCTGCTCCGCAAACTGTTGTAAAGTGTTGTACAAATCCTTCTGACCTGCATGCACGTGCTCACATTCTGTAAAAACAGAGGAAAATTAAAAGTTTCTTTGCATTGCTGAGTACAGCAGGTCTGACCAAGACTACTGAAAAGACAAATACTTGTACATTTAAATATAGGATTTGGTGTAGCAGCCCAACCCAACCAACATTCACTCCAGTGTCTCTGATGGCTGCCAGCTCACTGTGCCTACCAAGAAAGATGAGAAACTTGGAGTAGGCAGTTGTGGAATAAATGCGTCATGAAGGAAATTTCTTCTTCTTTCCCTCTTTTAGAGTTTCATTTATGTCCTGAAGCACAAGAAGTCAAACCCACGATTTTATGGAGGGTTGGTTTTGGGTTTTTTTTCAGTTGTGTGGTTTTTAAAGACAGCTGAAGCTGATCAGGCATTATAAGGGAAATTGACTGTTCTGTGTGGACATATTTACCATATATAAAAAAATTCGGTGTTAAAAACCTAGGTTTAAATAGTGTTGATTTGATAGAGCTAAATAACCTCTATATAACATATTCTGCTTTATATAATTTTGCATTCATACAGACACACACAGAAACACTGCAGATTCTTTTATTTAAAAAAGCAAGCAGGAAAGCAAACAAGCAAAACAATATTTGCTGATTCTGTTCTGTTTCCGTTCCCACTAGAGTGCTCACTGTGCCACACTTGCTGCTGATTCATTTTTCAAATCTTGAATGATGACTCTTGCTTCATCCCTGCTGTGCCTGAGATGAAAGCAGATGCTCTTGATCATATGGTGTAATCTGAATCCTCAGATTTCAGTTTGACCTGGTACGATTTCTTATGAAGATAATAGTCTCTCTGCTACCCAGAGCTGTTGAAGGGAAAGGAAAAAAAAAAAAAATCCTAACAATGCATGAGTGTTGCATATGGGGTTCTGTTTGGCTTTTAAGTTTGTTGGTGACTTGACTTCATCGGTCATTGTTCTAGCTAGGATGCTAAAACAAACCAGGGGAAGTTTCTTCAGTAACTTTTTGCAATGTTCTCTGCAAGCATGTCTGCAACACTCATTTGATTACCACGTTACTCTGTGCAGCATTTCACTTCAGCAATGACTTCTTGTTAGTGGGGTGTGCTGATAACAGACAGCTGTGTTCATCAAGACTTCTCCTTGCAAATGAGATGCAGACTGTGCTATCTGGGCCAATAAATGCAGGAATTAAACTCCTGTGCAGGCACTTGACATTTTATTACTGTAATTTAGCCTGACTGGTTTCTGCACAGCACTGAGGTAGCAAAGCTAATGTTTTCTGTGGCTGACTGTCCTGAAATACTTGGAAGAAGGTAGTAAAGTAGCCATATCTGATGGGAGAGAGAAGAGAACGTGGCTCTGTGATGCATCTAGCTAGAAGTTAGCTGAGCCATTCAAATGTGGTCCAGCTGCCTAACCACTGACCTTATTTGGCCTAAATGCTGTCTATGTTGAGCAGAGTGGCTAATATTTTGCCCTTTCAATTTGCTGAATTGCTGTCTATCACAGCAATCCAGGAGAACTGCTTCTCAGATGGTGCTAAGGATTTTGAGGTTCTCAGGATAGTGCTATGAATTTGACCAGATACTTTCTTTAACATCATTTAACAATGCTTTTGAGGTGCCTTTTTTGTCTTCTTACCCTGATCTTCAAGGTATGTGTTTTCTATATGCATGTAATATCTTGCTATGACAAATATCCAGCTAACATACCAGTCTGGTAATTTGAGACAGGCAAGCTAAGAAACATAGCAGTGTGGGAAGATCAGTAGTCATTAAATGAAGACATTGCACTTCAGGAACATGTGGAACAAAGAATATCCATAGCGTTACTGAAAGATGAAGACTCAATTTGATCAGAATAATGGAGCTGAGAAGGAACAAACAGATGTGAGATGCTGTTAATGATCAGAACTGGACATCTTTTAAAACATGCTCAAAGGAAAATGGGATAAAGGAGATGGTGGAGTGGGGGAAGGAACAAATTGAAAGAAAAAATTCCTGGTCAGAGGAAAAGAAACAGTATGATATTAGATATAAGTCATGAAGATCTAATTGCATTAAAATGAGGATGACTAGTTTTGATAGGGTGGAGAAAGGCTACAGATATAGTGTGAATTGTGTGAATTGTGAAGGGCTTGTTCTTTGCTCCACTCCAAAGGTGGAAGATGCAGGCACTTGAGTCATGAGGAATAGCTCATTGCCTACAGTCCTTAAAGGATACCTTAATTGCAGGGAGTAGACATGTTCTCATTCATGTATTTATTGGGAAATGTGATCTTATAATGTCTGTCCAAAGCTCATTTCAGAAGATTAAGACTCTACCAAACTTAAGGCACAATTTTGTATATTTCCAATTGTTTTCAGTTTCAAACTGTAAATCCCACAGCCAGGGCTATCACCACTGAAAACCTGAACCCTGAACCTTGGCTAAAAGGCTTCAGCCACAGTCTTACTTAGTGACAGGTTTTAATCTGAGCACTAAATATTTGTTCAGAGGATAAGCCTTGGTTACTGAGTCCTACAGATGCTAATAAATCACCATGGACACAATCACATATCTGCAAAATCGAAGTGGCAAAATATAAAGTCTAAAGTAAGAGTGGAGTGATTATCTGTGTAGAATATCATCCCTTCTACCCGGGCATGGCCATCTATCCTTCCGCCAAACCCTGGGGGTTTCAGCTCACTTTTCTATAATTGTTACGTTCTGCTTTTAAAGTATGAGTATCTTAAAGACAAAGTTCAGAGGTTAGCTTTGCTCACTTCAGAAACACACTTTACATGCATTTGCCAAGTTGGAGATCTTTGTCAGAAAACAGGAGAGCCTGAAGGATTTCTGCCTTAGTGCTTAGTGTTTGAATAATATTTTGACTGTTACTGAATAGGCACCATTATACTATTAGTCCTTTTCTCCACAGATTAGAAATGGATTGCAAAATGAGGCTGTTTGTTTTCCTTGATTACTAGGAGATCAGATATTGGGAAAAAGAAGTCATGATGATTCAAGAGAAGGTATTTTAAAATATGACTGAATTTTGTGACTCTCACTGGAAATTGTTATCCTGATGAAAAGTACCTGTGAGGTGCATGAGGTTACCCACCATATTATGATTTGTTACATTCACCATGGATTCTTCCCCTGTGTTTAAATAAATAAGTAAATGGAAATTGAAGTGGGTCTTCAAAATGAGAAGATTAAAACAAAACCTCATGATTTATTTAACCTAAAAAGAGTAAGTGTTGATTTATTTGCCTTTTTGGGTTTTGGAGCTTTCGGGGAATACTCAAGTTATGCTTCTAAATTTTCCCTTGAAAGTAGAGAGACTTATTTTTTTGTTTTAGTTTTATTTCTTTTGAAAAGAAAGCTGAGAGGCCTCTACAATCTCATCACTCTGGGAGGAAGAGGTCTAAGGAAAGCACCAAAGATCCTGAGAGTGATAGCAAAAATCAGAATTCTGTTCATGTCCTGCAGCACATGAAATCTATATTCTGCCAACTGTGGCTTTTGGTCAAACAGTTGAATTGATAACACACCAGTTCTAAAAGAGCCACTTCAAGAAACATTCCTACTTCTTCTCTTTTCTCCTTAGCTATTCTACTGCCTAATGTAAGCTGGAGCCTCCTCCCCTACCCAAACCTGGTTTGTCTAGAAATACTTTTCCCTCAGAGTATAACAGTTTTTGTAAGTTAGAACAACAAAATAAGTAATACCTGCGTATCTGAAATTTGATTGATGAGTTACTACATTAATGTAGTAAAATGATCTTTGGCACAGTGTTCAGATAGTTCTACTTCATAACTTCTGAAAAGCTCAGCAGCATGGCATAGATGCATGGGAAGAAAAGCAAACCTTGACAAAGATGAAGTGATACCATAGGAAAAAAAAAAAAGAAAGAAAGAAAAAGAGGACGAGGTGCCAGAAGATTGATTAAATGTCAGGTAGTTAAGGACTGCAGTGAACATTGGCCAAAAAAAAAACCACCAAAAAATCCCAACCCGAAAACATCTCCCCTCCCCTATATCATTTGAAGATTTTTATATTAATATATAAAGATTTAAATATGTTGCTTTTTCTTCCCAAAGAAGAAAAATACACTCTTGTGCTTAGTTATTCCTAAAGGTATTCCTATCATTCAAACTCCATATGTTAAAATAATTTCTAACTTTTATTACCCACATTTTAAAGCAATCTCAATATGCAAATTCAGGAATTTGGAAATATAAAACTCTTCTGATAGACAAAACATTTCCTTACATATTTAGACTTCCATTGTCCCTGATAAATACTATATTGATTTTCATACTGAAGAGGATTTCAGCACTTTTTCATGCTGTATTAAATTAAGCTTTTGCATTGGAAGTCTGATGTTGTGTCAAAAACACAAGTTAAATCTCATGGATGATGTCATCATGCAATTAAACGCAGAGGTTAACACTCTGTGCAGGTACTTTCCCCTCAAGCTATCTGGAATAACAGAGTTGCTATAATACAGCTGTGGCTGCTGAGGAATGCTGAAACACAGTCAATGACTCTTTCCATTTTTAAAAGGAATGCGTGTGGCAGAGAGGTTTAATTGCTCCTGCTATATGTCTCGTAGTGTGGGGGAGCCTTTACTTGGATGGCTTGGGGTGACTGCTTTTGAAAGTGGGTCTGACATCTGCTTTTTTTATCCTCTCCTTCCCTCCTGAAATAGGACAGTCACATTCAACTGTGGTAGCATGTTTTTTTCTCAGTGTCACCCATTCATTCTCATTGAATAACTATTATCTTTCACCAGGCACAGCTATGTCATGCTCTCATATCTGCAGGTACAACCTTTACGGTGGCTTCAAGTTTTATCTTTCTCCTCTTCTCTTTGACCTTTGTTTTATTGCCTGGAGTTACTGCAAAGTAATTTGCAGTATAATTTGACTGCCCCCTTCCTGAGCTCCCTCTTTCATCTCTCTTTAACATCCCACTCTCCAACACAGTATCTGCTAATCATCACCATGTTTTTCAGCCTGATACTGTCAGATTATTTTTAATTCCTACACTGCTCATACACTGTCACTGTGTTCAAATGAACAGGAACGTCCGGACTAGATTTATCCTATGCAATCTTTGACTCACATAGGTCCATAATTCACCAAGATACTTACAGCCAGGGGAGTTTGTTAACTCAGTGCCACTAAAAGTGCAAGAGGGGACTCAGGAGAAAGAGAATATGCTTTTTTAGGGAGGTGCAAAGAAGGAAATTCAAGATAGTCACTGTAATTTAATACAGAAAGTCAAGCACTAAGCTTGAGAAAAGCTGATCTGATCTCTAAATCTTGGATCTTTCCCAATTTCTGAGTGAATCCAAAGTGATAGTCTTTGCTTTTACAGAATGCTTGAGGTTGAAGGTCTGGAGGTCACCTAGTTCAGATGTCCTAAAAATGTCCTTGTTTGGTTTACTATAAAGCATAATTATTACGAAGTGTAATCCCACCTAACTGGAAAAGGACCCCAACTTCCAAGAGATTCAGTCCATTCCAGGGGTGAGCTGGAAATTAAATGCAACCAATAGATTTTACCTGTGGTCTCTCTCCTAGTTAACAGTCATACAGCTCAGTGAGTTTCTTGTAGTCCCAGGGATGTACCCACAGAGCAGCCTTGAACAGCATGTGCTCTGTTGCAAAAGAACACAGTGCCTCCCTCTCCGCATTTCCAGCATGAGCAACTTGCAAGAGAGAAATGCAAACATGTAAACAGCTGTTGGGGAAAAGGGAAGGAGCTTCAAGTAACAGAATCGGCTGCCAAATTCATCGCTGCCATGTGTGCTGTGTATTGCTTGTCATCTCAAGTGAGTCATTAAGAGATTCCCCCCCCCAATAGTACTTTGAAGTGCTGTGACAGCTTGAGAGCATCTATAAATTGCCACAAACAGCGCTCATACTGCGTTAGCTAATTGCTTGCTCTTTGACTTATTAGGAGTCACTGAGTTAAATAATTTGTCACATGTGTGGCTCGTAATAAATAATGTGACTAGCCAGTTTGTGAGCTGTTTCAGTGATATATAGTGCCCCTTTTGAATGTTGTCAGAAGCAGCCAACAAATATGACCCCATGATTGTCAGATCTTTGTGAAAATAATAAGACCTGACAGGGCAGCAGGTTACAAAAAGAAAAAAGAAACAAACCAACAAACCACAGCTCACTTCCTGAAGTATAATAAAAATTATATTAATTTCTTTTTCAGGTTTTTTATAAAATGAGATTATAACTTTATTCATGAGTAGTTAATTAACAAGTGAGTAAAATTTTATGGTAAAATATCTTTATTTCAATTTATATAGGAATAGTTGTGAAAGAAAAAAGGGGTAACTCTTTCCTAGTTACTGAAAATATCCTGCATCCTCTGATGAAGTCTGAAGTGAGTATCCTCTCAGCAAACAATATGTAGCTTCTGAAATATTGTTGTGGGGTTTTTAATAAATCTGATTGCTTTCTCTACAGTTTATCTAGATAGGTAGGGCATATTTTTTCTGACCCTCAGTCTTAGTTCTGGTTGTGTGTTTCAGATGATGCATTCCCATACAAATGCGTGTTGGGAGCTGGGCTACTTAATTTATAAGCAAAAGTATGGCACTGTTGTAGATGGTTGTACACATGTAATGTTAGAGATACCTTTAGAAAGAATGTGGTAGAATATTATATATGTAGTAATAAGTTCTTGGCATCTTCAGTTAAGTAGCAGTCCTGTCTGATTTCTGCATGGGAGGAAAGTCCCCAATATTTTGCCAAAGAAGCAAATGTGGTTTTTCTCACAGCTAAAGGGTGATTTCTTCCCAAGAGACAGGACTTGTCTTGCACATTTGAATTCTGATGTAGACTGGATCATTGTGCTATAAAATCTTCTTTTCCCACAATTGTGCTAAACGAAGTGATGAGTGGTGTTTAATAAACCTTACCAGTCCTTTACAAGCCTGTTCCTGCAGTGACCCTTGCTATTGCATTCCTCTTATTTGAACTTCGAGGTGCTCATGCTGTTAAACTGGTTCCCAGCTTGGCAGTCACTTTGGTTTAGGTCATGTCAATTCAGCGGTGCCCACTGCAGTTGCTTCATGTGAGAGAAGACTCCCCTTTGGCTGTATCTGCTGAACATCCTGGTGGTTCCCACGGCTCTTTCTAAGTGTGTCGTGCTTTTCCTCAAAGCCAACTAGCAAAAGCTTTCCAAGGTAGGGGCTTGCCTACTGTTCTTTATCGTCTTGCATCTCCCATCTCCTAGGTGTTTTCTGAACAGTTGAGTGAGAAGTTAATCTGATGTGTTCTTTCATCAAAAGGGAAGGGTGTTGGTGGACTGTGCCTATCAGTTTTGACAAGGATAAGAATTATGGTCAATATACAAGAGGCCAATGCTTATCAGCCTCAGACTTAATTAATGAGTTGACATTTGTGCTAGTCACTGTGTATCACAAAGAAAGAGCTTCTATCCTCTAGTCTCAATCAAATGCCACAGGGACTTGCACCTCTGTCTTTGGCATTCCTGAGAAGGCTGTTGAGCCCACTGAGCTGCTGGCTGTTTCACTGTGCCTTTTTTCTATTTCCCGTGGAAAACTAGGAAAGGTGTTTTGTTTGTTTTGATGCACAAGGTCTTGGAGAATTAATCTGAAAGTCTTTTGTGGGATCCTTTCTGCTACCTCAGGCTTTTATCTAATTTTTGAGGGCTTTGGGAGTGTTATTTTGAGATAAGGCTCCAGGCACCTAATGAGTACTGATGACACCTAATGAGTACTTTTCAGTAACTGCCTTACTCCTCTTTTTAGATTGGGCCTTGCAGTGTTTGAATGAGAGACACCTGACGACATACTTCCCATCAGTGAAGAAACTGAGGCTGTGTTTCAGATTTTGAATTGAGGAAAATAGTGAAAAGAGCTTTCTGCTCATTGTTAGTGAACTCATTCTATAGGAGTGAAAGGCTGGGACCCATGAAATCAGCGAGATCAGAAATTCTTCCCATGTGGCCTAGGTTTATTTAAGGCTTTGCTTTTATTTTATTTTTTTTTTTTTTTATTTTGGCAAAAAGCCCACTTGCAGGCATTTAAAACGTGCTTATGCTTATGAAAGAATTTTCCACAATTTCACTAGCTGAGTAAGTAAATAAATATAACCATTGTGAATATTCTAGCTGGTTCACCTTGGCAAAGCAATGTGTCCAAATCCTGTAATTTTGACAGAAAATTGGTCCATCCTTCTTTCATAGACTTTTGTGAGATCTATGGTAACATCTGATTCTAAATGAAAGACATTTTTAACCAAACCCTAGCATTTTCAGCTTTTTTTTATTTTTCCCATTAGTTTGGAGAGTGTGTGCTTCTTTTGTTTTTCTTAAAACCTCAGCGCTGGAGTCAAATGACTTCAAGAAAATCCCAGTTGCCATTTGGAAGATAAAAGAGGGGTGGATTCTGGCACTTGGGGTCATAAAGCAAAATCTGAAAGCACAAAAACAAGAAAAGAAAAGAAGCCAAAATGTAAATTCATTTTTTCAAATGGGCAGGGTAGGGAGCTTAAAGAACCAATTTTTGAATGCTTGCTCTTGCAAATGTTAAACTTCCCCTTAGCCTTTCCATCAGAATATTATCTTAACAGTTTATTTGCTCACTTCTTAACTTATAGAAACTTTTAGGTTATTAGAAAGTTACTGATATTTATCAGTTACTACAATTCTGCTCCTTTCCATGTGGCCCCTATTTCTCCCACTTCTCAATTTAATCTATTTGCATGCTTACATAATCACTGGGATAACAGGCAATAAAAATGCCAGAAAGTCTAAAGGAGTGAAACGAAAAAGTCACAAACAGCTCCCAGCTGCTATAGGCTTGACTTGTTCACATGTTTGGAGGTTTTGGTTTAGTTGGCTTTTTTTCCCTCCCCAATAAAGACTGCACTTTTTTGCCTCACTACAGTTTGCATGGCTGCAGTAATTAAATACCTGTTCAAATTACTTCTCTAGTGTGAAGAGTGATTTCTCTGTTCAAACCTCAGGATTTTCCTTAATCCAGTGTAGCTGACTGCAGATGAGGCAAGATAAGGAGGCATTTGCCTAGGGTGGAGAAGATGAGTATACCTATTAATCCACAGATCTCTGTTTGCTTTAATGTTTTCTGTCATATTTGTTATTTTAACAGGACTAGGTTAGTCCCTTCATACCCTCTCTGCCTTGGCAAACAATACCAAGTGCATTAATGGGAAAGTTAGCATGGGACTGATTTCAGTGTACTTTTGTGCTGTACCTTGTTGTGTTCCCTTTATAATTAAGTCTCAGTAGTTTGATAGGTAGAGACATTTTTATGGTATTCAATTAATTATTAATATATAATATGCTCCAGTGTTGAATTATGTGTTCTACAACTGAATTTTTTGTATTTATACAAGACTTATAAAGTCGGCAGTGACTGGTTGCTAGTCACATATCCTACCTTAAGATACATACATGTATAGTTTTCACCTTTAAGAAAATACTTGAAAATTTAATCTGTTGTGCTAGTAAAATAAAACATCTTTGGGGCTGAAGAATTAAAATTAGAAATACTTTTCAGTAAGAGAGCTCAGCTTTGGCATCCAAGTGTATCCAAAAGTCAAAAACTTTGGATATTTTTTATGTGCTTTCTCTATTTACATCTGCCTCTACTATACACACAGAATACTACGATGTGCTCTAGTGACAAGCTCACTGAAACTCATTCTTTATTTTCAGAGTCCTGTTACTACGACAAACAACCAAAAAATCACAACCAAAACCAAGAAGAACAACAAAAAAACCCAACCCAAACAAAAAAACCCACTCCTCAAACAAAACAAATCCTCTCACTAATTCCATGCAAATTAATTACACTAAACACAATTTAGATAGATAAGTTTATTTTTGCTAAAATATGCAAATGTCTTTGCTATTCTGTTTCAATGTGGACACATAATACACTATCCTCTACAGTTCTGTTTCCTGTGAGGATATATAGTGCTGTTTGACCAAAATGATATTTGAATAGCTGAATTATTCTAGTTTTGCATGCTTAAACCAAGGTATTGGATTAACTTTGAAGTTGTTCTACTTTGAGCCGGGTGATGGACCAGATGACCTTTCAAGAGGTCCCTTCAAAACAAGCTTGTGATTCTGTGGACTAAAACCTTGATTTGAGACTTGGATCTGCAACACCTTTTCTTTGTGTCCAGTTACTGATGTTCTGCACAGTCGTAGGGACATTGTGAAAGCCAAGAATGGGTCAGAACTTTAGTGATTATAATTCCTTTCTGTTTGCCTGCACTTCTGCCCACTGAATTATGAACATGAAGGAAGGAAGCTTGTCATTTCAGAAGTCTGGAACATGAAATAATTCTGCTGTTTGGATTTTAATTTGTAATTTTGTGGCTTGTGTTTAATGATTTCTATTGTTACATTTATATTTATGGTTCTGAGAAGGACCACTATACTTAGTTGTGCACACACTACTACAAATGCATGTGTACTTCACGTTTATGCAAAGTGCATGTATTTTCTTAAAACTGAGAACAGTTCTTCTATTTTTTTTATTTATTTTTTTTTTCCAAGGAAGGGGGAAAGATCACTGGTCAGAAATTTGTGGCATTGCACATAGGAGGCAGTTTGGGAATTTACAGTAATGCTTTAACAAACTTGTTATATTTGAACGTGCACTCATACATATTGTCCTCTCTCTGAGTTGTTTAACATGCCATCTAGAAAATGCTAGACAAAGAAACATGTATACAATTTCTGTGAGAAGAACTGCATCAGTGTCTTCAGCATCAGCAGCTTTTAAAAATCATTTAAAAAACAAACTTGGAAGATCCTTGCTACGTGTGAATAGTCCAGACCCTTTTCTGTTCTGCTAGCTGGTGAGTGGGATGAGAGCCCTATGCTGAGGATTGCTCTTCATACTGTACAGGTCTTGCCTTGTTCTCCATTCAGGTGTATGGAACTTTCTGCCCTTACTAAATGGGAGCAAGCTCAAGTCATGCACTGGGAAAAAGCTTCAAAAAATTGGTACTGTCTGAACTCTCCTTCTTAAAAGAGGCTGGAAGTGCAATGCAAAACAAATCCAGCACAGAGCATGGATTAAATGGGCTGATAATTCCACTGAGGTATATTCTTTCAGTCTCATGTTAGACCTCCTGATTGAACCTTAAGAACATCATAAGCTGCTGTTCTGATTTGGAGCTACAAATAATAAAAATACCTAAAATGTATTTCAGTTATGTGTTCTTTAGCAGTGGTTTAGGTAGTTTCAGCATGGCAAGCATACTAGTTTGCCAACTTTGTAGGTTTAATTGAGCACAATAACATCCCAAATTATACTGTTAAACTCTTCTACTATTTGGATGTTTATAAATCTCTAAACTTTATAAGAAGTAGAGTTAACTGAATTGTATTTGATTACATTGAGTAATTGAAATTATAGAATTAGCATCATTATTGTGAATTCAGCAGGCAGACATGACGCAGCTATTCCCATGGTCCTTTATGGCTGTAGAGATGTTGCTTCCAATCTCCACGGTACACTACACCATGAGTTTGGAGACAGGAAAACAGTCTTTTTTCATAAGAGCCTTATGAGAGGGTACGTGTGAAGCTTCCTTTAAAATGTAACAGGATGCTAGTAGAGTCTCTCCATTCCCTTATGCATTAAAAAAAAAAAAATAGGTGAGATTCATTATATTACATCTATTTTTTAAATTGGTCAAATATGACATTTTCAAATTGGACATTTGTTAAGGAAAAGACAGTCTGCCTCAATCATTGTGAAAGTCCTTCTTTGATGATGCATCTCATTATCTTATCTCAGTGGATCTGGCCTTTTTATTTTATATATATTTTTGCATATGGAAAACTTACTACAGAGCACTTAATTTATATGTGTGTACATATATATAATTTTTATGTATATACATATGAAGAATATTTTTTCTGCAGCTATGTATATAAAAATATATACATATTATCTATCTATATATGTACATATATGTAAATAAAACATTTTGGAGCACTTCAGCCTAATACATTTTATTAGAGGTTCAGCAAGTCTAAATCATGCAAACATCATCACGTCTTCTGAGTTTGCTGCAGAAAAGCGATGAACCATAGCCATCTCTGCAAACAGCCGTAATTAAAAGCCATAAAAATAAATAGTGACCTGTCTCTAAATAGCGGAAAAATGGCTTTTCAATGGATAGCACACCCTCGGACTTGTTCTCCTCCTAGGCTATGTGTGCTGGGCTTGTGGTGTGAGGAGATATAAAGCAGCATTTTTCTAGCTGCCTGGTGAAACAATGAGGGCTCTGTTAGCAGGAGCCCAAACTTCTGTAGTCCCTGCCTCACAAGGTTGGAATGACTGCTTAAACCCAGGTTCAAAGCCCGTGGCCTCCAAGTGCTTTAATTTAGCACTATTTTTGCTGCGCTAACCTTTGTTTTTTCTGCTTAAACCATCTAAGGTCCCCTTGTTTTGCAGGGAACTAAGCAGCTCCTTTTTATAATTAGATTAAAGATAATCAAATGAATACTTGGATATTTTTTAATGTCATTTAATCTTTTTCTTTTTTTAACTTTTGCATAATTGCTTTTAATCTGTTGTCTAGCTTCTTGTAAATTTACACTTTTTTTTTTCTTTTTTTACTTCACTGTATTTCAAGCTTCTGGTTTTCTAGTTTTTTTAAAAAAATATCATTTGACAGGTATTTTTCAGCATTTTTATTTGATGCCATAAAATAAACCTTTACCAGGTGTTTTTAGGTATGATTCACAACACTTTCATTCATTCATTCACTGTCAGTTTTCCAAAAGCTGACTGGTGTGAAAATAAGAGAATGCAAAAAAAGAAGCATGCAAAAAGTGCAAAAAGGATACAAATGAAGTGGGAAAAAGCTACGGATATGGAGTAATGGGGTAAGGAGCAGAGCAGTACTGCAGCTAAAAGAGGGCTATGCATTTATAAAAGTAATAAGTAAGTGCTGGCGCAATTTGCTTCTAGTTTTAATCCACCAAAAACTGGTCCTAAATGTAGACATTATTCAAATAATAACCACTCAAAAGTTTGTTAAAACCACTGCTTCGTATGAAAGCTGTGCAAAAACATGTAACAGCTGATGTCAAGTTTCTGAAAGAAAAATTGTTTCAAACTTAACTTTCCTGTTCTTCCATAATACATAAATAATCCAAACATACTGGAAACAGGAGTAAAAAAATCTGATCTTGTACCAAAGACTCAAATCATAGTTACATTAAAAATCAAAGAAATTGTACATGAACAACCACATTTAAAACAATGGGGAGGGAGGGTGAAAGAAGGATCATCTGAATTTACAGTGTGTAGATTATCTCTGTGCTCTTTGTCTAGTCAAAAAACATCATACTGGAAAAGACAACAGGAGATTCACTACCTGGGTTTTGACAGGAATCTCTTTTACAGACATCAGAGTGGAAGCCAAGGTGGAGATCAAATTTCCAATTTGTTAGATTAGTGAGTATCTGAGTACTGGCTCATAAGTCTTTTTCTCATTTTAAAGATGGTGCTAAATGTCCCAAGGTTTGCCCTTCTTTTTTCATAATAAGATCATCACCAATTTTTGGTTCTGTTTCTTGACTTTCACTCATTTGAGTAAATCTCGTGTGATTATGATTGTGTAATGTGCTGTGATGTTTAGTTGTTTTAAATTCTTTTGTCTCTTTATTCTGGTCTTGTGTGTTGTAAAAAGGTTGAAATCATAGAATATCTCGAGTTGGAAGGATCTCACAAGGATCATGGAGTCCAACTCCCATGAGTTTTTAGAAGCATAGCCCTTGAGGTTTGGGATGTACTAGATGATATATAAATAGGATACTGAAGAGTTTACGTACCTCTTATTCTGTGCTCAAGAATAGGCATTGTAACTTCAGTAGGACTATGGGTGAAAAGTCTTGATGGAGATTTGCAGGGCCAGATCTTGCAAATCTGTATGATTTATTCTAAGTGCATCACAGAATATTAAGCCTATTGTTTGTAATACAACATTCGATATGTTTTCCTTTTTTGCTCTGAAGTAATGTTAATTTTTTTCCACACAAGGCACCTAATACCAAGTTTCATGCACATTTCATGTGCATGAAAATTTATGGATGCACATGTGTCTCTTGACCATGGTCATGATTTCTTAAGGCTCTCTGTAGCCTATATTTTTTAAAAAATAAATATAGCTGTTAAAAAAGAAAGTTATGTGATTTATATGATTCCCACTACCAACTATACTATAATCCATCTTTAATTTTTTTCATAACTTTGAAAAAATATTCTGAATATGTATTATAGTCATCAACACTTCTAAATTATTTTCAAATATTAATTTAGAATAAACATACCTTAAAAAACACAAGTAAGGACAAAGCTTGTTCAGTGTGGTGATATGATTTCCTTTTGCTTTTTGAGTTCCAGGTAGAGCATATCTTTCTTATAAGATTTTGTTATTACAAATGGATTTTTTTAGTCCTTAATGGTGCTTTAAAAACTCTGAAAGATGTTTGTTTTTTCCTTTCCTTTTGAAGACTCATAAAAAATGTTAGACTTCTCCAAATATGGTTTTTACTAACTAACATATTGTTGTGACAAAAACATGGAAGAGTCATGGTATCATTTGATCTGTGCCAAGAAAGTGTCAAATGAAAGTCACAAATAGATGTTGAAGATGTTTGCCCAGCACAGTAGTCATTTGTGGGACTGGAGATTGCAGTCACGGTTCTTATTGCAAAGGAGCCTGCTGGATTTTAAGAGTGGATGCATGTGCTTAAGAGAATGTGTTTTATACTGATAAATATACCAAAAAAACAGGGGGGGGGGAGAAATGAGCAGTTATTAAAATTAGAAAAGAAAAAAATATTATTTGCCTGAATTACTCTGAAAGATACATGGTGGAAATGGCTGGATGCTAGAAACAGAAATATACACTGGAAACTAAAATACAGGTTTTTTAGCCCGTAAAACTCCTATGTATATTTGCAAGTCAAAATAATGGCAATTCGGATGTATCTTAACATATTCTAAAATTCCAGAAAACTTACACAACTGTGACTTGAGAGAAAAATAAGCTGAATATTATCTTAAAAAAATTGGTTAAGTATTCCTGATTTCTGAGATCACAAAGAATCTTTAGACAGCTGGAGCCTTCAGGTTATTCAATGATTCTAAGTAGAAATATAGATGACTAATGAAATAAATAGTTGTCTTCCTCTTAATTTTTCATTTGCAGGGCCAACAGTTCTTACATTTCCTGAGGCACTCTGCATATATTATTGAGGTAGTATGTTAAAATGATCTCGCTTCATTTATCCTCCCCCACAAAATAGTTGAGATGTAACTTTCCAAAGAAAACATCTGAAACATTTAATTTTACCTGTCACTTCTTTTTCGTTTGCCCTGTTAAGAGTAAAACATTGGGCTGTACATTTCTAACAGTGGGTTTTCATGTGAAGGGTAGAATAAACAAAAGTATGATTTAACATTTTGAGACCAGAAAATGACTAATGGGCAATTCTAATTCATTTTCCAGGTCCTTGGTAGGCATAGTTGAAAGCTATAAAGGTAACAAAGGTTATCAAGACCTAAAGATAAGAATTAGAAGCTGTTAAGTTTAGTGTCTAGAATTGGAGTTTCCTCATTTTTCTTTCTACTATGTGAAGTAGTAATTCCTTATATCTACACTTTTTACAGTATCAAGTTAAAACTATATTGTGGCTTATCTAATTCAAGGAATAGATATTTATTTTATTTAACTTGCTTCATCTCAGAGCATTTTGTATTGTTGTCCATCTAGATACTGTGCATGCATGCTTGCATTATTTTGCAGAACTCTGTTTGAATATCCTCTCTATCACCTTGATGAATTTTATTTTTTGCGGATGGTGTTGGTTTAAATGTTTTGTATTAGTCTCCTTAGCAAAGTCTTTTCTGTTCAGAAGCTTTCAAATTGCAGGTAATTAGGTCTATGACCTAATATTGTCTACTACAGCAACTGTGTTTCTACTATAGGCAAATGCTACTCTATCAAAATCTGTCCAACTTGACTTTTCTGTTAGAAACATTCACATTAGATGTGAACATTCAACAGATTAACTTTTGTAAGGTTCTGCAATTAGAAGTAGTGATAGAGCTCTCCTACTCATACGGTAAGTTACTTTTACCAAGTCCCAGGAGAAACTGGAGTAGGTATTTTAAATTAAAAACTGTTATAACTAATTGGAGAAAAATGCTCTTGGATCAAGATTTTGGAACAGATAATTCCTAAATAAACGCAACTGCACATATGATATTTCTTCTGTACAAATATTAGAAAATACTTATGATAGGACATTTTGGTTGTTATTCAAGCTGAACTAATTAAATTTAGTGTTTGTCTGATTTCACAGATAACATGGACTAAGCTTTAAGAAGCATTATGCAGATCTGAAGTCCATACTGAAATTGTTTGGTATATCTCTTCCCATTAATTTTTGCTCATGGTTGTTATATACAGTAGCAGCCAGTAAACTAAGATTTTTTTTTTAACACATTATAGTAATAGCAATACTGTTGTATAAGCTGGAGCTTGTTTAATGAAAGGATGTACTTGCAGGTATCAGATAGAACACTTGTCACTGGTTTGACTTATATAGAATGAGTATTTTGTAAAATTGCCAGTCTTTTGTCTTGTCATCACTGTCTTCCTTCTCATCAGTTACTTTGTGAAGTCCTGATCCAGCTCCTACTGAAATCAGTTGGAAATTGTCTGCTGTATATGGAAAATTTTCTGCTACATCTTGTCAAAGGTCAAATTGGTTTAATGTTTGCAAATGTAACTACATTTCTTATCCTCTGTAGAGAAATTTGGCCTCTAGGAATAGGTAGGTGGAGGAAGATATTTTTGAAAAATACTTTATGCTTCACTGTGCTCATACACCTGCAAGCATATGGCAAAAGGAGCCTGCCCCATGCCTGGCTGAGCATAGGGAACATAACTTCAGCAAAACAGATTTCTTGTATTAGAGTCTTGATACATTCCTGCCCTCTATCCCTATCTTGTTTAGGTTGGATTTCAGGGTTACTCTTATTGTGGAGAGGGCAGGATCGATTCCCCACCAGAACTGCACACGTCCTTGCCAAGATCTTCATTGTTCCACCTCAGCAGTGACATGCAGGGGCAGCGTAACATCAGGGAGACAGGCGAGAGCAATAGCAGTCTAACCAAAACTAGCCTGGGCTATTCATTACTGCTTATTACATTCAGTGCTACCACAGTGAGACAATTTACTTCTTATGCATTGGAAAAATGGAAAAAATTCCCATTACTTACTGAAGGATCTTGTGACTTTCTTCTGCACACTGCTTTTCGCATTCTGCCTGAATAAACTGGGGGATAGCCAGTGAAATCCCCAAATTATAACAAGTTGCAACATGTGTGAGCTATTTACAATATGTAAGAAATTTCCTTTCTTTTTTTTTTAATTATTTACTGCTTAAGCATATTACAGAGTTCCCACACATATGTGTGCCTACACAGTAGCCCTCAACAGAGATTTCACTGACTAGGAAGTATTGCCCTTGCTTAAATTTTGTCTGATATCTTCTAATCCTAATTTGATTTCTAATCATTGTAAAGTTCCAACAGTTGCAAAAGACAGGGTGTTTTTCATTTGAGGAAGAATTTGCATCATAAAATTACATGAGTTATTTTTGACTTTGCAAACTTTATAAACTGGGTTAATTGTTTGGCCTTATTGCATAGTTGTTTACACTCTAGCAACCTCTCTCCTCCAAATCAGTCTTCTTCCTCTACACCCTAGAGGTACTTTCACATCTATGTATAATACAGTAATGTTATAATGTTAGGAGTAGTGCCTGTAATATTCTCCTTAGAGGGAACTGTGAGGTCTCAGCTTTGTGTTTTGCCTGAAGTTGGGCTCCATAAGCTCCCACTACAGTGACCTGAATGCCTGCTTATGGATTCAGATTTTCTATGATAGACGCAGTTTGCTTGCAGGTAAGGCATAGCTGAGTATGTGCCTGTTCTCATCTTTTTTTCTTGGTTTCTTGTTTGAGACAACAAGGATTTGCGTCAGTTTTGTGTGTTGTATAGCAGTTTTGCTTAGTTCATGGAAATGGTGACTAGAGTTTGGAATAGCTGTATCTTTTCTTCTAAGAGGTGCTTTAAATCTATTTTAATGGACTGGTATACATGTTTTCAGCTTTCAAAATGTGCAATTATCCCTTTAGAACTCCACCAGAAAAAAGGCTAGTCAGAGAACAACAATTTCATTTTAAGGGAGGGGAGAGGAGCTTTGGGACTTGTGTTCATTTTGATGCTGAACTCTTTCTCACACCCACTAGAAATTCCATCCTGAATATTTTCACTGAAACAGATACATTTCCATGAAATATTGCTCTTTAAAAGAAAAGGTATTCTAAAGCAAATAAGTTTTTTCTGTCCGGATACTTTTATTAGGCAACGACTCTAGGATGACAATGGTTTCTGGACCATAGGAATACATTTCAGTATGACTTAACAGCACTGAACAGTGAAAGAGTAGGAATGAGGGAGTCTATTTCCAGTGATGCTGATTCAGTTGAAATCCAGAACAAAGGAAGAGAGTTAGTATTTCCAAAAGCCATTCTCTGTAATACCCGAGGTTTGTGGCATGTTTGTTGCTATGTAAGCTTTGTTAACCTCAAAAATAAATTAATAAACAAGTACTAAATATTTCCCAGAGCCTATTATAGAATACTTGCAATGGAAAGAATCAATACACTGAACTTTGCGGTTTGCAGTTACTAGCAGCCCTGAGCTAAACTATCTATTCACTGTTATTGCTAATGCAAATGTTGCCCTCCTTATTTACCTGTAAACTGCTAATCAAGTCAGTGCTCAGGATCTGAGAAGTATCCTCTTTGTACTGGTGGCCCTTGGCTAATCTGATGGAAAGCCTGATCCTGCCTCAACCTCAGGCACTGAACATTATGGTAGCTGTTCCTACCACTTCTTTTCACATAGACAAACTTTGAATAGTTGCATTTATTTTATCATTCCTTCATTTTGTGAGATGTCATTCTGTAACACTGTTTACTTAGTGACAGGATGCTTTGTTGTGACTTAATGTTGTCCGCTCCTTCACTTCTCTGCAAACAGCATTCTGAACAGATTTGGTCACCAACAGGACAGGACAGCTGATTGATCTTGTGCATGAAACACACGGATTTACTTTTAAAACAAATATGTGTATATTATGGGAAGATTTTTAAGGCTTCTAATCAAATCAAGTTGAAGCACTAGTAATATATTTAAACTTGTTGAATTAAAAAAAAAACCTAGTTTTAATCAGGGTTCTTCTTGAATAAGATAGCTATCTCTTTACAATGAAAAATGGGCCTAGTATACTGTAGCAAAATAAATTTTCTTCTATACTTTAACTGATGTCCGGCAGTTGACCAGTGATTTAAAAAGCATTTTTTTTGAACCTGGTTGGCTATTTTTATCTATGTGTCTTAGGAGCTTTGAAAATGCATGAATTTTGTGCAAAAAAAAAAATAGAAAAAATAATTATATTTTTTTAGTGGTCAAAAATAATACAAATTGTCAAACCATACTGAGGAGAGCATTTTCCCCTTGCTGTGCTGTTGATAGCAGTTATCTTTCTAATTTGCATTTAGTCTGCTCTTTTCCTGACGAGCCTGTTTTTCTTGATGGCATTTCTGCCTGGCACAGTTTTTCCTTATTGCTCTGACCACATTGATTTATTATTTATTATCCAACCTGAAATCCATTTTTAAGTAATTATTTCATTTATGGCCATTTATCCTAACTGAGGCTTCAGGGGAAGCCACTTTCTGCCAGTAAAGCCTAAAATAGCCTTAAAGAGTTTGTGATGCTAAGTTTGGCGATGCAGTATCGATATCCACTTGGCGATTTCCTAGGTGAGGTCTGTGTCTAGATGTCAGAATGGATCATGTGAAACTATGTCGGTCAATTAATCACTGCCAATGAGCCATGGCGTGCCAAAGCTCCATTTCATAACAGCCTCCTTGTTAAGTTCACAAAATCCAAATCCACAAGCCAGACCTCCTCCTTTAAGACCTCCAATACAGGTTACAGAAACATTTGCAGGAAAATACATTTACTACAAGAAATAAATGTTGTGGGCTTATAGGGTTGATCTATAGAAAGAAAAAAAGGAAAAAAGGAAAAATGTGGAGTTTAGCTTGATAACTAGTTTATGGAATTGTTTATGCTGGATAGTTCTAGGGAAAGGCTTCTAATGTGAATATAAAATAAACCCACATTAAGCAGTACAACATAATTCAAAATTAGTTGAAATCTGACATATATGTTTCATAGCAATCACTTCTGTAAGGGGGAAAGTGTCATTAATGTTTAGTACTACTCTTGCTTTTTCTGTTCTTTCATCCTGACCTTACTAGATGCAAAAAATGTAGGGTAAGAGAGGTAGGGAAAGTCAGAACTGAAAAGTAGCCTGACTTACTACTGAAATAAATTAAATTCCTGTGACAAGTAAGTCATTGTTGGGGGGGAGGTAGGGTGTGAGGGGGGAGGGGAGAGCGTCTTTTACTTTACTGGCCCATTTAGGAAGTTTGGTCACTGGTATGAAGCCATACAGCTGCACACAATATAAAGTAAGTTTAACAGCATATTTGGTGAGTTTATAACCTCCCCAGGGCATTTTAACATTAAAAATAGTGATTGTTAACCTGGTCCATCTGAACTTAAATATGAGCTTACTTTGTAAGAAATGAGGGGTAACGTCTCAAGTACTTTTCTTTGTGTTTTATTATTGCTTAAGGGCTTACATTGCTTTATAGCTGCATTTTGTCTGTTTTTGCATTTTATACTCAACAGGGATATTCAAGTCCATGATCTTAGTAAGAATGGCAATCCCAGTCTGGGATTAAAAATATATTCTTTTGTAGTTATGCACAGATATTAAAAAAATAAACAGTGTATAATAAAATGGCAGTTGTATATGACTTTGGCATTAGCAGTAAGTCCATTAAATGTATGTTATCTATCTGGTGACTAAAGATTTTCACAAGCAGCAAAAACTCATTTAAAATCATTAGTATCTCATACTGGTAGCCAAAATAACACTGACAAATATTGAAAGGCAGACAAGAAATCATGCTGAAAAGAATTATTATTGCCTTATAGGATGGAGTAAATTACAGGATATTAAAATGAGGTCCTGTTTAAGAAAGCATAATTCTGTATGTATTTCAAGACTGTCTTTCTAGGCAAAATTCTGTTTTCAGATGAATACGCAACCAGAAACACAGGTTTTCAAAGCTATGAGTCTGAATCCAAAACAAATCACTAAATTGGCTTAAAGGTTATAAAGATTATAAAAATAATAATGCTAAAAGTCTTCTGGTTCATAAGCCTTTAGGATTCATTGTGTCAGGCATTTTTCTGCAAATACAAGACCTTAAAGAGTATGTATTTATCTTTGAAAACAGATTCTTGGGTACCTACTTTTTGAATTGGGCTTTGGATGCAAATGTAACCCCCAAAATATTGCAATTATTGCTAGGAACCAGCCTGACTCTCATGTCACATGGCACACTTCTGTGTAGTGCTGGCAGAAAAAGTCCTCCTTCATCAGTACTCCTCTCCCGAGACATCAATACTGAACAGCCAGGGCATGCCATACAGGTGAGTCCTAGTGCTCACTGTTGTTGGCAGAAACTCCTTTCATTATGCAGTCACTGTTCTGATTTTTGTTTTCATGCTCTAGTATTTTGCCCTGTCAAGGAGTAAATTTTATATATATGATATATAATATATATATATATATAATATTATAAATATATATTTGAACTATGAATAAATTCTTTCCTCCTACTTCATAAAAAGTTTCCTTTGCCCCTCTGTTCAGTGGAAGTGAAATTGCTCTGGAGCGGCTTGCAGATCGGTTTGAGGGCCATTTAAATTTTCAATGCTGTTTACAAGCCCTGTTTTCTGGTGCTCTGGTATGGTAGCCTGCAATGTCATTGCTTCCCATGTTAAGCAATGCCAAGAGGACCTCCATTCTTCAGACCACAGCGGCTCCTTGAGAGCTGCTGCTCTCTTTAATGGATTAGCGTAGCATCCATATACAGGCACTGAAGGTGGAATTCACATCCCTGTGTAAAGCCCAATGAAACTAGTTCTGCCCAAGGCTCCGGTGCAGGGCCAGAAGTGAGCAGAACACCCACTTGGAGGCATTGCTCGGGGCACACTACAGCTGTTTTCCACCGCCCCACAGGTCCTGCAACACCCTTCTGTGAAAAGTTCCTTGCCAGTTTGTCCCAGATTATTCACAAATTCCCTGGCTGGCTTTCTGCTACTACTGCAGCTGTCTTCAAGGGCATCTTCTCCCCCCCCTCCCCCTGTGGGAAACCCTTGCGTGTTTTCTTAGCTTCTCACCTACTTTATAGTGCAGAAGGGGAGGGTGTCTTGTTAGACCCTGTGGCCTCACCTTCCTTGGGGACCTAGCATATAATTCTGACTGCTAAGCACTTAAGTGGTGCAGTAGTAGCAGAGTTAACCCATCCACACCCCTGTCTTGGAACTTGGTTGCAGTCCATCCTCAGTCTATCAAAGCCCAGTCATAGTGATATTCCCACCTACTGCATGAAAATCCTAGTCCCCAGAATTTATAAAGGCCTCAGAATAGCAATTATGGGGTTTGTTATGGTATGTAATTTATATTTGCAATTCAGAAATTGTTTGAATAAAAAGTACGCAATTTGTCAAAGTAACAAATTGGCTTTGTTTTTGACACAGCTGAGGATTGAGATGTCATTTCCTAAAGCTGCTGCCTGCTTAAAAAGAATATTCTACTATGTTGTATCCCATCTGAATGGTAAGAAAAGAAACAAAATGCACACCAGCATCTTGACCCTGTACCAATAAAGACAAATATAGTCCTAGACTTCTGTTAAAGTAGGCAAGTTTTGGATAGACTGTGTGGCTTATAGATTCTTTTCAGGGAAAGAGCTTGTAATGTTAGAAGCATGACAAATAATAATTTATCTGAAAAAATGATGTAAAGTTGCAGGTGTGTGATAAGAATTATCATCCACCAATTCCACTTGGTATAAACAAATTGCTTATTGATTTAACTATTTTTAATTGTTCTAATTGTTTGGAATACACAAACAGTTTGAACTTCACTATGTTTTGAGGTTTGTCTCTCCTTTCGTAGTTTCTGGTGGCTGAGATGAACACTGCCAAAGCCACATATTTTCCAAGAATCATGGAATCATAGAATACCAGGTTGGAAGAGATCTCAAGGATCATCTGGTCCAATCTTTCTTGGCAAAAGCGCAATCTAGACAAGATGGCCCTGTCCAGCTGAATCCTGAAAGTGTCCAACATTGGGGAATCCATCACTTCCCAGGGGAAATTATTCCAATGGGTGATTGTTCTCATAGTGAAAGAATACCTTCTTGTATCCAATCAGAATCTCCCCAGAATTAGCTTGTACCCATTACCCTTTGTCTTTTCCATGTGACTCCCTGTAAAAAGGGAGTGTCCATCTTCTTTTTAGACATCCTTTAAATACTGGGACAAGGTGATAAGGTCATCACATGTCAGGCTGCCTGAGCCTTTGCTCATCTTTGTGGCTCTTCTCTGGATCCTCTCCAGCCTGTCCAGAGCTTTTTTGCATAGTGGGGACCAAAACTGAACACATTATTCCAGGTGTGGCCTGACAAGTGCTGAATAGATTGGGATAATGACTTCTTTATCCAGTCTTTGAACAAACTTATAAGAAGCTTTCTGGACAAAGATATGGACAAAGCCAGATGCACCAGTTTCAGTCTACATTTTGCTGAGTCCTTGTGCATCGTGTCTTTAAGAGATACTAATTTCTGTAAATCTACTTAGCACATTCAGTCTGAAATAATTTCCTGTCTTAAGTGGGGCAGCATCATTTTCTGTGGGCTTGGAGAACATGATTTGCAAAATTGTGCACATCCACTCAGAACTTTTCTGGGAAGATCATTTCCCTCAGTTGCCACATTCAGCATATCACACAAGTCTTTGCTGGCTCTTTTCTTCTGTCACATCAGACCAGTGTTACTTGTCTCCGCTTCACAAGCTTTTCACGGCTTACATTCACCCTGTCATCTCTCCTTCACTGTTGACTGGCTGACTCATGCCTGAAGCCAACTTTTGACACCCATTTTCAGCACCCAATTTTTAAATTTTCAGACAAGCACCTCTCTCTTTCTCCCATACTACTAGTCAAGCTTGGGAGTCATCCATTGTAAACACTCTCAAAACTATTTCATCACTTCTGTGCTTCAAAATCTCAGTCTGTGATGCCAACAGGAGTCTTCACAATGGTTAGACAGCCGATGTACTGCAAACATTGCCTGTCATGACAGTCAAACTGGTTTTCCTACGTCTTTCTTCCAGCACAGCCATTTGAAGAAAATTCCATCTCTATTGGTTTCATGTCTCTGAGACTTTTTATTTTATGAAACTACTACTACTGTGCGAACTACTATGGCAAAGGTTGTAGCCTACCCAGCCCAGGTCATGCCATAGTAATACAGACAAGTAATTCTGTAGTTGCATCAGGGAGTTTCAGTCTCAGTCTCAAGAAGTGCTACCCTGAATACCCCTACCAGCCAGGTGCTCTGTTGGCAAATGTGCCTATTGCCTCATTGTCCATTGCCTCATGCCAGTCCAAAGTTTCCTTGTGAAACTGTCTGGATGTCAACACTGCCTGCCAGGCTGTCTGAGTTGAAAAGCCTCACATATATGTCCCTAGTTGGATAGAGCAGATAGGAGAGACAAATATGCAGGTGTGAAACTGCTGCCTGTGTAAGCCCTGATTTGTGGGACAATGAGGATAAAGACTTGCACATTATTCTCAACATCAGCCTAACACACAGACATACCTGCATGTAGTTAAGTTTTCCTGAAAGAATGTGTCTTATGGCAGGAACTCTGCAACAAGTTTCTGAGTGGAGTGAGCTTTTCCAGAAGAGTTACTGACCTCTGGAACAGGGTTTCTATCACGAAAATGCTGACATAACCTTTAACTGTAGAGCTACGAACAGCTTTGTTATATTACTTGGTCCTAGCTTGTGTCCTTGCCCTGGAAACAGTGGTGGCATTGTCTGCTGCTAATTGTGTTAAGGGGTCGGGGAGAGTTGGCACTGATATCAGAAGGGAAAAATAATTTAAAATTAAAAATTCCCCTTATATGAGTCATAGAAACTTGGGGGAATTTTAAATGAATGGCTTTAGTTTGGGTCTATGTATATGATACTCCAATTTTTATTTTTTTTTTACATTACAGATATATCAGATGTAGTAAATATTCTTTATCAATCTAATATATTTTGGTTATTTTAAGCCCCTTTACATTTATAAATCTAACTGGTGGATCTAATCACCTTTTTTACATGCTGTTTTTCCTCAGTACTTTATGTAAAGAGAAACCAAAGCCTCACACAGCGTTTCCAACTCTCATGATTTTAATGTGGGTCTTGCAATATCTAGTGTTTTCTTTAAACCTCAGCTCCTGGAGCTCGATGATAATTTCAAGATCTCAGCTTTTTGTTTTGCAGCCCTTGAGATTTCCAAGAAAAGGCTGAAAATCTGAATGTTGAAAGATCAAAAGTAACAATTAAAATAAATCTAGAAATGGCAGTTCTGAATGTTATTGTGGCTTTTGCAGAGGCCTTTTAAAAGTTTGTAATGGCAATAATTTGAATATAATCAATTTGAATAGATCTGCTTGGAATTCAAATTGCCGCCAGCACTCCCATTATTAATGCTATCACCTAGAGGTGCGCAAAGCAAAGAGGCAGAGCTAGTTGTTTCTCACTTTCAGAGACATTTTCTGACATTCAGAGACAAATATGAATCCTGCTTTGGGAATTAACTTTTCTAGAGTGTCCCAGCCTAAAATCCCAGAGTTCAGCCATCTTGAAAGTTCACACTGAGAGCCAAACTTTTGTTAATTTGTTGCACAAGCATTTGAGGGTTATCTATAAGATTTTATAGTAGAGAAAAATGACCAAATAGGTGTTGGGGTTTTTTTCTTTATAATATGTTCATTTAAGCATTATGAAGAGTCTTTGGTCTTCTGCTGCAGATAAAGTATCATAATGGCTGACACTGTCATCAGCCTTGCAATCAGCTGTGCAAATGGATACCAAATCTGAAAGATACATAACACTTTCACACTAAGGCTTCTAGTGAGCTACTTCTCTTGAGCTGAGTGTTAGTGTTGTTTTCTTTCCAAAAGTGCTAATTTCCAGAGATAAAGAACTGATTACCCCCAGTGAGAAATGCAAAGGACCTTGCAAAAGCTATTAAGTGTGGGAAATTAACAAACATGGAAGCAAATGGCTGAATATATGAGTTTCAGTCAATTAACTTTTTAACAAACAAAACGTTCACTAGTTCCCACTATTCCAGCTGTTCTGTGTTTGGTGTCAAGCTAAGTGTTACTCAGTTTGAGCCCAGGGAGGACAGGAGGAACTTTTAAGGTTTGCAGCAGTTATCTTTTTCGTGACAGATTAGCCTTTCCTTTTCTATCAGCCTAAGAACGTTATTGCCCCAGCCAGGTGGAAGGTACAAGTTGAAACAGGTGTCTAACGGAGGGAGTTCACCACACTGAAATCTCATCTGGGGTGCCATCTATGCCATACAGTTCATGGCACACCAAGGCTTTCGATACTGTGAGCAGAAAAGGTCTATGGCAGATTTTGGAATGTTTAGGTTGTCCCCCCAAGTTCCTTAAAATGATCATCTCACTCCATGAGGATCAGCACGGCCAAGTCAGATATGGCAATGCACTTTCTGAGCCCTTTCTAATAACTAATGGTGTGAAGCAAGGCTGCGTTCTTGCACCAACTCTATTCACAGTCTTTTTCAGCATGATGCTCCAAAGGGCCACGGCAGACCTTGATGATCAGGACGGTATCTACATTCGATACCGTACTGATGGAAGCCTTTTCAACCTAAGGCAACTGAAGGCCCACACTAAGACCTTAAACCATCTTGTCCAGGAGCTGCTTTATGCTGATGACGCCGCCCTTGTCGCCCACACAGAAGCAGCTCTGCAGCGTTTAACATCCTGCTTTGCAGATGCTGCTGAGCTCTTTGGGCTGGAAGTCAGCTTAAAGAAGACAGAAGTTCTCTATCAACCAGCACCTCAGGAAGTCTTCCATCATCCCCATATCACCATTGACCAATCAGAACTCAAATCAGTCCATCAGTTTAATTACCTAGGCAGCCTCATCTCCTCGGATGGTAAGACTGACAGAGAGATAGACAACAGGTTAGCCAAGGCACATAGTGCTTTTGGAAAACTCCATAGAAGAGTGTGACTAAATAAACACTTGAAGAAAAGTACAAAGATCAGTGTTTACAGAGCCATAGTGCTGTCTACTCTTTTATATGGATCCGAATCATGGGTCATCTACCACCACCACCTGCGTCTCCTAGAACGCTTCCATCAACACTGTCTCTGTACAATCCTAAACATCCACTGGTCAGTTCACGTCAGTTCTAGAACAAGCAGCAGTCACAAGCATTGAGGCCATGCTTCTGAGAACACAGCTGCGCTGGGCAGGACACGTCTCAAGGATGAAGGATCACCGCCTCCCTAAGATCTTGCTTTATGGTGAACTTGCCACCGGCTGCCGCAAGAGAGGAGCCCAAAAGAGGAGATACAAGGACTCCCTGAAACAACATCTCAGCCTTGGCCATGTTGATCAACATAACTGGTCTACTCTGGCCTCCAATCAGGAGGCCTGGAGACACACCATCTATAACGCTGCTGATGCTTTTGAGAAAGCACGCAGGATCACTCTCGAGGAGAAAAGGCACTGCAGAAAGAATCATGTCTTGCAGAATATACCACCTAAGGAGTCCTTCTGCTGTACCGTTTGCAACCGGACGTGTCTATCTCGTACTGGCCTTTTTAGCCACCAGCGTGCTTGTAACAAATGTGGGTAGAGCCCTCCCCAGATCTTCATTCGCAAAGCCCAACCATGAATGAAAAAAACACAAGCAAGCGCAGGTGAATGTGTGGTGTAATCTGTAAGCGCAGCCCAATGTGCACCATGGTCTCCCTCCACGATGGGGTGGTGGGTTGTGGTCTTCTCTTTGTTGAGTGCTGTCCATCTTCAGACTGCCCAAACACAGAGCAAGAGCTGCAGGGGCTTGTGGTTTGTTTAATCTTATAGCCCCTACTAGGACAAACAGAAGAGTCAGTTGTGTCTTTGGGATGCTAAGACAGGTAGTTGGAAGTGGTTTTTAATATGTGACCTTAGCAGGTTTCCAAGGGCTGAAGAAAGTCCCCGCTAAGCAAAGGTTTATGCTTTCCATGTGCTTCACAGTTGCTCCACTTTCTGTCTGTACAGTATAGTTTAATGTATTCTGAAATCTTGTGTAACCTGATCACTGAATTAGATGATATTCTTAGGGATGTCAACAGCCAGCTACTGGAGAGTTTGTCATCATAAAAGTGCTCCCTTTTGTTCTTGCTTAGTAAATGCATTAATCATAATTCAGCAGGGAAAAAAATAAGCCAATCTGTTACAGTAAAACATCTGCCCTTTATTTCTTTTGTTCAAAGAAAAAGACATAAAATTGAAGTTCCTTTAAAATTTTCCATGATAAGTGTTTCTCTGCTTTCTTCTTCAGGTTTCTCTAATTTGTACGAAGGAGATTTTGATTGATTGAAAGCCCCTAGTAAACCTCTAACCACTTACTGCTTGCTTGATATAGCATTTGCTGTTGTTTATAGTCTGCTATCTGTAGGATTGGTTTTCGGTGTAATAGTACTAAAAATCTCATAGAGTTGTATCAACTTGGGTGTTCTGCAGTTAGCATGGTGGTTGTTATGCCTAATTCCCACAGCAGAGAGGGGGAATTAGGGGGAGCATCATAAAGAACAAAAGTTAGTGGATTGCCAGCTGAGTAAAGCCCTCACTGTGAACAGGTTTGGGTAATAGCAATATTTCTAAAGGGGAGGGTAATGACACTTAAGTGAGGTTGGTCCTAGTAAGCAGTTGCAGGTCTGGATCCAATAATGTATCATTTACTGCGTCTGGAATAGATCGCTTGAATAAATTAAGTGAACTCTTACCCTGCTGTGAGCTTTCTTGCTGTGTGCTCTGTGCTTATTAGCCTCCTAGCCCCTAGTTTGACCCTGTTCCTTTCTTAAATTAATGCATCTCCAATTCCCTAATCTAGTGCTTTCTTTTTTTTTTTTTAATCTCATGTTTCTTTGTTTCCACCCAACTTGAGGAAATAGCTGAGGAGTTTTCAACTGTTTACCCAGAGGCAAAATTAACAGGTGCATTCGGGGTTATTGTGAGACTCATCAGAGGCACAGAGAGCTTGGCTCAGCTCCCACTCTGATAAACAAAACAGTATTGTAAATTAATTGAAAATTTTCCAAGATTAATGTATCTCTTAACACGTGGGTGTAGTTTTTAACTTTTTAAAATTTATTTTTATAGTGACAGAGGGGCACTTTTAAAAGGGCCTTTCAATATGTCAGGATTTTATTATCTATGCTGAAGACAGAAAACACTATGATCCCGATTTGGTGAGGGGATAGTAATGCAAAAAAGAAAAAAAAAGCATACCTTTTAGTGAGTCATAGCATTTTGAACCATTATCAGTCTAGCTGACAATATGACACTCACAGAGGACTTTTCAACTTTAGAGTGGTTTCCCCTTTCTTTAAAATGGAGAACCCTTTTGATGCAGAAGTATCCTTACCATTGTGCCTGCTGATTTTTGACAGAAATTCGTCATTTATGATAAAATCAAAAGTGCACAAAAATGCATTTTCTACCATTTACTGATTTAATTTGGGAGAATTTAGCAAGCATGGAGCAGAGGATGTAAAGATTAAGAAGAAATGCATTCTGATATGTGTTATATCTTCATCCAAGGATCACTTACAGGAGTTTCTAGTCAGTTCAACTTTATATTCAAAGGCTTTTCGATAGGAACAAAAACTCTTTTAAGACTGAGCTTCCTCGCTGTGAAAAACTAAACCTCATATTTTTCAGAGAACTCTGTCTCCCTCCAAGCACTTCTAGTACTAAAGACAAAAGGCCTTGAAAAGTTCTTTGTTGAAAGGAGTTTTGCAATCATTCATGTGTCACAATATATGAAGGCAGTCTAGTTTATAAAATATCAGGAAGTTCATGACGAGCTGTTTAGTGACCTTGTATTAATCTGTCATTTCAGGCAGATTCTGTGGCAACAGAGCCTTTTAATGGTCATTTAGAAAACCGAATTCAATAAGACCGGAAAATAATTACAGCTCTGTTTGGCAGATAAGGATATGCTGGAAGATACAAGAATTCTTTGGGTATTTCCTTATGATGTTTAGAAGACAACAGGTTTTGCAATGGATTGTAGAATAGTCAGTATGTACCTGCAGCATCAATTCCAAAAACTACTTTTCTGTGCTCTACTTGTGAGTGTTTGTTGGCTGGCTTATTGCTTTGGGGGAATCATACAATATGTAAGGCTACTGTCTAGTATCTGAAGCTCTGGAGTAATTTGCAGTGTGGAGGGATATAATATGTTAAACGTCAAGATGGCATTTTCATGGTGAAAAGCTGAATGGTGTTGTAATACATTGCATTTAGTATGCAGCATTGAACTCCACACCTGTATTCTGTATAACCTCTTCCAAAATGCAGTTAGGTGTTTCAAATACCAGTGCAGGTTTGTAAAACTACTCGTTAGAAGATGTGGTTGTAAATCGTGCCCCCAGGCATTTTGTAGTTTCCATACATCAAGCAACTTTGGAGGCTAAACAGGGAGAACACACATTTTTTGGAACTCGATTATCTTTAAGGTCCCTTACAACCCAAGCCATTCTATGATTCAGTTTTGTTGGCTAAGATACAATATCGGTAGTGATGATGATCACAAGACAGTCTGAACTCTGCAGCAGCTGAGTATGCCCTTCCTTGTTTCTCAGTCAATGCTAATCAATGCAGAGCTGAAATTGTTTTGAATTTGTTGGTTGAAGACATTTCCTTGCTTGAGATTTCTCTGCTCCTTATATCTACATTGACAGGTTTCTCACATAATGTATCCAAAGATAACGTTATGTGATAAAACAAAACAAAAATGTTGCTTCAATTTTTGTAAATTTCTCACCTTTAGAACTGTCCTGGTTTAACTCCTGCTCAGACCATTCCAGAGATTATCTAAGCATCCTACAATGTTCCTATTAAAAGAAGAAGAAAGGAGAAAAGACGCACGAAAAAGGACTACCTTTGCTCTGATTTTGTAGCTCAGGTGATCAGTAAAAAACAAATGGTTGTTCGGACTTGATGAGCTAGTTAAGATATATTGGCAACAACTGAGGAAATCAGATGTACCTACAAAAAATAAGATCGTACTTTTCCTTATAGATTGGGTCAAACTGGAGGTGGAGGAGGATTAGGTGTGCTTTCAACTGCACTGTTTTTTCTAATGCCAGAAGGAGAGGTTGTTTCTGTCTCCAAGGTATTTGGTTCTGTAGTTTTCTCAACACAGCTGTATGTTTCCACCAAGTTTGCAGATCTTAGTTTGCCTTTAATGCTCTTATTCTTAATGCAGCTGAGTAGATTTGTGTGTTTCTCTTGGCATCCCTGTGTCACTCTAGATGCTGCATTGGTCTGGGATTGCTTCAGAGTTGGCCTAACCTTTGAGATAAGTAGAAAGAGGTAAGAGGCTCTCAGTTGCCAATCTCCTTAACATTAAAATGAAATGCTATTCAAAGTGTATCTCTGTTGGAGACCTCATGCTCTCTTTCATGCTTTTGATCACATGAAGTAATCCATTTAGATGTAAGAAATGTTAATAATACATCACTGGAATTAATATGGACACTGTTCAATTGCAAAGCTATTGCTCTGTGTACTATCCAGACTCAAGCCTTGCTATAATGTTTACTTTTTACTCTCATTCAAGAATTTCTTCCAGCTGTAAAGGGGAAAACATGGTATGGTTTACATATTTATAATTGAAGTTTGAACACACAACTATAGATAGGAGGACTTAAGAACATTGTTCACAGGAATTTATAGACTTTAAAAATTATTTTAACTCATTAAACCTTTCTATCATATCGTGGAGAATTACTTATGTTGCACCTGTTTATGCACTCTCTTAGTGTAGAAATGCAAAACACTTTGCAGAACTGGTGAATTTCACCTGTGTTTTAAGCAAGAGTAAGGTGAACTAAAGCAAATTAGACTTGATAGTGGTTTCTGCTGCCTTTGATAAGGGACCTGATTTTGTATGTTCTTTCAGCAGTAGGTCACTTAAGTACTGCAAATACTTTGTAAGTCATCAAATCAGTGCCTAAGTCTGATGCAGAACAATACTGGGATGGGGAGTATTGACTGAACACTATAATCTTGGCAAATAAAAGTCATGTATTCTGAGAGCTATCCTTGTGTAAGATGGTTGCCAATAATTCATTCTTCTACAGTAGTAAGTTAGACTGTGCCTATATTGGGCAGGGGCTGGGGGAGGAAACAGTGGAATGTGTTTTTGAATATGAGTAACTCCATAAATAAATTTATATATAAAATGCAGAAATTGCAGAAAAAAACCAGCATACCTTCTCAGAAGCTATGTTATTGCAACTGAAGCATCTCTTGGACTTCCAGAAAGACATCAACACATTTTAAATTATCCTGCAAAGTGTGAAATGCGAGACAGAAGATTCACAATGGTTTCAAGAGAACACACAGAAACCTGAATCAAGGAGGATGTAGGGAAAAATGCCTGTATAGCAAATATGATTAGGTCAGTTGGGATTAAATGAGCTCCCGAAGACCATTACAATCTCAATTATTCTATAATTCTCTGATCATTTTGTAGGTTGGATGCGACTGCTTTCTAAAATGATATATATCCCACATGTCAAATATTTTAAGATTCAGCTTCTCATTATTCCGTGTCCTTAAAAAGACAGTTCTGTACCAATACAAAAAAAATTTTCATTAGAGCCTTTTTCTTGGTTTTTAATTTGCTCCATTTAAGTATAGAAGTGTGATATATATATTCACTTTGATTATACTTCTTACTTCTCTCCAACATAGTTAATAATCTCATAGGTATCATTGTCCACTAAAAACTTTAGAAGCTGGTGATAAGGATTGAATTATTTTTGTGGGTTTGTGTTTTTTTTTTTAGTTGTTAAATGCTTTATAGCTCATGCTCATAAACATGCAGTGGATTGATACACACTGTACAAATTGGAATTGCTTTTTTTTCTATTTATCTCAAAAGAAGGCTGTATTTTTGGTTAAAATAAGAGAGGTCTAAAATAAATCTTTGGGGTTTGGGTTTTTTAACGTTAGTTTTTCCAAGAGATCTGAAGTGTCATTCACATGGTGAATGCTCATGTAATGATAATAGTATGAAGTGAAACCAAAGATATTTTTATTTTTTGAAGTTCTGAAGTGCACAGTGCAACTGTAGTTGTAATGAGCCTTGTCTTACAGTGAAGTTACTCTGTAGATAGCAGAAAAAGCATAAAGATTTGCTTGAACCATGCTGTGCTACTCTAGAAGGATGTGGGTTTTTTTCTGCTGATCTCATTGGCACAACTACCACTGAGATGAATGAAAGGAATTGCTTAGGAAAATTAAATATGGTATTTATTTCTAGCATTTTCATGACCTTGTCTGAGTCTCCACGCTGTGACTTCTTGCTCTGAGAGTGAGGGTTACATCAGCAGGAAGTCTGATTCAACTGAAAGACTTGAGCCTATGGATACTTGCAGTTTCATAACTATGTACATGATACCAGTATGTCCTTTCCTACTTCTCAAATTATTGCATGGAGCAACAGATTCCTGAACAATAGCCTAAATTCCTTCTGAAAAGGCATACACACAAGGTACCTTTTATCAGAGTCCTAATATTTCTGTTCTGCATCTTAAAACCATGCTATCAAGTACAGTGGAGTTCCTTGAAGCCATATATTAAGAAGGGAATTTATGCTAATTCAGTAGGATAAGAGTCATCTTGTTCTACAATTTTTTAAACTTTATTGTGGATTTTAGAAATAGCTGAAGGGAGGAATGAATAGTCAGTCTCCACAGAGAATATCTGAGTTTGAATTCTCTGGAACATTCCAGTGCTGTTGAAAAAACATTTGTGTTTTTCTTTGTATATGAGGTAAGTATGTGTGTCTGTTTGAGGGCCATGAGGCATTTCATTTACCTGTTAGAAGTAAGCTTTATATATTTATTTATAAGAGAAGAAAAATTATATTAAAATAGAGATAAAGCATTCAAGTAATATGCAAATTTTAAAAGCAGCTAGACTGTCACACTTTTTAAAAATATGGAGTGCAAATTACCTACAAATTAAACACTTCTGGAAGTAAGATAACTACATGCAAATAAATAATTAACTTGAAAACTTCTTAATATTTGTTTTGTGCAGTGGCTTGGATTTTGGATGGGAATCAATGAGGTTAGATTGCATAGTCTTGAGCCAGGTTGCTGATTAACTATGTTAAAGGAATATTCTGAAGCTGAACACTACTTATAAACACTGCTTATGTGTGTCATTGGCTCTGCCACTACAAAGACTTGCATATATGCTTAATGTTGTGCCATGTGAGTGTTCCTCTCGAGGTGACAACTCATGCTGAGTAAAATCAAGGGTAAGTGTAAACCTTCTCGGGCTCAGATTCTGTTTGAGAAGCTATGTATGTGCATGCAAACACTGTCACGTGTTGCACTGTAAAAATGACTACATCTAAGCATGTTTTTCTGTGCTTTTCGCCAGGTTTTTCATATTTAGATTAGTCTGTAGCAGCATTGGCAGCAGAAAGTTTGTGTATCTTAAACTAGGCTAGCTGCTTCTACAAGATATTTAGATTATCTATGCCTGTCAGTTAAAATCATATTGTACTAACTCTCAAAAGCCTTTTGAGGAAAGCACAACATACCCAGGCCATTGCACAAGATTTTATTCCTCTGAATTGTCTTTTCAGCTCTGCACAGAACTGGGAAGCTTCAGTGCCCATGGAAAGGCCCTGGGTATCTGCTTGAAACCCTGCTCCCAAACCTGAAGCCTTTGGAGGCAGACTGCCTCTGGGAGGATGCATTTTACCCTTTCCTCCCTGCATGGATGGTTCTTCTAGGGCCATCAGCTGCCTCTTCCAGAGAAGCAGACCATCTGGAGGGTTTTTTGCAACATTGGAGCTGCATTAACTCTGAGAAGTTATTTGTGTTGTTTGAAGTACAGCTACTCCCTGGTACTGTCATCTTCTCACCCATGGGAACATGACCTCATGGAAAAGTGTGTGTGGGCTCAGTGTCATCATTTAAGCATGTCAGAGAATTGTTGTTTTTCACCCTGAACTCCACTCCTGTCACTGGAGAGGAACCCTGAGTTCATAAGCGGTAACAGAACTCTTGTTTGATGCTCCTGTTAATAAACATTGCACAGAACTGAGTTTATTGTCCCTCAGATGCAAGTCATCCTCTAACACAGTAAAAAACAGTTAGCAGATGCTGACCACAATGCACAATTCCATACAGCAGTATCTTTTAAATTTTTTGTAATGTTTTAGAATGGAAACTAAGGATTCCCCTTTCATTGGAAGGGAGAAGATGTATATGATTTAGAATGACTGGAGTAGTAAGTCATGGGCAGAATGATGGATCTGAGATATACTTGAAGGGATAATTGTACACAACCAGTAAAGCTGGTAAATATTTAAGGGTCATGGGTTAAATGTCAGAGCCACAGTACTTGAGCTCAACTCCATAAAGTATCAAGAATGACTGGTAATTAAATCCAGGGTATATTTCACCAAAGGGAAATAAATTTGACAGCTAACAACCAATACTGGATTACCACCTCTCAGAGGTTAGGGATCATGGTAGTAATTGTAGGTGGTTTACAGTTGTTAACATAATAGTAATAGGTAGAATGATTGCTTACTCATAGACATCACAATACCAAGCAAAACTAAATCTTCTGCTTGTTAAAGAGAAAAAGAAGCCCCCTAATCATTACAGTGACTTCATTTTATTTCACTCAGCATTTTGCTGTTTAAAATAAACATCCTTAGGCTGTTCCTGCTTGAATCTCAAAAGTGAATGTAATCATGATACAATGTCCTCAACTCTTCCCTGAAGTTGAATGTAAGGAATATTTCAAGTTGTTATGAAAAGGTGGCTTTGTAATGTACTTTTCTGAGTTGTTTTACATTTAGAAAACAACATGGATAAGTATGTCTGCATTTAGTGATTGTGACAAACTCCTTTCTTTCCCTGCTCCCCCTCCCAAGATGGTTTTTACCATTGAATAATCCTCTGTGGAATAAGCTCTCCTTGGTAGCCTGCTAAGATCTTGCATTTATGGAACATTTTAGCCATAATTTTCAAGATACGCTTAAAATCATGGTTAATAATTGATGTGGCTTCTCATACTGGAAACTGATGCACAGTAGATCTGATGCAGGATTTATTAATTGCAAAATCTCCTCTGTTGTGTTTTAGGTGATCACCTAAATTAGACATGAGTTTCTTCTCACTAGGACTCACTGCTCAATAGTTTTTGTTTGTCAGCAGAAGGAGGTGCTTAGTACAAACTCTGGCTAGAGAAAATATTCATTTGCAAGATTTGACAGCAGATGTGGGAACATTATTTAGTATTGGAACAGAGCAGAGGGCTTTCAAAATGTTTAGTCAAGTGGTGTGATAGCCTCAAAAAATTATTCACATCCCATCTTCAAAGCTTGTATTTTCTGTAGCTGAGACCCCATTATTTTGAGAAGCTCATAAGAGAAAATTTTCTTGTTCCTGCCTGCTGTCCCATTGACTCCAGTTCATTTGGAATTCTGCATCACAAGGGATTTGTTGTAATTGTTTCTAACTTGCAGAGGATGATCTATTTGGACAAAAAGTCAAGTGCCTTTTCACATGTATGAGAAGCGTAACTTTTCACATGTGTGACAAATAGGACTTAATAATATTTGGGTTTGAGAGGAAGAATGCAAACTAGGCCAAATTCACGTAATCATAAGGTATGTGTCCAGTGTTGAAAAAATTCCTCACCCTTTTCAACAGTATTAATTACAATTCTTTATACCCAAGGTGACCAGCAATGGCAGAGATAGGGGAGTGACTTGAACGCTTGACTACTGCTTGTAACACAGTAGAATGTGTTGGGTATTGATAATGCAGTTCCTTCTGGCAACTTGTGCTGCACTGCAGGTCAACAACTATAACCTGGATTAAGTTAGCTGGAGTGGTAGTCATGTAAGTGGCAGTGAAGACAAAGAAACTTATTGTCAGCATGAAGAAATTTAAGTAAACCCCTGTATGCTTGCAGGTCCCTACAGGTTTTGGCAGAATACTCCTACTTATGGTAATAAAAAGGACACAGTTTGTATTTGCTTGTCTCCCAGAGGTAAAACTCTTTGAGAACAACAACCTTGACTCAACTGTGCAAAATAAGGTGATTTGTAACAAACTTGAGCAATTTTATTTATTTGTTTAGGGGAATTTTGTTTGGTTTGAGGGTTCTTGGATTTTTTAATTCTTTCCTGTACCAGCGAGCTTCCTGCTGAGACAGAAAGTTTCTTGTTCCTCAGGGGACAGGTGGGTTTGTTTGAGTAATCTCGAAGTGACAGCAACCTTTCATTGACATCACTACTGCTGTTGCTTACTTGCTGCCGCCTTCTCTTCCTCTTCCTCACTGTTCCTCTCTCCTTCCCCGCCCCCCCTCCTTTTTCTCCTCTGTGGCCATTCAGCTGTGGGCAGTCATAATGCATGGCACAGCCCTTGGTTTGTCTTTCAGGTCCTCCTGTTTCCTCCTTGTGAGGCCCAGAGGTTTCCAACGTCTGCAGTCATTTCAGGTCTTCCTTTCAAAAAGGCAATAGCTGATGTGGAGATCCTGTCCAGACCTGTGGGAAAGTGCAGCCCAGCAACAGCTATTAATACTGTTCCTTTCCCAGTCCTTCTGAAAGGAACTCCCAACAGGAAGGTTTCAGCGCTCTGCACAATTTCACAGCTTCGCTTTAACTCTTTGCCTCCTACAACATTGTTGCCTCAACAAAGCTGCCTCGGCTTTTTTTTTGCCAAATGCTCATTGTCTCTTGATATAATTGCTAGCAGAGGTTTGCCATTAAGAGTCGTTAACAACAGTGTTTTACCCAGTCCTCCCCCGGGAGATGTTAGTAGTGCTTGATTCAGAGATTATTGATGCCAACTTCAGTATTTGGAAATACATCTTTAGTGTCATCAAGGCTAATAAAAATGCTTTAAACCATAGTATCAACATGCTAGTTTGGCTTACCAGTAAATAGTTGCAATGTGTGAAGGTGTTTGCATGCTAACCTTTTTTGGAGTGTAGTTTGCTCTGTTCCTTGAGGCTTTGCTCTCCTTCAGCCTACATATTTAGCACTAATGAGATACTGCACATGCACTGCAAGGGAACAATGGAGCTTCTCATTGCTCTCTGGTAATCGCTATCATCTTGTGTCATTTTTGACATGTAGGATAGGTATGTGCCTCTTCTAGCCTCCCTTATAGGAGCTCTAAATGAAAAAAAAATTAAAAAAAAGAAAGACATATGGGGAAAAGGAATTTATATTTATCACTGGTACATGAGGTAAGCAACTTAAAGATGTGTTTCAAAGTGCCACCTATTCATGATATAGCCACTGAAATACTACAAGTTCTCTCTAGGGACATTCTTTACATTTTTAGATGGTTTTCCCATCTAGGAAACAAAAAGAATTTAGTTGGTTTCACTTTTGTTTCTAGACCAATTCTAATTGAGGTCATCCTAGTTTTTGTGGCTGGACAACATATTAATGCATTTGAACCTTAACATGAAATTATTCCCTTTGCAAAACTGAAAAGCCAGGTTTATCCTTCTTGTCCCTTTTTAACATCTCTGTTTATTTTTCAGACATAATTTTAAAAATTGTTTCTATAGTTCTGTGGAAAAATTGGTTTGTGAATGTAATTATCAACACGGTTATTGCTAAAATGCCTCTCAATAACATGTTCCCAGTAGTTGTTGCCTAAACAACAAAAAGTAATAAGCATAATAATAGCATTTTATTTACACATTCCTAGCATTTTTTAATTTAGAATTAACCACACCCCTTTTTAAAATGTAATAGAAGATATAGGATGGTAGAGTGTCACAGTGTTGTTATGACTGTAATATCCCCAAAACATAACTCTGATGGAGTTACTGGTGTTACTCCGTTCTGGCACAGTCCTTTCCTTTAAAGCTCTCAAGAAAAATAGGAATACTGCCTAAAAACACGTAACTAAAAACCACAACTTAAAATACTTCTTCTCTTTTTACTAAGAAGAAAAAAAACCTGAAGGTACAAATACACGTTCTTTGTGCAAAACTAATTTATGTAAGAAAATAAATGCTACTTTAGAGGAAATGTAACAGATGAAGTATAAAGAGTTTTACTTCCTGTATTTTGATTTTTAACCTTTCCCAATATTTCTCTATTGTAAAGTTAAAACAAAGTCTTATCAGCGAATGCCATATAGCAGCAGCTGGATAGCATTAGAGCCCTCTGTATGAGCTATTCTTCTTCATTACCTTTTTCATGACAGCTCTTACTTTGCACACAAAATGTTACTTTGTATTGGAGATTTATGTAATTTCAGTGTCTTCTATTCTGAATTAAAGCATAACTGTGGTGGAAATGGGGGGTTTACAAGTAGAGTCATCAGAAATTTATAGGAAAAAAAAAAGATTAAATTTACAATGTTCAGTGAAAAAGCATGCATTAATACAAGTACTTCAATAACTCCCCTTTCCCTGGCCCCACCTCAAATCATCCCTTCTCCCTTCATTTCATGTCAGTGAAAGAAGAACATTATTTTGGTTGATTCAGAGAGGTATTTGATGGCAGATCTGTTTCTGGTTTCTCTGTGTATTAAAACTAAATATTCTGTTCGGTGCATTCCTGTTAGAGCAAAAATGGCACATTTAAAACAAAAAAGTTTATCATTACCTGATAAGCTGATGTGGTTAATCTTTAACTTCTAATGTTTATTTAAAATGTCTCTAATTTATTTAAATAGTAATTTAAAATTGGAGCCAACAGAGTGATCCGCTACTAGTACAACATTCAGGCCTGGAGGAATCAAATTACATTTTGGACTTCTTCCTCTAATGCTGCCCTAAGGAGCATGGGAGTACTGGAGGAGTGTTCCCCTAATCCCTAGGGTGAGAAGGCATTGGTTTGTGTTACAATTTCAAATTACTAGATTGGTTCAGGAATTTTCTGACAAAATAAGTTATCACAGAAAAAAATGTTGGTTTGTTTCAATCAAATATTTGCCCGAACATACAAATTCACTGGCAGTAAATAAAAGAAGTTCGAGTCTTCATTATCTCTACCAGCACTGTTACTTTTAGACCAGTCATCCACATATTCAATCCCACATTATAGCAGTATATTTTACCATATTACTGAACATTCTAAAATGGGTATTTACAGATCTATTCACATATTTATTCCATAGGAATAATTTTGCAAGCCTGGTCTCCCACATGCCACCTGAAACTTCTTGTCTGCGTTCTGTAGAGCTGCATGCTCTTTGGTCCAAATATGAAAATATCTATGCAAAGGTATCACAACTCCAACAAAAACGATGCATGGTGACAACCTGAGAATAATCACTAAGGTGTTTAAATGACACATCTGAAGGGCTAGGCTTCAAGTCCCTTGTGGTTTCAGTGGATTAGGAATTTAGGAGATGAGTAAGGACTCTGTACACGTTGAGCAACAGGTGGTTTTGGGATAGGTCTCTCCTGGGGATGCTGTTTTGTTTTGCCTTCCTTCTCTCAGTTTCAAAAGGCTTGTGTTCACACCAGTGTAAAGTGGAAAAGTTTTAGCGTTGCAGAAAGGTTATTAAGAACAAGATAGTGATTTCTCACCCAGATCTGCCAATTACCCTTCCAGCTGTTTTGAGTTTGCATTGTCTAACAGGTCTCTCTAAGTGAGACCTGTTTGAAGCATGTAGTGATGCTGATGTTAGTCAAAGAGGCCAAGAACAGTAGTGATATCTTAAGGGGATAACCTTCCCTGGAAATTAACTTCATTATACTCCCCTCTGTTTCCATGCAAGTATTAATGGTTACTGATTAAGGGACCAGACCAAAGGAAGCCTATAGTTGATGTTCCTCATTTCAATGTGTGTTTAGGCTGGTTTCCTAAGGAAACAAGGCTTAGGCAATCACACTCTTTTTTCTGTGCCTTCCTTCTCCTTGAGGGCTTTTGAACTTGCTAGACAATTTCAAATGAGAGTCTCGCAGGTAATTAATTTTCTTCAAGTCTGAAAATCAGTGGCCGAGGAAGGGAGAGACTGAAATTAATGCCCCCACTGAGGGAATAGTAAGTACAATTTTGCTGTTGTCCATTCTATTTAACAAGAGTTGCCTGGTCGAACAGCACACACCTATGCTTCCCTTGGCTCTAGCAGAGGCTGTCTCTTGCCTGGGGACATGCTGTAGGGACTGTAAGAGGAGCAGGACCTCTTGGAGGAGGGAGGAAACAAGCAGCTGAGATGGTGAAGGACATTAAAAATTATAAACCTGTGAGAAGACAGGCATCATCAATTCTGTTGCTTACAGGACAAATTGTTGCAAGAGTGCATTTCACATTAGTGAGTTATGAAGACTAGCATGTCTTCATGGAAATACTCCTATGAGCTATGAGACGATCACACCTTTCAAGGTGACAACACAGCTCATACATGCCACTTGCCTAGTAATTTCTGACTGTAACCTTATAGCTTACATAGGAATATGGACAATACCAGGCAGAGCAGTTGCATTTCCTGTGGGTAAATCCTTTAAAGCATGACCAAAAAAAATATTTTTTTTAAAAGACGTTTCCTAGACCTTTGAATTCTTGAGTGTCTACTCTCTAGAATACACCTGTGCTTTTCAGTTCTGGTTGTTGCATCATATTTGGTGCATCACCTCTGGAGTACTTATCTAGTTTAGGCAAGATGACTGACAGCTGTCTGTATCTGCCTGTATTGTCACTTGTTAATCCAGAAAGATGTGCTCTCCAGCACTGTGCACCTGCAAACAATAACCTGTCACCATCACAGTGTAATTACTTTTATTTTTTAGCATGTTTTAAAATATGTAATAGTATTTGTATCGCTCGTAAACTTGATGTTCATAATACTGTCAGCATGTAGAGGTCAGATGATCAGTATTGTGTTAGCTTTGCCTTTTTTCCACACTACCATTTTTACATTATTCAGTTGAAAATTTTCTTCGACAGATGTAGCATGTGTTATGGTCTTATGGCTGCCAAACTCCAGCTGCAGACTTCTTGAGGCCAAGACACTCTTCTGAAACTCTTTGTCATTTCAAACTCAGATGTATATTTGAGGACAGTTCTCCAGCCTTTAAAGGTCTTCAGGGACAAAGTCCAGAAGTTTAGTAAAGAGTAATCACACCCAAAGAGAGACTTAGAAGTCTGAAAATGTTTCAGCACAATTCTATCTTGGCCCCATTTTTAGAAGAATTAAGTAATTTTAGAATTGCTTGTTCCCTTCTGTCAGGATGTCAGTCCTGCAATCCATACCACTTCTATCTCTCTGTTTTGATTTTCTCCATTTTGTTAAAGTTCCTGTCTCAGGCTTTCCTTGTACTCCATTCTTCTTTTTTGTTATAGGGTACTTAACTCCTGTTTAGAAGTAGGATGAAGACTTTGTCAGCTAGGTCTGGGTCCTTACACTTACTGGGAACAGACCTTGGACTTTGAGACTGCATATGTCCTAAATCACCCAAAGCATCTTTCTCTTGCTAGGGGAGTTCAGCTGAGACACATAAATCTTTACTCATCAGCCAGGTTTCTTTGTTTGGCCCCTCTATCTCTTCTTGGTCCTGGCACCACAGCAAGCAACAGCTTGAAAAGGTTGGAATGTTAAAAAACATTAAGTGGAAACAGGAAGGAAACACAAAGAACCAGCGAGAGAGGGGTTTTTTTCTATTGGGAGGTAGGAGCAAGACTCACTGTAGTCAAAGAAAGTCATTTGGCTTCCGGAGCATTCGTCTGGAAACCTGCTTGAATGAAGACAGCAGAATGGCAGACATAAGTGCCAATGCTTTCCTACCCAGAGGGAAAATACAGAGAGGTGAACTAAAATAGTCAGCAATAGTTTTTTTGTGCAAGTCAGTTTATATATATATTAAAACAACATCAGACCATGGATGTATCAGGTTAAGACTCCAGCTGGTCTACAGATGGAGTGAGAAGGATTAGAGAAATGTCCCATCATAGAGGATTACAAGAAAATCTTGAGAGTAGCTAGTATGAAAATACTGAACTTTCAACAGCGTATTAGCTATTCATAGGAACTGCCATACTGGCTCAAACCAGAATTTCATCCTACTAAACACCCTGTCTCTGCCAGTGGCCAATAATGAAAGCTTGAGAACAGAGAATAGGAACAATAGAAACTTATAAGTGATCCTTCCCAATGTCTACAGTGAGTAAGGTGTGCAAAGTCTGTGAATTTTTCAGGACCTGACTTTTTGTCAGCACTTAAGTATGGAATTGTATTTCCAGATCTCTCTGAGATTACCTGAAAAATTTGACAAAATTGTTTGTAGCCAAGATCTTGGAAAATTATCTGAGCAGGGAAAACAGATGTAGGAGCATCTTGTGTAAAAGAAGATATTCCATTTATCTGAGTGACATGTCAGTAAGGCCAAAACTACATACTATACATGTCTTGAAGAACATAGCACACTTACAACAATGCTGAATATGAGCCCTGCTGCTTTTTTTCTTTCCTTTTTATTTTTTTAAACTGTAATTAGCACTGTAGAGCACCCTAAGTTATTCTGCAGCTTGATGAAGTACAGAATGGTATGATTCAGTTCTATCTCTCACCAGTCCTAAAAGAGGTATTCTCTCTAATAAGATGTTCCTGCTTATACTAGAATGTTCAAAGTAGAATCTTGGCACATCTTAGCTTTGGGGTTTTAAGTGGTAGTTAGGACTGGCTTCATGTTAAATTTCTATTAGATTTGGGTAAGACAGAATTTTTTGACATTGGAATTGCTTGGACAGCAGAACTAAGAAATAGTGCTGCATTTGTTGCTGGATAAGTGAGCATGTTCAGTACACAAGAAAAGCTTTTTTCCTTCTCTGGTTCTCCTGTTTTTCTGTGAAAATTTAGTGCTTTAATTGTGTAATTTGTCATTTTGTGATGATTTCCTCTGATTTTTAGCTGTCATTAAACTTGACTTAATTCCTGAATTAATAGAATATTTATCTAAAATATTAATGTTATTATTGACTCATCAGGTCTTGTCAGGCAGATGTATTTCTGCCTTGACCCATTATATTTTGAGCAATCCTATTGGAGGTCTCACCATTATTAGTATCTTTCCAAAAAATGCTAATTAACATATAGTTGTAAAGAGTTAATATACCAGCACAGTTATACTTTAATGTTTACAAAATCTAAATAATATATTTTTCTCAATGTATATTTACCAAGGGCTTGGTTATTGCCTTTTTTCCCCCCAGGAGACATGAAGGAGATGCTACTTTGTTTACTTCATTCCATCTTTTTTTGTTATCTTCCTTAATAATTAAAAGGTGGTCATTCATGTGTAGCAGTTTGCAGCATACTTTTTCTGTTGAAGTCTTTTGGATTCCTTCTTAAAGAGTACGGATCAACAAAAATGCACGTGAATAACTTTCATAAAGCAGGTGTGGCAGGAGTGCAATAGTTTGTGCTTTTGTTTCAAGAAATTTACAGTTTAATTACAACATACTCAGCTCTCTCAGTTGTTGGTTGGTATTATTTTCCTGAGAAAGACAAAAAAGGCTTTGTAATCCTGCACTGCTGCATTCAGGGTTTAGATCTCACCTTGTAAAAGTTTTTATTGCAGCCTCCTCCTCCACTCGTGCCATGAAACAGTGAATCACTCCTTCATGTCTCTAAGTAGAACTGCAGCTCTCATGTTTTATCCTGACACCTCCTAGATGAGCTTTCCATACCAGGGAAAGGGAGGACATTTGATGCTTCTAATATTATTCTGACGCCTCCCCTTCTCAGAGGAGTCAACCTTGCTGGCTGCCTTGGCTGTGAATCCCAGCATGAGACCACATTCAGGGTGATTAATGTGTGCAGGGGCTCAAACCACCCCTGGGCTTCTTCCAGGGCATTCATTCTCAGGGCATAACGTTTCATGTGTTCAGCTGTAGGATGACCTGGGCAGAGGCCCAGTGGCGCCGATAATTTTCCGTCCTTTGTACGAGTATCCAGAGAAACTAGTCCAAAGCAACTGACGGTGGCCTCCCTCGTTGCTGCTAATGATCTTCAGTAGCTGAAGACTTCCTTCCTTGTGTGGCCCTCACACCTTACTGTGTAAATAGGTGATCTGTATTGTGGCTGTGAAGACAGAAAACGTTAACTCTTCTTCCTTAGAAAGTGATCATTTCTCTCCTCTTCAGTTTTTTGGTGTTTTTTTTTTTTTGTGAGTTTTATTTTTGGGGGGGGGTGGGAGGTGGAAGGCACAAAATATTTTTCCAGAATGTTTTTCTCAAAGAGCTCATCAAATGGTGCTATTACAGGAGTTGTTCTACAGGTTTTACATTAGCTTTCCCTTTGGTGCTCCACTATGTTTTACTTTGGTAAACACAAAAAAATCTAATTTAGAAATCTTTTTTTTTCCCCTCCCTCTTTTTTGCATTTGTATGTGAGAGCCAATACTGCAGATAAAAAGTTGTCTTTTAATAACATGACTGTTTTAAGAAAAAGTACTGAATTTCACTTGAACATTTCTGTAATTACGTAATAGTCAGCCTGAATAATGTGAAAACAATTGTGCCCATAGGATGAGGACATGACTGAGGGAGTCTTCCCTTGTTACTTTGCACGTGGCTGTTTCAAATTACCTTAATAACAGGACGATGCACACAATGCAAAATGCAAAATAAGAAGGCATCTCATCCAAAGCAAATAATGGCTGTGTACTCCTCAGTAGCTGAAAAAGATGCAAATGTATAACGAAATGAAAGACAAAGCATGAGGGAATGTCTTCATACCTAAAATACAGACAATAGACAATAAGACAATAGACAGTAGACAATAAGCTTAGACAAGGTCCATATGTATTGATAAGCTTTTCTGAGGCAAGCTAGTACAGTTGGAAGCAGTAGCAAAGGTTTTGGTCTAGTTTCAAGGTTTCTCCTTACTTCCCTGTTCTGTAGATACAAAAACGGTAGTTGCAAATAGTGATTAAGTCTTGCAACTCCAACTACCTAATTTGTGGTATCTAGAAGAAAAACTGGTCCTGAAAATCTCCATAAAGATCATGACTAGTCTTGAAAACGAATTGGTGTAGCATACTTCTGGAGGCAGATGAACCATAGAGTGTACAGCCAGAAAGCACCTGAGGGCCAGCTTCGTGAATTTAAGCCAATGAAGTTTGGTTGTGCAACTGCAGCACCTGGTTTGCGCTGAGGCACATGGTGCTTCCTCCAAGCAACCAGAGAGTATTTTCAGTGCTCACAGCAGTCTCTGGTCCCTCTCCCAGAATGTGATTTCAGTCCCTGAAAGAAACTAGTAAAGGTCTTGAGATGGCCTGAAATAATGAGATCGACGGAAGAAACAGGTGAGTCCCTGGAATTCCTTACTCCAATTGCACGTCGATAGATAAACTGAGACTGTGTTGGAAAATGGGATGAATGTCACTTCCTGTTCAGATAGACATTTGCATGTAGCTGAACTCACCGTAGCCCAGAATTCCTCAGGCTTTCTTAACTTTCATAGGCTTATCTTCAGTAAAACCAGGGACACAGTGAACTTTCCCAGGAAAGCAAAAAACTGCCTGTATTTCTGTTTCCCAAGGAGAAGCTCCCCTTAGCTACAGTCTGTGGCCCAGAGAGCCCATGGGAAAACTCTGCATGAAAATGTTTCATGTAGAGCCAGATGCTCCAAGCTCTTAAGCAAGTGGCCTTTGATTTTACTAGGAATATTGTGACTTTACGTGATTACCTCTGGAGACCGTAACTTGTATCTAAGAAGTAGAGGGAGGTACACCATAAAATACTCACCACAAAAAGATTTGCACAGAACTAGCAGAAATGCAATATCGAATGTAAAATCCTTATCTCTGATGACAGTAAACTTTTCTCAGTTCAGTTTATTGAAATAGATCTGAAACTTCTGTGTCCTTTTTTTTTTTTTTGTAAGTTCTCTTTTCAAGGATGGTGAAGCTAACATAGATAGTATATTGTATTGATACACTAGACTTAGATATTCATAAATTAGAGTAAAAGATTAAAAATTAGGGAAACATAACATATGCAGTTTGAAAAGCCAGAAAATAGAGATGTTAACTTCTTGCCTATTAAACATTTTCTGTCTTTAAAAGGCAGTCTGCCTGAAAATTTTGGAGGACTAGTAGTTGGAACAACTGCGGTACACCAATGTGTGCAACTAATTCAAAAATGAAGACAATAAAACTCTTGTTAATAAGCATATGATGTTCCAAAAGACCTCTCTTCTGCTTGTGTAACTTCAGCTTGATCCTGCTTCTAGAGCTGATTAAATAGGAAACATATTCACTAAGTTCAAGGTAGCCTATTGAACACTGACAGTATGTTAGGCTGGCGTTTTTCTTGTTTTGACATTTTAATGCTAAGTTAGCAAATGAGTTCTTAAATTACTGCTTATTCAGAAATAAACATATCATTCCACAGTGCCTTATGAGAACCAGTCAATTTTTCAGTATTAAAAGATTAGTTAGTCTTTAGTAAAAGAAGAGAGATATTTGTGGAAAGAGAATCCATGGCAAAAAACCTGTTGGTCTCAGGTTGCTTCGTACAGTGTGTCTAAAACTAAAGATATTTCCAGTATTTTTTTTTATTTCCCAGAACCAGTATAATAGCTCTTTGATTTTTCTGATGGTGCAAGTTCTGCATCAAACTTACAAACATTTACACAGGTAAAGTAGTTCTCACTAGAATTCTTGGGATTATTCATCATTATCAAAGTATTCATGTGACACTACTTTCAGGATCAGGCTCTTTTTATTCTATTTTATGTTCTTATCCTTTTATCTTTGTCTTTATAATGCTCTAAAATGAACATTTTCATTGTCTCCATTTTAGGAGCCTCATGTATGTGTAAGCAAAGTGATTGCACATTATTTTTCTTTCATTTTTTTTAACTTCCTGGGGAAGGGAGATCCTCTTCCCAAACTCAGTGTGCTATTCTGAGGCCAGTTGAAATTGAACCAAATGATCTATGAAAAGTACAGTTTTAGTGTGACTTTTTAAATATTTTTTTCTACCTTTAATTAATTTAAATATCTTTAATTAAAAGCCTTCATGAACAGGTACAATGTTACCAGTGTTTAATTTAGTAAATATTTCCATATAAAGAAGTTTCCTTTAATTAAGTACTCTAAGTATAAATTAGTTGTTGTGTTTGTTATGAAAATAGAGTGCTGTGTCCAGTTCTGGGCTCCTCAGTACAAGAAAGACAAGTGGCTACTGGAGAGGGTCCAGGGGAGGACCACAAAGATGATGAGGGGTCTGGAGCATCTCTCTTATGAGGAGAAACTGTGGGAGCTGGGCCTGTTTAGTCTGAAGAAGAGAAGACTGAGAGGGGATCTCATCAATGCATATAAATATCTCAAAGGTGGCTGCCAAGGGGGTGGTACCAGACTCTTTTCGGTGGTGCCCAGCAAGAGGATGAGGAACAATGGCCATAAACTAAATCACAAGAAGTTTCACCTCAACATGAGGAAGAACTTCTTTACGTAGGGGGTGGAAGAGCATTGGAACAGGCTGCCCAGGGAGGTCATGTGGGCTCCCTCTCTGGAGACATTCAAAACCCCCCCAGAAATGCTCCCGTGTAACCTGCTCTAGGTGACCCTGCCTTGGCACAGAGGTTTGACTAGATGATCTCCCAACCCTAGCAACCTCTGTGATTCTGTGACATAAAATATTCCTGTATATATGGCTGTAATACAGCAGATACAAGTGACGTATTGTTCAATGAGCATGTAACTAAAAGACAAAGCACTAAAACATTTCCAGGAACATGTGCAATTTTATCATTGTCAGAAATGTAAAAGTTTTTCTTTAAAGTTCTGTTAGTAGCTGAAATTATTCTGTTTGTTTTAGTTTCACTAGCCAAAACTTTTTTCCTTGCATCTGTCTTACTGTAGGGATTTTGAGTGCCTTAGTGAGTTTAAAACTCTTGTGATGAATGAAATACAGCATCAGACAGTTCAGTTCTGTAAAAGATAATGGCTGCTACTGTTATTGCATCAATTAAAAAGAACAAGTAAGAAAGAAGTAGGTTTTGGAACCGTCTGCTTTATGGTAGTTCACACAGCTGAACAGAAATCTGAGAACAAGACTTGAAGGAAAACAAAGAGCTTTACAGTATTTTTTTTTCTTTTCAGGAAAACACACAGAAGCTAATTTTAGCTTCTTGATCAAATTGACCCAGTCTTTAACCCTGGCAAACGTTACCACAACACACTTCCAATAGACAATAGTTTGCATACCAGCATCACACTGGAAACAGATGTGCATGCAGGACTGGCTTTTTTGGGAGACTCTCTGAGAATTCCACTAGAGTGAAAGCCTGAAAGTGCTTTCTTCCTAATTGGGTTATAAACTGGGTCTTTCAAACCCAGACTGGGATCTTTTCAGAGTCACTTGTGCTCTTTAAAAACTTATTATGTCACAGCTATGTTTTGACCAGGCTTTCAAAATATCATTCACTTGGAGAAAAGTTGCTTGGCATGAAGCCTGATTATTATCTTGGGGGGCAGGGGGGAGGGTGAAATTGTTAACAGCTGAACTATTCATGGGTGATGGTTGCACAATTTGTATATCAAAATGTTTGGAATGTAGACAATTACCTCTTAGTTTCTCACAAAGTCTCTTAGAGTCTATAAAGTCTGAATTTTGTTGTTTTTATAAAAAATATGGAGAACTTTTCCTGCTGCATCTGCTCCATATCCGCCCCTCACTCCTCCCTGCTGCCCCATCCATTTTCCTGGTCTGATCATCAAGTTTCCACTGCTACTATAGCTGTTACCAACCTTATCACCATCATCTCTGTTCCACTGCATTATGACTACATGTAAACTTTGGCTCTGTCAGGGACAGTGTAATATTGGTAATCCCCTGGAACATGCATTTTTGAAAAATAGGGCTGTACTTTAAAAGGCCCTTCCCATTTAGATTTTTTTTCCTATATATTGCAGAATTTTTATTTTCAAAATATTCAGTCTGGATTTGTCCTCCATAATCTGGAAAATCTCTCAAGTTTCAGAGACAGCAAATTTGGAGCATTTTTTTTTTTTCAGAGGGTAGAGAAATAATTTACTGTGAAGAATGGTAAGATAACACATCCTATCTCATTTTGCATTATATCTGATGGGCCACATCCTGAACATGAAGATAACTTTGTTCAGATCACTGTTCTAGTCAGTCAGCCTAATTTATTATTTGTTTTACAATTGCATTGGGAACTCATTCCTGGACCAGAATTCCATTATTTGCACTGTTAAACTCAGCACAAAAGGACAAATACACTCAAGCAAGTTTACAAGCAAGGAATAGAAACACAAGTAGATGCAGACAAATAATAAATGAAGGAGACAAAAAGAGAGTAGCAGCTATAGGACAATCATCAAAAGTATTTGTAACATGTCTGCAAGAAAGGGAGTTTCCTAGATGGTCACAAAACACTCTTTTCATCGACTGTAATCAAAGGGGAAGAAAATCAAAGGGGAAGAAAAAGGAAAGTTCTTGTGCAGTTTGATCTGAACGTACTTTCTTCTTCCATTGCTTGTTGTCGCTAAAATGGAAATTAAGTCTTGCATTGTTACATGATAGCATATATGCATGAAGTATTTTTTTTCAAAGTCATTATTATCTACTACAAGTTTTAATGGCATATGATATAATAGCACTAAACCGGATCTCTGGAGCACAAAGGGAGGCTCTTAATTCTACCTTGAGTTTTGTTAATATCAAATATCAGAACAATATCGGAACAACAGAAAATATGTTTTAAATTTAGGGATTCATTCAGTACAGACCCAGTTTGCAAATACTTTTGAGGAGTTAATATTTCATGTAGGTATTATGCATAGGACATTTGCTAGAAGCAACTGATAAAGCTCTAGCTTGGGTATTGATGGTGCAGCTCATAACCAGTAAGTCTGCATAGGTTACAATACCTGGACTGGAAATAGTTGGAGGGATATTAGGGTACTATAGCTGTTTATTTAAAGATACTTTTTTATGTGAATGCTTATTAAGGCTAATTCTAAGCCTTTCAAAGCCAGATTTTTGGGAAAAGCAAGACAATATGAATTAATTTGATAATCAGTTGATAGTGTGTTCTGCTGCTGTCTCTCGTATGTTAATTCATCCTGCTACTTATGAAGTCATGTTCTTATCTGTGTTTGGGGATTAGTCTCCTGTAGAATACAGGAAAAAGTAGAATTGAATATCACCAGTATTAAACGTAAAATTGATCCAGCAATGCAATGATTAAAGACCAGAACTGTATACAAACTTCAGATGATATCACATTCAGAAAAGTTGTGTAGAGCAGTCATATAGTTTTGGAAAACTCTGGGAAGTGGCAGCACTAAAATGCTACATCTTGACAAACAAATTATGTTATTTCCAAACATGTCTTAGTTTTTCTCTTAGGTAAAGGTTGGCTGTAGCTGATTGTTAAATTTGATCAGAAGTTTGTTTCTATTGGAAGGTCTTTTTTTAGCTTTAAGGGAAAGAATGCTAGATAGGCATTTAGTCATCCCCTGTCCTCCCAGCATTTTTTAAAAGGTCAGTCAGGCTTGCATCACAGAATTGGCATGTTAGTCTTGTCTTACATCTGAAATCATGATACCAGCATTTTTATTCAGTCTCTTAATGGTACACTGGTTAACATGAAGATGAATTCTGTCTTGGAGGCAAATGTACTGAAAAATCGTAAGTGTTTGGTATTCTCTCTTTTTTTCAGCTTTACCACAAGCATGACTTTAAACTTCCTTGCTTGTGCCTCCTCTAGAATATGGGGTGTGTGTAGACCAAGGGTTTGTTAGCATCATTGTAAACAACTTCAAGTGTGTGTCTCATATAACTGTCTAGGTTTCTGTCTACTACCAGACTGGAACCTGCTGTAAAAGTTTGGAAGCATCCACTGGATGATGAAGTCATCCCCTTCAGACACAAATCTGATGGCACAACTGAATATTAGGGTTGATCAGGTGTGCCTGCTGTGGCTATTGGTGAATGCTGGTTTGTAAAAATTTATCCAAAAAGAGATAAAAGAAGTCACGCAGTTATACTATAGATAAAATGTCTGTAGCAAATTTTCATATGTAGTTATAAAGGTTTTTTGATATTGTTTCAATTGCCAGTGCTAGAGTAACCCATAGCTTCTCTCTGAAACACATAGCCTCTTGCAGAGTCTTCAGACAATATGCACAGAACATTACTCAAATGCACTTATTTTGTGTGGAATTTAGAATTGTATATCTCTTGAAATATTTTGTTGATTTAAGTTTGGAAATGAAATGAGAAAAATCATTGTTTCAAAGGCATTAGAATTAGTCATTTATTTTCTTATCCCTTGAAGGCCCACTTTTAGCTTTACTCAAAAGATTTGAGCAACTCTCCCAGGCAGGGGAGTTTTCCTTTGGTCAAGTGGTGTCGTGCATTTTGTGGTGAGAAAGAAGAAAACAAATCTTTGAGGAAGGCTGTCTTGGTTCAAGGTATTACACATTGCAAAGAAGCAGATTTTTTAAAAACCCTCTCCATTTGAAGAAGTCCAGACCTATTTGAATTAAGCAGTAAGGTGTATTCCATATGACTGATTTAGGGGACTGCTTTGGATCCTGTAACTAATTTAATTACAACTATTGGAATTGTCATTACTACTTGTCAAGAAGATATTAAAATGAATGTGTGGCTAATGAACTTATAAGTCATATATTATAATTAGGAGTTACAAGCAGACTATCTCTTGCAAGAAATAGCTTCTGTGTAGTTGCATTGACTAAAAATAGCATGTGCTTTCTGTAGCCCTGGCTGGCCTTGTGACTACATCCCTAAACCTTGAAACTTTCTTATGATTTTCTGCTGGCCAACTTGGTCATCTGATTGATGGAGACATGGCTGGATTAGAGGCCCAGATAGCCAGCTTCTGTATTTGCAATGGTGTAGATCAGGGCAAATGCTTCTAATTTTGGGCAATGCAGTTTACTCATTTCCCATGGGGGACCCTCTTTCTTTCCTATTTACAACAACATCTGTGCTTGCACTTAACCACATGTTTGAAGGATTACTTGAATCAGAGCCAGGGCAGGTCATGCTGGAACGGTTTTCTCACATGAACTTTACTAATTTATTTTTTTCCCCATTAATTGCAGTTTCTCACTACTGCTCCGAAATTTGCGGTACCATTTGTATTAGTAGGGGTCTGGAAATAGCACCGAATATTTCTGTGTTCACAGCAGAAAATCTATTCCAGCTTGTCAAATAAGTTACAGGAAATAAAAAAAAAAAACAAATAAATAAAAGTTGTTACAAGCATGCATAGTGCTGATTTTTCAGTATTTTATATCACGGTTGCATTAAATGTTTTCCCATTAGAATGCCAATGTAGCTTATATTTTATAAGTTGAATGTTTGCCTGGATTAATTTGAAAAATTGCTTCTGTGTTAATATGTGAAACTGAGTTGAATTTTATGTTCCTAAAGAAAAGCAGTCAAATTTTCTCTTGTTATCTTTTTATCCATATAAACAAGGGAAAAATTTTCTAAGTGCAAGGTGAATTTTTCTATTTATTACTTACATGTTAAATATAGAAAAAACCAAAACAGTGCTTCTGGCCATCCTACCTCATAAAAAAGGAAAACAAGCACTGCATCCTTCTCTTTATATTATTTTTTTCTTTGAGACAAAAACATGGCAACTGTTGAGCTTGAGGATGCTTTTGGGCACTGATCCTTCAGACAGTGAATTCAAGGGATATTATGACTCATGTGACATTATTCCTGAGCATAAAATTACTCACATATGAAAGTAATGGAATGTGTTTGAAGTTTTGGACCAGCATTTTGGTCACTCAGCAGGTGGTTAACTTGTAACCTGGAAAAACTTGTGGTGGATGTTATGAGGAGAATAATTATAAAAGATAGTAGAAAGCTGTGGACATTAATGAATCAGAAGGTGATTTACCAATGGTGTGCATGGGGAGGGGTGCAGTGCATAATCAAACAGTGCAAGATAATTCAATGCCAGGAGTGAGACAAGTTCCTTGCTCTGCAAGCAGCCCTGTCAACTTACTGGGACCATTTGCTGGGTTTAAGTGCTGCTTAAATGAATAAGAACCTGGCACTGTATGCACATTTAATGTCTCTTCTGTAAATCTCACCACTGCAAGGGAGTTATGAGGTGATTTCTGCTGGTTTTAGATGATCAAGGCTTGTTGCGGATGAAATCATTCACATCAATTTCAGCTGTAAGCTTGAGCGAGTCCATCATTTTGCAATATGTATGAATCTTTCTTGTCTGAATTTTCCGCTACTTTGGCAGGAGTGGCTGATGGTGGCACCTTCCTCTTGCTCTCTCTAGCCTCCTATCTCACCTTCTGATGAAATCAGAGGAGCAGAATCAACCTGTATTTACACCACTGGTGTCATGTCTGCAGCAAAACGCTCAGTAGTGCACAGTCATTTGTAAAAGAGTGCTGATGCAGCACAGCTCATCAAGCATGTGCTTCTCTCCTCTGCCCTGTGCACCAGCTGTTTCATTTTGGTCTTTGCTTTAGGCACGTGGTGAATGAACTCATATTTTAGAAACAATTTAAGTAGAAGCAGATTTGGGCATAAATCTTCTCTTGAAGTATTTGCTTTAATATCAGCCCAATTTCTGCCGAGTGATGAATATTAGAGTTCTACTAAATGTACATGCAAACAGCTTGAGTACAAGCATAGACATTCCCACATCTCCGTTTCAAGCTGTGGGGAAGTATCTCCAAAGAAGCCACGCTCATTTGTTATTCTAAGATTTCATTCCATAACACACCTTTTAGGAATTTGGATTCTAGGACTTTGGCTCCATTTGTTCTGCATCTCTTTCCAACCTGCAAGATTTTCTGCCAAAGCATTTCTGGAAAAAGAAGTCTGTGAAAAAAAATAGCATTCTGACAGCAGTGTAAGGTGTAGTGTGAGTAGTAACCAATTAAGTACATATAACTGTAACCCTTCAAAGTAGTTACTCATCTCCTGACTTCCTTATGACTTCTCACGTTGGTAGGGATGACCAGAAGTCCATCTAATGTAATGCCAGCAGCCAAGCTATGCTTACACTCCATGCAGCCCTTGGAGGACCATATTGGTGCTGTGCTGATGCTGCTCCAACTCATGTTCAGCAAAGCATTTAAGCCCAAGAGTAGTTTGCTGAGTTCCAGGGACCTGTATGAGACCTTCAAAGAGAAGGGCAAGCAGAAATGCTTTGCTGGGTCTGGTCCTAAATGGGTGGAGGAGGAATATGTTGCGAAAGAAGTTTAAAGCTGCTCAGCTCACGAGGCTACAGTGATCTTATTTAAAATAGTATAAGACTTAATATAAATTTAGAAAACGATTCCTTGAGTCAGCCATTTGAGCTTCCTGCCCTCGGCAGAGACAGCTGTGTTTGATTGATAGGTGCACCTCCCATCCCTTCACACCACATATGTGTGGTGAGGGTGTGAGATTTTCCCAGTTATTCTTGCTCTTAGGTTGAAGCAGATGTGCTGCCTTGTTTCCTTCAAAGAGAAAAACATTCATTTATTTGGTCTGAAAAAATTCAATTGCTGGGACAACAGGTCCTCTGATTCTTTTTGCAATTTATCATCTGTCTGTTACTCTGACTGCACAGCCCATGGCCCACAGAGGGAAAGTGATGACAAGGCCAGCTGGCAGCAAGCACTCATTGCAGTTTAACCCAGGTGGCCGCAGTGCTTTACAGACAACGCAGCTCGCAAAATGCACTGCTGGTGGTGAGGACTTCTCATTTTCATTTTTGCCTACTCAGTCAGTTTTGAAATTCAGCTAATTGTCTGGTTAATGTACTGTCTTCTGCTCTGTCGTAAGACCCAGTGCCAAAAAGTGACTTAATATGAAGAAGGAGAAATATAGGGTGCCAAAGCTGTTGGCTTCTTATATGAAAACTGTGACAAGCAGACATTAGCTGAAGTTGGATGCAGCTCCCTCCCTGCTGAACAACAGATTAGGCCATGAGTCTAAAGAATCATGTGGAGAAACATCCTTCTCAATGGGACACAAATGTCTTGGAGATGCCTCCTTCAGTCTTCATATAGATGCACAAGCTTTCTTTTCCAGGCAACTATCAAATGTCTTCTGATAGCTAGAAGAAATGAGTCAATACTTGGTGGAGTTTTTTTTTCCTTTGTTTGCTTCTCTCTCCTAAGAAATCCAGAAGCTAAAATTTTGAAAGTAGGAGAAAAAAAATGAAAGAAAAACCGAACTTAATTATTTTACTTTCCTTCAGATTTTTCTCTACAAAAAATTTACGAACAGAAAAGTAGTTCTTCCACAGAGATAAAATCTTGCTCTTTGGCCTCCTCAAACTCCAGTAAGAGTTTGTTTGGATAAACTGATTGACAGGGCAAATTCTGCATACAGTGCTTCTGGCCTTTATCTTGCAACTGCTCCCATGCAGGTTGATCCCACAACCCTTGGGGACTCCCTTTGTGAGGACTCCTCTCTTCCAAATGTCATCAGAAGGGGACCATCATTGCTTTTTGAAATAAAACAGAAGAAGCTCTGAGAAGAAGTAATCATTTTTTTGCCTTGAAATTACAATAACCAGCATTACCACATTAAGAGAAAAAAATTGCATTTTTTAAAAATTTCTCTTCCCTTAAGGCACTCTTAGTACTTCCAAACCAGTTCTAATGCACAAATGTTCCAGCATGTTTCTAAACCTGAAAATCATTCTGGGTAATAGGAGATCGGGAAACCATTGTCTGAAATAGGGTGCTGTATATATTTTATCCTTAGAAATTTGGTCATGATTCTCTGCACAAAAGCTTTCTCAAATGGGCAAGCATATGGGGAAAAGATGGAATGGATAGGAGAAGAAATTGCATGTTGGCAGTATATATGATTATTCAGTAAAAGAAAGGACAGGATCAGTCTGAAGAATAAAATTAACATTTTCTTCTCACTGGATCCTCTTTCTGTTACCAGAAAACCAGTACAAGCTTTTGTGCTATTGCTGCCTGGTGTTGCCATGTACACAGAGACTAAATTCATTCATAGACAGCTGAATCCTCAGAGGAAAGTTTAAAGCAGTGGTGTCTAGACCACTGATATGACTCATGAATGCCCAGCCTGTAACCAATTCCACCCTGTCTTCTTGGGTCTGCAAACTGCCTGAAGCTATAGCTCAAAAAGACTCGTGTACATATATGTATATCTGTGTGTGTGTATGCGTGTTTCATTTGAGATTTGTTATACAACTCTTGATTTTGTAATCAACCCTTACTTACTTTATTGCCACTCATTTTAAGTGGTGGGAGATGGTTGGTGAGAGCCTATGCTCTGAGGAAAGTAAAGGAAGAAGCAGAAAGATAATAAGGTAGGAAAGCCTCAAGGGAAACAAAAGGGAAGATGCAGAACTGAAGAAGCAGAAGAGGGGAGAAAGACCTTTGGAACAGTCATGAAAGTAGACTTGGGGTGGTACTTGTGTACACATAATTAATAAATTAATTTTTTTTCTAATTACCATGTTGACAGAAAGACTTTTGGTCTAGACTATTCCCTGGCATTAAAAAAAAAAATAAATCCTTCAGAAAAACTCTATGAAAAAATAATTGTCAGTGAAGCCCTTAGTATGACAATCAGCAAGCTAGCAATCCTCCAAAGGAGTAGTAGGACTGAGCTAAGCAGAGCAATAAAAAGGTGCCAAGCATTTAAGCTTACATCAGAGCACAATGTGGCTTCTGCCATAGCTGGAGAGAAAAGGAATGAGCTAATAAAATCAGTGTGCATTTGCATACAAGGGAAACCAAGCCACCAAACTGACTGGTGGAGCAGCCAGGCCATACTCCCAAGGGAACAGCAGCTTAACCAACAGATGTTTGCTCAAATAGCAAACATGTGGAATCTTCCGGTGATGGATTTATTCAAATCCAGGTGGCCATGAGCCAGGAATATGAAAAAGAAGCAGGGTAGAAGTTATATTTATAGCTTTTTACTGGCCCAGCAGATTACGCTTTTCATGAATGAGAAAGACGTCAGTTAGAAAGCTCTACAAGGCCCTGATTTTTTGAGGTCTTAGAGTGACAGGACCCAATTCATTCGGACATGGAAAAAAGGAAATTAGCTGACTAGGAGGTTGCAAAATTCTTCCCTCAAAAATGCCCCTAATGCTGCCCTTGACTCAGTTGAGATTCATGGCATGTGTGTAAGCATAAAAATGTCCCAGCTCAACCAGATATATTTGCAGATTTTTTTTTTCCATGGAATAAATCTATCATACATTTCACATGATCTCCTTTGTCAGGTATTTTGGACTTTCTAAATTTCTTTAGATAACCATTGTAGCTCTTAGGGAATTCAAATGTTTGTGTGTCTGTTTTTAGATGACACAAAACTATCTAGTTCTGCTATCACATATGTATGAACAAGAATGGTGGTTGACATTTCACTGAGCTTTTTTATCAATGGTTGCCTTTTCCTTTTTATGTTGAGGTGGTACTTTGGGACCTGTCTCCTAGTCCAGGATCTCAGGTCTGTGGGCACAGTATGTGTGCAACAGCAGGATAGTCTGTTCTCAGAAGATTAGATCCAAGAGACAACAGATGAAAACAGCCATCAACAAAATATAAGGTAACGCTGGAACTAGACAAATGGAAAAAAAGACTGAATATATACCATTTTCAGTTTGCAATCCCACTATGCAAATTTATAAGAAATAAAAATCTCCTGAGAAGGACTCCTGTTTATTCTACCATAAAGTTGGTTTATTTTCACTTAAGGAGCATAGGAAAAATGACCACTGGTGGACTGTTCAGAGTGTCTTAATGGGGGCCTTCAGAATTAGACAAAAGCCATATTCTGCAAATCAAACCAGCTTCTGCTTTTCGGACAGACCAGTTGTAGCTCTGAATTAACTTATGTTTTTCATCTGTTGGATGTATCTCTCTGTTGTCCCTTGCCAGAGATTGCAAGGTCCCAGAGGAAAAAGCTGCATTTTCAGTTGTGTGTTTGCACAGTGCTAAAAGCAGATCGGGATTCCTTTGTATTAGGCACTACACAAATATGTAGGAAGAGAGTAGACTCTGCCCCAAAGGACTGTCAATCTGTTATAGACAGGCCAGATAAAGGATGAAAGATGGAATAGCTAGAAAGGTACCAAAGGTCAAATCATAGCAGAGCTACACATAGGACAAAGTCTCCTGACATTCAGCCTGATGTTCTGCCACTGGACTACTCTGCTGCTGCAACTGCACTGGGAACATGTTTCCCATGCCTTGTTAATTTGTCTGAGGAAAACGTTCAGTGTCGTGAGGCATTTTCCCTCTATTTAAGAAAGGAAGAGTGTGTGAGAAAACATGTTTGTTTGCAAGTTTGCAGATGAGGCATAGCTTGTAGGGAGGACATAGTACCATTTATTGCTCTAACTGAAGTCGATCAAGACCTGTAAAAAGGCTTCTCTGTGTAAAAAAACATTAGGAGTTTTTTTTTCACATTGAATCATTTGGCTTCATAAAATCTATAGCTTCTCCCTAAAACTCTATCTTGCTTTATTCTCATTCTTCTACAACTGTAATGATGCTAGTTGATGAAGTCTTTTATTTGTGAACTAGGTAGTCAAAATATCTTCCAGTTTTCCATCATGGTTTTTGTCCAAAAGGATTGGCTCATTTCATAGTGGAGAGATGCTTATTAGATACTGTCCAAGAAGTGAAATTTATATACCAAGATGTTCAGGTGCACATTTATTGCATAGCACTGAGGACATGGAGTCATTTGAACAGGAGATGCCAACTTCAGCCCTAGCGAAGAGGGCCTTAATACTGTACAGATGGAGAAGGCAAAACCTCTTTTTTGGAAGTCTCTCTAAGAAGCATGGAAGACAATATAATTGCTACTCTGGGAAGTTTTGTATTTCATTAATTCAGTTTAATATCCAGTGAGAACCAAATACACAAACCTCAGCTCTTGGCACTGTAAATGACTTGAATGCCCTCGACTGTTAAGGTGAAACCCTATTCCTGTAGAACCTTATGGATATGCCCCTACTGACTTTTACCTCCACTAAGGTATGAGAAAATGATCACAGGTTCAGGATTTCATCCAGGTTCCTGCTGCAATTCTACCCTGTGAAAAGCACCCAGAATTTTGCAAGACTACAAGAATTGCTGCGCAGTATCCTCTGGATGTTAGTGTCACTCAGGGTCACTGAGATATACAGTGAAGGAAAAGCTTCTCTGCCTGATGTCCTAACACTAAAAGGAAATACTGCGATGAGTCCTGTAAGCTTGTGTTGGGAAGTTTCAAAGTATTTTGTCATATGTTGATTAAGTATGTAAATACATAATAATAAAAGCATCATTATGTGTAGTTTGTGTGGTTTTTTTTTTTTAATGAGTTCCTTTATTTAAAAAGAAACAAGAAACTTGTTTAATTTTCTGGGAACATTGTCCAGTGAAGCTATTATTTTCACTATGGACCAGTAAAATTATGGTAGAGCTGCCAAAACTCATCTTGAAAAGTAAATAGAAAATCCTGCAACTTTGGTTTATACAAGTGAGATGGCCATTCCACAATGGTTCTTCAAGTGTAATTAATCTTACTTTGAACATTAAAGTTACTTGAGGTGAATTTGATTTCAAGATTTTTGAATACTACCAGGCACAGCTAACTTATCTATCTTAAGCAGAGAGGTCTGTTGGTGTTTTTTCCATCAGTGTATACCTCCTTTTGCTGCAGTTAATCCTTATCCATCTGTCTTTATTATTGCAGTATTGTTTCATGTAGTCCTACACTTTGCCCGAACTCTTAATTTACACATTTGGCTTGGCTGAGTCCCTTTCACCCTGCCTACAGATTTATCCCATGTCATCTCCTCATTGCAATTTATAACCTCTATAAAATGTCATGTAGAGTCACTTTTTATATGTTTCTGAGTAATGGTTAGAAAGAATTGCATAGGGAATCAAAAATCTAATGAGCTGTACATTATTTTACTATTTATAACTAGAGAGCAGTCATTGACAATATTTGGCAATTTTACAGCTAAGAGCCCGGACTATTGTGCTTTTGAATGTAATTCATTAAGCAAATAAAACTCTTATTGGTAGCGGGTCCTGTTAAACCTGTGGCACGGCATGAGTTCCAGGCCCATACAGCTGTGGAAGTTTCGTAGTACCTGCATACATCTTGCATGTCTGGACACTAATATTTTACACTTACTTCATAGTTTTATTTATTCAATTGCTTTTATGCACTTGATTGGGCTGTAACCAGCCATTTATAGTAGAAACCTTGGGTGGGGAGGGAGGGGGTAATGTGAGAAATAAAATGCATTTATTCTGAGAAGATTTAAATCCTCATTTTATGAGGCATGAGTTTTAGTGAGTCTAAGCAGTGGGGAAAATGGACAAAATATTAGTGGCTTACACCAACATAAAAAAATCTTGGAAAATAGCATTAAGGGGAAAAAAATTACTAGTGTAAAATCACCCTGTGATAAGCAAGAATGAATTCAGCACTGTTCCTGAACTGATTGTGGAATTTTAATTCCTTTCTTACCCTGAGTAGATTCTCCTAATAAAGTTGTTTGACTCACCAGAAGGAAGTCTTGTTACACTGTAGGGATTTAATATAATCTCATTGCATGAGTTCATAACTATGTGTGTAGGTAGATAAGTTTGGCTTTATTTCTTTCACAGTGATTTCTATCGAGCAGGAAAAGCTTTTATGTTTATTTGGAGGTGTTTTAATGCTTAAATTATTGTGGTTCTTGTTGCCCTCCTGACTCATATGGTTATAAATCAGGATTATTTTCCCTGCAATTAGTAAGATTATACCAATATAAAACAAGCATAACCAAAACCCACCTGCATCATGTGTTAAAGAGGAGCAAGAGCAAAGGCTGCTCAGTTATTCATGTGGCTAACATGTTTGTCACTTGATTAGATCTTGCAATTTGCATAATGCCTTAAAATGAATTAAAATAACAAGGTGTTGTGCTACTTGCATAAACATTTGCTTTGGGAAATAAAAGCAGTTATTAAAAACCTTATCTCCTCAACATCTGTGTTAATTCATGGCACTTTAACAGAAGTGAGGAAAAAAGGAGATAGTGGATATTGAAACAGCGAGGTATGTGTTTGTATGTGTTAAAATGAATAGTTTGCACTGGTGTGTACTACTGACTTTTCTTTGCATAGGTTGCTTTCCCATTCTTGAGAATCCAGTTCTGTGTGTGAGAAGTACCAGAGGGACTAGTAGATGTCTTACTATTTCCGTGGGTTGCTTCTGTGGGTGGGTTTGTTGTGGTTTTTTTTTTGATCACTCACAATTTCAGATTGTTTGGGAGCCTCTCCACATTCTGCAACCAGATATTGGAACATCTTCTGTTGCCATGGCTGCTTTAACAATTTTGGCCTCGAGACGCAATTCTGCCCAGAAGTTGTGCAGGCTTTGAGAGCACAGCTTACAGAATCAAAGAATCATACAATCATAGAGTGTCTTGGGTGGAAAGGGATCTCAACGATCCTCTAGTTCCGAATCCCCTACCACGGGCAGGAACCTTCCACTAGACTAGGTTGTGCAGAGCCCCATCCAGTTAGGCCTTCAGCACTTTCCCAGATGGGACACCATGCCAATATATCTGGCTCTTGGGAAACACACGGCACTCACAACATCTCCTTGCTGCCGTCTAATGTGGCAGAGCATGGGTTTGCAGTGCCATGATGCCTTGTCATTGAGCTTTTAAAATAATCTCTGGATTTTTTTTTGTTTTGGTTTGGGTTTTTTGTTTCCCAGAGACGAAAAGGAAAGCATGCCTTAGGCTTGTTCAGAAGGCACCAGTGGGTTGAAAAGTCTGTGAGAATGAGCAAACCTTCTTCCTGCATTAGTATTAACCAGGATATCCTGTTCCTTGATCATTGCCTCAAGGATGAGGGAATTTTTCTATACAGTATACCTTGGTTTGTGGCTGAGAAAAGAAGAGACTTCATCCATTTTAGGAATCTTGAAGGGGGGTGGCCATGGCAGGGGGGAGGAAAAGTTAATAGGAAACAGATTTAGAAAAATATTGTATCTATTCTTCTGGGTGAATAAATCAGTGACTGGAACAGCTTGATAGCTGTAACCATAACCTGCTACGCTGCACAGAAATAAATATTCCCTTTAGGTCACTGTCTACATACCATATCGTATCTGTGTGCTTGGCAACAAGTTCCTGCCATGTGCAGTAAATGCTTGTGAGAGAACAGACAGGGGAAGGTAGAGTTGGTTTTTTTAGCAAAAAATAATTGGAAAAATATCATTCCTAGATTTTAGTAATGCATCACTTAGATTTCACTATACCATGTTTACGTGATGTGTGACTGGGATATAATTTGATTGCCTATGCAAACATACAGTTAAACCATACCTGAAAGATCAGGTAGCTGTACTCTCCTCAATAGCATGAGTATTTTCATGCTGGACCATTTCTCTTCTCAGTTACATTTGTTTCTCAGTACTTGCACCAGTATAAACAACAGGAGAAAATAGCTGATGCAATGTCCTCCACGTTGCCAGCTTGAATTAAGCTTGGTTTTCTACACACAAAGTCATTCTCACATCTCAAGGAAATACTTTCAAGTTCATTTGAAAACAAAGCTGGCAAAGGTCTGTAGATTACTTTTTTTATTTAAATTACTAGTTCCTGCTTATTTTCAATATTGCCCTATAAACCAAAATATCTATGCCTTGCATTTCACACCTCACAATATGCTTTTCTTCATTAACTTCTTCCCTTCCCTCCTCCAACCCCATGTACCTAAACTGCTGTAGCAAATGTAGAACCGAACAACTTTGTTAACTTCAAGTTTTCATTCAGATTTACTGACGCAAGCCAGTTAGAGAGGGGGGAGTGTTGGCTATCGCCTTTACAGAGTTTCTCTAATTATTGAACTGGTACCTCTAGGGTCCAGTAAAGCTCTGCACTGTTAGTTAGTAATAAAGTAACTGAACTACTCCTTTTCTATTTTCTTTTTTTTTTCTTTTGACTTCTTTGGTACTTTCTGGCCTTTCTAAAGGGAGCCCCCACCTACTGCTGTAAATTGTAGCTGTAGCCTTGATAATACAGTACTTGGACAATAAGGTCTCAAGGGGTGCTTACTGAAAGAGATTAAACTGTAATTAAACTGCCCTATGAGTAAGAAGGAAAGGGGAAAAAAAAGATTTGTGGTTTTCATAAAGCAGAAAAAAATACATTCACTGGTGTTTACAGCTCTGAGACTTTTTTTCACCCTCCATCTTGACTACAAAACAATCTTATTTTTAGCTGGACAGGGGTTTGCAGTAGTGCCATATCAATCCCACAATCCTGTTCTTTGAAATAATTGCGCTGAGTTAGTCCCCAGTCAGCACTAACTGACTGAAAAGCAGGAAAGAAATATTTAACACACATACATAGAAGTGGATGAAATTTACCATAAAAGTATGAATTTATGTAAGCAGTCTGCAGTTCTGTGTGTGTATATATATATATATATTAAATGGGGCCTTAACTGAACATGTAGCTATATAATATCCTTTTGTTTAGGCTCAAAATTGTGGTGGGGAGGGGTTGAAGACTTTTTTGTTGCCTTTTTTTTTTTTTGTTAACCCCTCCACTTATCAGCTCAGCTATTAAATATTGTGGCTTTCTAGCTATCAGTCTCCGATCAGCACAGTTAGTCCATTTTACCTTCTGAGGAAGTGCACTTTGAGCCAGCTGGAGCACAAAAAATGTAGGAGCTGGAGAAAGTCATAATTGAAACAGGCGACTGCTCCAGTACAGACAGGAAATAAAAGGAAGACGGGGCCCTTCAATGTATTAAATTAGATGTTTCAAATTCAGACAGTATCAGGAAAAAGAAGACTTGTGTTAGGAAAAAAAAAAGGTAACAGTAAGTTCATTCAGCTGAACACCCAGCCCTCCATTTTTCCCCCCTTAACATATGTTTTTGCTGGAATCTTACTATGATGCACTGAAGGGTAGAAATTACACAGGCCCCTCTGATTGCTGAACAACAGAGTAGCAGGTCCCTGTACTAATGTTATACTGTCCATATTTTCTCCCCCTTCAGACAGTCATTGACTATTCTCATTCTGTAAATTAAGCATGAAATTATGTTGGGCTGAGGAAACAAGATTCCAGCTGCTCAGTACTTAGAAAGAAAAGTATATTGTACCTATAGCAAAAGCATTAATTGTATAAATTTCCTGCATGTTTGTTTGAGATAGACCTACTTCACTTCTCTATACATAGTACATACTCGTGTCCATAAATCACATGAACATATCCATGCAAACTAATTTCTTCTTGCCATACAACCACCACCTAGTATTGCTGTTTGCATGCTTTTATCATGTCTGCAGTTTTCTCCTTAGTCATGCGTTTGAATATGTATAGTGCATGTTGACAAAGTATGAAGATTTTTATTAGTTCAGAGTTTAAAATGACCCTGTTATTCATAAGTTGCTATACATGAGCTCTTATGGATTGTTCCAAGCAAGTGCCACTGAAAACCCCATGTTGTGCTGCTCCATTGGGCCCCCAGTGAATCTGTGACATGCATTTTATGTATGCAACTGGTTTTGGTTTGTTTGCTTTACAATTTAATGACAAAGTACTGGGTGTAATATTTGTATTCTTTCATCTTAGCCTCTAAAATGACCTCAGGGATATTACTTAACATTAAAACTGCTCAAAATTTTTGTAAATTCAAAATATAATTTTTATTTTTATGAAAAGCATTTTTCAATTAGTAATTGAAAATATAATTTTTTCCTAACAACTGAAATCTCTGTATTTTAAAATATGAAGCATACAATGCACTGAGGTAGGCCAGAATCTATTAAAGTCTGACCAACTGGTACATCTTGCTGTATGCTTTGAAACCTACTAAACTTGGCACTTTAGGAAGACAGAAATCTTTGGCTCAGAACAATTAAGGTTTACAAAGCATATAAATTACAACAGGAATGCCTCTAATCACTCATTTACCTTCTAAAATGCCTCAAGGGTTTTGGATTAGAAGAGAACCATTTCAAAGATTAAGATGAAGTATCTTAGAAGCAAATGGATATAGAGAAATGTATTTTTTTTCTGTTGGTATTTTTTGATGTCATAAGAAAAAACAATTTTGAGGCATATGGTGTGTAAACAAAAAAGCTATTTATTGGGGTAACAGGAGTTTTAAAAAGTGAAACATGGAAACCTGATACAGAAGCTGGAGGATTAAAAAAACCCATGAATTGTGAGATTAAGTAAATTCCTTAGCTGTGTTATGGTTTTGTGAAGTTTTTGACTGTCTAAAAAACTCAAGGTGCTCAAAAGTAGAGCATTGTTTTTATGTATTATCTTCATTTGAGCTGTCTAGGTTGTTCCCCTTTTTAAGAATAAGATAATTCCTTTTTTCTGTCTTTTGCCATCTTATGTGCATACCACCCTTTTTATATGCACACAAGGGCTAATTAGCTCCTATAATCAGAAGACAAGTAGGTAAAGCTTGGTAGAATTAAGTTTTGCATCCTTTTATCTCATCAATTGAGAAGGTGTTGGAACTGTTTGACTAGAGGAAGTTATTTGAAATGAGGGATCAGTTGGCTAAGCAAAGGTATGTGTATAAGCAGTATGCAAAATTCTGTATCTGTTTTCCATGTTCCCAGAGTATTGTCATTCTTTCTCACTTTCTTTGTAAGTTTTTCAATGTTTTTAAAGATAGCACTGCAGCGCCATTTTTTGTGAAGGAATCTCTCACTGCAACTGCATTGTATGTTGTGCAAATGTCAACAGGGAGGAAGCAGGTGAGTAGCACAAAGGAATGCAACCTAGATAGGACTAGAAGTTGCCTCTTGGGCTTAGAAGCTCTGGAAAGTTGCCCAGACATGCAAGAAAACCAGAGCATTTCGCTGAATTCTTACTGCTGAACCATGGGGACAAAAAGTACTGAAAAGTATGTTCTTTTTGGTGATATCCATGGGCTGCAGGTTTTTTGGGGGTGATTGACTTCAGTGGTTTTAGGGTTTTGGTTGTGGGTTTGATGGGATATTTACCTATTTATGAAATAGATGGGAGGTGAATAAGGTATATTTTTTCTGCAGCTTAATTTTACATAGTTGTGATTCAGTAAACACGCATGCTTGTAAAATTATAAAATGCAAGAGGCTTCTATGTTACATGGCTCCATATCTGGCAATCCCTTTTTTATCTTAAAAATGAAAGACATCACACCAGCTTGCTTTTGTTGTTAAAATTAACCTCAGAAAGCACCTCTAAAACTGGGCTTGAAAACATGTGACTGTGTTAAAGGAAGCATTTTTAAAGTAGGCAATTCAGAAAATATTTCCAGTGATTCAGCTCATGACTTACTCTTTGCAGGAAAGATGTACTGTATTGTGCCTAGGGTAAAGTGTGCTTCTCCGTAATTATTAGTGCAAAATCTATGAAAAAATGACATTTTCTCTTTATGTTGTGACCCAAATGGTACTGTGGAGTGAGAGCTGTGCTTATGTAGTGTGAAACGCAGCAGTCATATTCACCTGGCTCCACCTGTCCACAGGGTAGTGAAATGGATGTGTTTCTCCAGGCCCCATCTTGCGTCTCTGAGAAGGGAGTGCCTCCATTGTAATGGCAGCCTTCTCAAGAATGCCTATACAAACCCAGACCAAAGCTGGGATTTCCAAAGACTTAGTGAATGTACGTAGCTTTGTGTGGGTGTAACTAAGCTGGCTTTGAGGAAGCAAAATGTGCCTCTTAGGCAGCATAGGTTTTGGGCACAGGGTATTTCCTTGAAGCGGCAGACCTTCATTAGCTATGGCCACAAAAGGCCTGTGTAGGTGTGAGAGAGGGGAAGCAATACAACTTTTTCACCTTGGATTTGTTAATTGTGCTGTAGGATAGTGGCATTCTGCCAAAGAGACCATTTGCTTGCCTAGTTGCGATGTACATACATTGAGCAGTTTTCAAGTCATGCTGTCAATGGTAGATTTAGATTTGAATTCAGAGCTGCTTCCAAATTGAGATGCTGTGCCACTCCAGGAGTGAGCTGCTGGTGAGGCAGCACAGGAAATGAAAGCAAAACAGACTGTTCAAACAGTGTTGGGTACCTGCTTTCATCCGTGGCTGGAGATTGTTCATTTAGAGGAATCCTCAGACTCATCACTTACTGACAGATGAGAGGTGCGACTTTCTGTGTTGTTGACAGGTGACTGACTGCAGTGGGATGATAAGACCTTGTAATCAACGTGAGCACTTTGATGAGATGTGCAGCCCCAGTCCACCAAGATGGAAAGGGTCTGAGTATAGCTCCCCAAGCTGCTAAGCTCAAAGAATTGGAGGATTTGCTGCATTCTCTGTCCAATATGCCTGTGTTACCTTTGGAAAAAAGCTGGGAAAGAAAGTTAGGTTCAACCTGGTTGCAGTGTTAGCTTGCTTAAAAGGTTAGTCTAATAAGGGTATTCTTGAGAGTAAGATTTTTTTTCCCTATTGTTTTACATTACTTTATATTCAGGATTCTGAACTTGAAAAAATAATCAAAAATTGGTATGCTCTTTTCTGTCAGGGGTAGGGCATGTTTGTGCCTCGTGACTTTATGTCACTTTGAATAATTTATTTCTGCCATAGTCAGCCTGAAAGCTTTCTGTCTGATTAACAGAAACCAGAATTTGGGCCCACAGCTTGCACAAACATTTGTGCAATTATCTAATAGTTTCTTATTTGCCTGCAGCAGAAGAATGAATCAAGAATTAATTATCACATCAGAAGATTCTCACCTCAGCTTCCTGTCTTTCTTTTGTATTTCATTATTATCCCAACCTTTCCAATTGGTGTTCATAGGCATGTAACAATGCAGCCCTGGACTGCAGAGGCTGGTAGGAAATATTCCTTCATTTACTTTTCCTGTCTTGCATTTTATGTTCTACTTGTGGGTTTGGTGCCAGTTGCCTGGCTTTGGGAAGAAACAACAACCACGGATTTTTCTCATGGCTTTTACCTGAAGTCATAATTTCAACTAAGTCTGCAGAAAAATGCATAGATATTTGCAGACATTTTGGCAAACTTGGTAGATGATATTTGGGAGTTCACTACGGAAGTTTCTCGCAACTCTGTGGGCATATTGGTTGCAGTAGGTGCCAGCTGGATTGCCTGTTCTCCAGCCTATTTTTCACAGGCACTTACAAAGCTAGTCTGGGGAGATGTTCAACAGCTCATGTAGGAGCAAGGTGCTGGTAGTCAGTAAAAACCAGGCACCTGCTTACCTCTTTATTTGAGAAAACTTCCTCATAAATGGTGAAGTCTTGTAAGGAAGAGCTATTAAATCGAGTGAGCTTGGATGGAAGAAAAGGCAAGAAACACCCCTGACTGGTTAGGGTTGAAAGCATGTTCTCCTGTCTGAGCTTGCAGACACAAGGAAAAACTGTTTGTGGAAAGCACCAGTCTTGGATATACAATGCATTACCAGAAGGTACCCACAGCATTTCAGTTGTTCTGTGGTAAATGCCTCCATGTAGGGGTTTTTTTTCCTGTGATAAATGCAACATAGCGTTTTCTGTGCGGTTTTGTGTATGTGTGCTGTTGCCAGGGTACCACTGGCATGCCCTTATTTGTACTGGGGTCATTTGTTCCAGCATTTGTCTCCCTATATACTATTAAGGACTTTACCAGTCTGAGTTTATTTCTTCTCAGGTCTCTCGTGCTCAGCTGTGGTCAGTTGTGTCCTTCAAGAAACTCATACTGTGGTAGTTGGGCTGTGCATTCAGTCAGGTGACATCTTTTGTAGCACCTGATTTTCTGGTACCAAGTTCTTCTGGACCAGCACACCAACTCTGGCTTAGGGGAACAGCATTCCTAGAGTTGCCTCTTTTTTTGTTGTTGTTTTCTGTGATTGTGTAAATAGCATTTTTTGAATGCTCACAGACTGATGACCTTTTGTAAAATGTCAGGCCAGTTTTGTTTCTGCAGCTGCAGTTGAAGATGTGTGTGATCTCGCATGCTTTATGTTCTTCTGTTGATCTCCTCCATGCCTCTGAGAGGTCCCCTTATTTCTCTCTTCTGGCCATAACATGCTCTCTGACATCTCTTTACCCTCTTAAACCTGGCTCTGCTCACTTAAGGCACAGTTGCATTTCAGTAGTGGTTTGTGTGGTCCCCAAATAATTCATTACATATTCCTGTGTACAAACCCTACCTAGAATGGAAATTCTCATTGTTTCAATGTGTTGAAACAATGTATTGTCAGTGTATTAACAACACTGACAGTTGATATGAAAAATGAGGAGGAGAAAAGGATCTGTGGCAGACAGTGCTTTCTCAAGGGTAAAGTAAGTAGGGGCACTAAAGAGCTGCAAACTGATGCCAAATGGTTCAAAAACCTTCTCAAAGTTTATATTCTTTTGTAGATATTTCATAGGCAAAGCAAGACATCTTATTTAAAAATTATTTTTAAAAAGCTATATAAAGGAATAGAGTTCTCCCCTACTTAAAATTATTACTTCTCCTGAGCTAGAGTGATTCTTTGGCATCTGGTTACAGTCTGCTTAAACTCAGCAGCGCTTAAATCAAAGTGATATTTAGATTCTATGAGCCAGACTATCCTTTCAGGCCAATAAACATCTAAAGTAACCACAGATTTACACCTAGGTAAACCCATGACTTCTAGGGGGCTGTTTTGGACTTGCACCACTCTAAGTGCGAAAAGAATGTGGCAATAAATGATGACAATAAAAATGCTTTATTAAGCTGTTGTGAGTGCACTAAAGTCATAATAAGCACATCTATTTACATTAGCATCCATTAAAATGAAGCACATGCATTAGCTAATAAAAAATAAAGTTTAGTGCGGATGCCAGGCTGTGACACTGTTGAACTCTTGAATTTTATCAGCTCTGTGAAGCAGGTCCCATTTAACACAGCTCTGCCTCTCATGTTTTGGTAGTAAGCAGGAACTAACAAGTTATCTCTCCTATTTTCCTGTTCTAAGCTGTACTAAGAAATGTTCAGTGTGTGCAAAGGCCATGATAGCAAGACCCACAGTCTTGCTGTGATGCACTGGCATAGGAGGCCAAATGGTACCTATCATATTCACACAAGCCAGCCTTTAAGTTCTTTTCTTCTTTATTTGTTATAGCCTTAACACACTGTCAGTGCTTGAATAATCATGATGAAACTACACGAATGAGTAAGATGATCGGGATTTGGAATTTATATGTTGCCCTGGATGATTTCAGTTCAGACATGCAGTACCAAACCTGAATGTACTCTTCTGTTTCCAGTATATGAATTTTACCAAAGTTCTCACTTAGTATAATCACCATTTTATATGATTGCACAGTAATAACTGTCTAATATACTGCAAATTATCGTAGGTCTCTTCCTCTAATTTGTTCACTGAGAGGAAACAGACTATTTTTATGGGAGAGAAATGAAGTGACGTTTCTCAGAAAGCAAAGCATGCAGATGACCATCGTATTATTAGAAAAGAGGAAACATCAAAAGATGCAGAGCCATTTGTATAATCATCCCAAGCTCCTGTGGTCACGCTTTCAGTAAACCTCCTTCAGTTTTCCCACCCTTTCCCTGCATGTCTCTACATCAGGTCACTGCATGGTCTGCAGTTGCTCACTGTGCAGACCCTGGAAAAAGTGCAAAAAGAGCATCGTGCCTGACAAAAATGTCCATGCTTGTGCTCGGAGATGCCGAGAGTACTGAGTTGAGGCTGCATCTGAGTCAAAGCTGGGCTGCCTGGCTGCTAACTCCACAGGCAGAAGGGCTACAGCTGGAGCTTAAATCAGCTTGCTGCAGAGAAATAAGAATTTGGAATACCTGTGGGGTTTTTTGTTTGTTTGTTTGTTTTATTATTTCTACAGATAGCTGGGACAAGTTTTTTTGATGGTTTAGTTCATGCCTGCATGTTTGGTGTGCTTCATCTACCTGGCTACAGATGAATTTCCAGATCTGGATTTCTTTGTGACCTTATGATCACTAGTCAGGGATATCTTCCCCCCCCTCCCAGGCTGTCACGCTCTTTCTTGACAAGTTGCACTTCCAATATTTTAAAAAGTCTACCATTAAGTCACATGACTTCTTTTAAACACTTGAACCGTAATTATTTGAATGTTCTTGCTTTTTAAAGAGTGAATTTAGCACAGTGGACGTTATTAAATGTAATTTCAGCTTGTGTTACAGATATTTGATGTAGGTCTCCAGAGAAAGCCTTATAGACTGTATGTGAAATAATAAAGTTTTCCTATAAGAATAACATTGCAAAGAGATTAAAAATGTTAAAGGGAAAAAACACTACATACCACTTTAATATACAGCACTGTCTGTATCCTTGTTAAGAGTAAAATGAAGTGTGGCATTTATTTTATACCTTTATTTTGTTCTGAAATAAGTGTCCACTAATAGTAAACATTTAATTGACTTTTTTTTTTTTTTCACAGCTCAATACTTTACAGAATTATTTTCCTCTCATCAAAATTATCATTTTTAATAAGATTTTTATGGGGGGAAAATGTAATTAAAAATGTTATATTTTTATTTTCAAAAGCATCCATTATAAACCAAGGAGAAAGTATCTCCTTATTTTCATAGTTGTAAATATTTTATTTCCAACTATCCAAGAGTACAAAAACTACACATAGAAGAGGGGAAACAGACCAGTGAACAGACAAGAATAAAAGTTCCCTTTTCTTTAGGGGAAAAAAATAGCAATTTTTTGCTAGTCAACCAGCATCTGCATTGTTTCTTTTTCCCCATTCCCATTCAGTTGATGTAACTATCAGTCACACAGTGTCAGGGTTGGACAGAAATATGCCATGTGGATCTTCCTGTCCACCTTCTCCTCCTCCTTTGCACAGGAGAATACTCGTTTGTATGGCAGAACCTACCACAACCTGATTGCTGCCATAGGATTTATAGAACAGCTGCACAGTCTGCCCAGGGGAAAAAAAATGTATTTTTCCTATATAAAGTTGCTGGAAAAAGCTAAAAGTTTAGGGCCCTCCACGTTTTGCAAAGGATCAGACCCTTAATACAAATTCAGGAGTTATGTATTAAGCAGCAGGATAACTGGAATACAGCAAAAAAAGAAGAATGGAGGAAGGAGCAAAAGAAGAAAAAGTCAGAAATGCTAATCTTTTAGTCTCATTCTTCCTTCTGTGTGCATTTTTTTGTTCTTTTTCCCCTCCTTCCTGTTTTAAAAGAGTGCCATCTCTGCATTAAAGCACTGAGAAAATTGCTGTGCAGTCAAGCCCCAGAATTATTACCATGCCACATATATGGTTACATAAAATGAGGTGTTTTTTTCCTGAAATCCTAAAATTGTTCATTCACACAGCTCACGCATTATAATCAAATGTGAACACAGGGAAGCAGTCCATGGGATCAGCCCTCAGTACGACTGTAACTCCCAGTGAGGTGGGTGGAAGTCTGGATCGTAGTGTGGCAGGAGAATAGAAGCCCTTCTGTTCTGAGATGGACTTATCACATGGTTAGCAGCTGGAATTTATGTGAAGTCTTATTAAATAAAACAGCAGTAACCAGTCACCTACTGCTGCAATATACTTGAACGTACAGTACCTGAATATTTTCAGAAGCACTTGACCTTTCTGCTGCTTCTGCATCTCTGTATTTTCTCTTGCTTATATACTTGACAGTTTTTGACCTTCTAGTAAACTTTTATTATTGTTTTTATTACAATTTAGGACCATGATAATTTAAGGGTTTGATTATATGATGGAAGGTTTGTTAAAAGAAGATTACTTCTTTTAAATGCAAAAACATTTAATGCCAGGTTTTATTTTATTAAGTTGATTTTTATGCACGTATATATTTATTTATACACATACATATTTAAATATGTATACATGTGTATATACTTTTTGGTTTTTTGTCTAAAGAACATCTTGAGATGGTGGGTAGAACATCTGGAATAGCTGTGTAGAACAGGAGTGTGAATGGAAACAATACTCTGCTTACATAATAGCACAGGATATTTCATTAAAACAATTCCAGCATATTAAGAGTTGTCAAATTACAACAGTTAAAGAACTGATCTCCATATGGGAGCACTTGGTACTTTGAAATATTATATATTTTTAATTGTGTTTCATTCAGGGAAGGAATTATAATTTTGAAGGCTGTGGGTCACAGCACACCAAACCACTAGACAGCCAACAGTGAAATTCCTGGATTATCGATGTATCCCCTGGTAATTTTAATTTTGATATTTTATAGTTTATTGGTCTTATACAGGAGGTGTGAAGACCAAGTTGTTTATCAAAGCAGAGAGGAGAACTCTATGGAGTGGGTGTCCTTGCCCTGAAGCAGTACCTCCAGGGGCTTTTGAGATGGTTTTCTCTGACAGAACTGGTGATTTTTTTAAAAATTATTTTTTTAGTTATTATTTTTATTTAACACCAGTGAAACTGGAAACCACCTGGCCAACCCCTTCTTCATTGCCCTGGCAGAATTTCAACACAGAGTTTTTTGCTGAGACACCTTGCAAGGCTGTCAGCTGTGGAGAGAGTTGGGCTTCTCAAAACCTGGAGGCTGCTCCAGAATGATGCCTCAAACGTGAGTGTATTTAGGCCAGCTGAAAGGGAAAATGATAATGAAAGCTGCCACCCTCGTTCCGATTGTGGTATGAAAAAAATATAGGCACATCAGACAGCTCATATAGCATCATTTGCTTGCATGGTCATCGTCTGCGATATGTTTACAGTCATGTAGCCACATGGAGGTGCTGGTGGTGGGACATTCCTGCCAGACACCGGCAGGTGCAGAGGGCAGCTCCTCTAAGGCAGGCAGCTGACCACCTCAGCAGATTTTCATGTGCATGCAGATACAGAGCAACTGAGAAAAGCTGTTTTGCCTGCCTTAAACGTTCGTTGAACTTAGTTACACTGATAGAGTTAAGTCCACAGGAGAGGGCAGGTTAGAGGTGAGTTAATGGAAAGTGATGAAAGAGCAGAGTGGCACAAAACACTAGTTTCTTGCTCCCGGTTTCCACTGATTTTATCTCTGTGTGTTCTATGGAGTGAATGGATTAAAAGTCCATCAGTGAAATTCCTAGACAGGATGCCCATCACACAGCCAGGATTTTCCCTGAAAGAGCCAGTTGACATGCACATACGTTCATTCAGTCTCACTTTTGCTATAAATGGGCCAAGTCTCTCCAAGCTATGCTGGGGAAAGCTGAAGAAAGTCTCGGAAAGCAATTTGTCCTTTACTTGATGTTGTCAGATTTCAAGGCAGTAGAGTTGGTGAAAGCATATTGTTTGCAACCTGGACTGGGCTCACAGCAGGCAGCTCCGATAAGCTATGCCTGCCCTGAAGAGAATGTTATCTAAACAGCAAGCAGTTTATTTCTCTGTAAATAAGGAAAGGGATTGATACAGACCTGTTGAATTAAATTACTATTATTAAAATAAATGTTTTTCCTCTTAGGGGAAAACTGAACATCCATTTTCTGGTATGGCAGATTAAACTTCATGTGAAGTATGTTAGCACGTCGCTGCCTAGCTTGCTCCCTCTTGGCATGCCTGGGTCATTAAAATGGTTCATGGCATGGCTGGAGAACTTGTGCCTTCCGTTTTCAAGTTTCCTGCGCATTTCAGATTTTTCAATAGAAACCATGTACTAGCCACATCTCAGATGTTACAATATCCTATTTATTACAGAAACAATTTAAAAATGCTGTTTTGAAAAAGATAGAAGAAAACAGCCCTGATCTTTTCTCAGTGAAAGTTTAAACCTATCCTTCAGAAGATTTTTCCATTGCTGTCACTGTCTCCTTCATTGCTAATTAATTTTTCCCTGTCCTACATGTTCTCAGCATTTGCATGGCATATCCAAGCGGGAGTAGGTCACCATTTTTTTAAGTGCTATGAATATTAACCTTAAGGAGAACAGCAGGAAAGATGACTTCATTGTAATCTGTATATTAAAAACTTGAAAGTCTCAAGTGCTCACTTAGACTGCTAATTAATGCTTCTTTTTGTGAGTCTCCCTTTAATCAGGGAGTTTGCCTATTGATGTTAATTTCAATTCTTCCTCTGAAATGTGATGTTTCATACTCTTTCCTTCTTCCTTTCCCAGTCACTATAGCCCCCAAACACATAAGATACCACAAAATAACAGAAAACTTGATTTCAGGAGTTCCTTTCTGCAGCACATCACACTGAAGTTTATTCTCCTGACTTCTCTCAACCATGGCAAGGCAAACCCTCCTTTCTCAGTCACACTTATCCATACTGCCTTCTGGATTACTCATTCATGCAAGGGAAGGCAGGCTGGGAAGACGATGGAGAGGTACACGGGTGTGGGGTGTATGGTTTTAAGGGTCAGAATCAGAAAGGAAACCTATCATGTCACATGAGCCCAGGGCCAGCAGTGATGCCAAATAGTAAACTCCAATGCCCAAGTTAAACTGGGATGTTGTTCCAGATGTCTCTGTTCATATATCTGGTTTTCATGTGAACAAGGTTTAGAGAGATGTCAGGGTATGTTTTCGGTCTATGGTGATGTTGACTGAGAATTCTCACAGTTGACTGCAGCCTGCAGTTAACTTTTTGGTTTCATGTAAGGGGTGCGAGGGTGTCTTTGAGAATCATTTGAGTCAGGTATGCATATCTTGTCTGTCATTGTGTCATCGTTTTGTTAGTAGTTTAGAATAACAACAGCATCCAAACTGTTCACAAAGAAAAAGAGAAAAAGTGTAGAATATTGGTAGCAATTCTAAAAACAGTTTGAATGTTGCTTTGACTTCAGTCCTTTCTAATAAATACAGCATAGTTTTTGTTTAGGAATCTCCTTTTAAGTTTCCTTTTAATCACACAGACTAAGAAGCTTCAGTTTTGTCTTCAAGAACATTACTGCTGCTAGCAAATCTATTCTTCCCAGGAGAAAAAAACATCAATGACAAAAACTACAGTAAAAAAATATGTTTTTCAAAGATGATTTCTCATATCCTTGTACATAATCTGATCAGCTTTTAGCTTCTTGTTCTAGGTTCCTTCCAGTAAGTTTACTTTTGAGCTCAGGTTAATTACTGTAATGTCCTTTTTGACATCTCGACTTAAATATCCGAGAATACTTGCCTTTACTGAAATGTAAATGAGATGACACAAATTAGAAAACAACGATCAAAACAAAACAACCAAACAAAATACCCCAAGCTCCTGCCACCATTAGTATTGCAATGAAGCCAAGCTGCATTAAAATAATTATTGGGAAGGAATTTTCCCAGCCTACTACTTAAGAAAAAAGCCCCTTTTACCTTTCCATCATTCTGCAAATTCTTCTCTAAAAATACACTCTAAAAACTGTGCTTTGCAGCATACTCAGCAAACTCCCAAATTTGAGACTATTTTAAAGTAATGTTTAGTGAGTTAGTTCTCATGAGTGATCTTCAGAATTTTGTCAGCTTATAGAGTAGATTTATTTTCTTTATTGATAAAGATCTGTTTCATTTTGATTTATCCCAATCTTTGATAAAGATATGTTTGATTTTGAGTTATTCCCATCTTTCAAGGTATGTAAGTTAGCTGAAGATGGGATAATGTTAGGAATGTATTTCTGTTACGCATAAAGTCTTGCCTTTCTTCCTATTATATTGGCTGTTACTGAATTTGTGTTTGCCATTAATCTCTCCTGAAGTTACTCATTTGAGTTGGATTTTGTATACAACAGATCATTTTCATCTTTCTTTCTTAATTAAATGGTCAGTATTCTCCATTTAAAACACTTAAGGCTTCATTTTCTTCTTTACCTGTCCTTACATTAGGTTTCTAGTTCACTGTCACTCCAGATTTTCTTTCCCTTAGTCTGTAGGGCTTTTTTTCCACACAATCTCTATTGAATCTCTTTAAAGACACCTTCAGGGTTTTGATTTCTTTTTATTTTTTTTTCTGATAAAATGAAAAAGGTTTTAGACATTTGGACTTCATGAGATTTCCTCCTGTGGAAGGGATCTTGGGGCCATCTGTTGAGAAGAAGCAAAGAGCTCAGATTGATGAGGCTTTTGCTATGCAAGCATACTGACATTTGCCAGTGGCTCCTTTGCAACATCTGTACCATGCAGAGGATTTGTTGAGACAGGAATCAACACCAGCCAAAATGCCAGCTCTCGGAGGAACCTCCTGGGGCTCCAGATCCCTGTTACACAGGCCCTAAGCATAAGAAGGATCCCCCTTAAATTACACAGATAGTAAGTAAGGTTTAAGGAGTCAAAATATAACATACCCAAAAAAATGAAGAGTGGGACCAGGTATTACGTCTGTCCCTAGGAGAACCAGACAAATCTATGGTTTTGCAAGCTTCCTGCACATCCTAATTCTCCAAGACAGTGGCCTTTTAAGAACAGGCTGGGAGGTAGCATGGCTGTTTAAAAGGGAGTTACACCAAATCAGAGCACTGCTAACTCTCTCATCCTTTGCAAAATCACTGTTGGTCTCTTCTGGGGCTAAGCTATTGCAGGAAAGTTTGCTTTGCAATTTGTGGAGTTGGACTAATGTATCAGTTGCCTTCACACCTCGTTTTCTATTCATTCAGCAGCAGCAGTTCTTTCTAGAGATATATGTAATCTTAACTGTCACTTTCCATTCTTACCTGGTGGGATATTACATGGTAGTCATGCAGAGCTGCTCTTGGAGACTTGGTTATGTTGTATAAGTAGCCTCAGAACAAGAATCCTCTGTGGGACCTTAATAAAATGAAACCAAATGGTGCTTTCCAGAGGGCTTTGTGCTGTTTTGCAGTAGTAATCAGTTCCTGTAATTTATGAGAACTCAGGCCCATGTTTAACAGTTAACACAGTTTATGAAAATTTAAAATATCCATCATCACAACTAGTTTCAGGAACAAGTTTTGTTTAGGGATACTTTGTTAGGATAGCCCAAATAGCAACATGAGTGCCTCATTCATGGCACTCATGTAAAGGAGTGAGAAGGAAGAAAGTGTCCTGACTTGAGCTTTTGGGTCTGCATGAAACTTGCACTGTATCTTTGTACTAGATGCCTCTCAGAATGCCAGCACCCAAGTGCGGGACAGAGACAAAAAAACATGTTTGCATGGGAACTGAAAACATCATGGGATTTATACCTTTAAGTGTGTGTCTGTAAGCTCAGCTTGTAGAGGTTTGAGTTTGTTTTGTTTTTACTGCTACAAGGAGTTTTAAATAACAAAAGCACAGAGGCAGAACATTTTCAAGGAAGATAAATAACTTTGAGAGTAAAATGAGAGCCATTTCTGAACTGTGAAACTTTTGAGGGATATGGTCCCTGCAGAAGCTAGATGCAATGGAATAGAAAATACATCATATTTGAAATAAGACCTAACTTATCCCCACACTGGAAGAGATCTCAATAATCTTTTAAGCCTTGGAGACTTCAATTAGTTTCAGAAATCTCTCATCACTGCCAGACGGTCTTTTGTCATACAGGAAAATCATGAGGGTTTGGCAGCTGAAGGAAAAGGATGCCTTCTGTTTCTGTCAGCCTGCATACAATGATTCATCTTGTCTGAGGGAAAGGAAAACCAAAGCAGTAGGGTTCTAGTCAGAAATTAGTCACTGTGAGACGGTGTTTGATCAGTGGCCCAGGGTTGGGATTTTTCTGTTTTGTTTTCTTACTCGAAGTCATGTGACTTACTCTCCATCCTTGTTGTTCCTACAAGGGGGTGTTTCTAGCAGGACGCTTGGACGGTTATTAGGTTGATTAGTTTTAATTCTTTACCTTGTAGATAAGGGAGTTTCATTGTGGATTTGAAATTCCTTTTGGCATCAAAAGTGCTCTTCCTGCAGCTGATGGTATTGAAAAAGAGATAGCGATGTTCCCATGGAATAAATTAGAGATGAGAATTAACTGCAAACCCCTCTCATGGTCTGGTGATTCACATTTTGCCAGTTTACCTGATGAGTATAAATGAAGTATGAGAGTATGATATGCCACTTGGAGAGAAGAAATTAATTTATGATGCATTGTAGTCATTATAGCTGGAATTTTTTACAGAGATACATTTGTGCTAAAATACAGAATTAAATTTGGAAGATTAACATTCATGTAGTAACTTAGTGAAAAATCATATCTGAAAGGCATAGGGCAGTAATGACCTACACTGTTGCAACCAAACTGGGCAACGTCCATAGCTGTGTATTCATGCAGTGATCAAGTCTCCTTGAAGGTGGTACAGTTTCATATGTTCATTTTCGTGGCAGCCTATTATATTCTAATGTATTCTGTTGACAGTGTCATAGAGACCTAAGCATACTTATTCCTGCTTTTTCCAAGATCCTTGTTCACACAGAGGCTGCAGAAAAGAGCAGGTACGGTCCTCACGTGCCGCTGTGGAAGAGGCATTTTACCACACTGCAGGAGGCTCATATTGAGTTGTGAGTTTATTGCAGAAGATTTCTGAAGTGCTTTTCATCTCACTTGAGTGAAATATTCTCTAAATAATGCTTTTTGATCTGGCATACTTTTGAGACATGAATATTCATATTGAGAGCATTTTATCAGATCCGTGCTGTTCATGGAGATGTGTTTCTTATTTTTATTTCTTTATACAATATGTTTATTATTCTGTTCTTTCATGGAAATGTGCTACAAGATGGACATTTCAAATTATCTGGAAATATTTTTTGCGCACCAGAGATGGTCCTTCTACAGGTCCGGAGACTAGCTATCTGCTTGCTCTGGTAGATTTCTGCCTAAGACAGTTTCTAAGCATGTTGTTCCCTCTCGGCACTGCACATGTTGATGTGCCTTCATTGAATCATTACAGTTGGAAAAGAACTCCAAGATCATCAAGTCCAACCTTCAAGCTAATACCACCATGAACACCAAACCATACACAGGAAGTGCCACATCTACTCATTTTTTTAACACTTCCAGGAATGGTGACTCCATGACTTCCCTGTGAAACCTGTTCCAATGCCTGACCACCCTTTCAGTGGAGAAATTTTTCCTAATATCCAGCCTGAACCTCCCCTGGTGCAACTTGATGCCATTTTGTCTCATCCTGTCACTTGTTACCTGGGAGGAGACATTGACTCCCACCTTGCTACCACCTCCTTTCAGGTAGTTATAGAGAACGATAAGGTCTCCTCTGAGCCTCCTTTTCTCCAGACTAAATACTCAGTGGAGAGAATAGTGACAGACCTCTTGTTGGACTCTAACCCTAAAGAGGGGTCAGTTGTGCTTTCGCCTTGAAAATGCCTTTTTCCCAACCCAAACCATATACCGTCATGATGTGTAGAGGAGGAAAGAAGGATCTTCATCTTTTGTGGGAAACAAGAAATAGGAAGAAAACCAAAGTAAGGAACAAACATTTCAAGAACCATAGCACCCAAAAACGATGCAGAGCAAGGTAACCAGGCTAGCCACGTGCACGAAGTTTCAAAAGATTTTATGGACACAATTCGATTCTTTAAAAATCCTGTGAACAACAGTGGCCTTCTGCAGTAACAGCCTGAATGGTGTTTCCCTTTTGCTTGGATTTAGAAATACAAATGTCAAACCTGGTTTTCTTTATTTGTGTAGCAATGGAAGAAAGTTCACTCAGGAGACAGAAGAAATAATGAGTCTGGGATATGAGGCACAGACAAGGGCTATAATGGAAATTAATTGCGTAGCATGTTAAATAATATTACTTTAATCCTGCAGCTTTGGGCAGTGGAGCTGAATTTCTATTTTATGGCATGTTTTACAAACTAAAATATTTCAGGGCTTGGAAACTGCTTGGCTCCAGTAGTTCAGCTCAGGAAATATGTTTCCCTGCTATCAAACGCAGCAGTCTGTACTCTGTATTATTAGCCATGGCATGGTGCATGCAGACAGTTCTCCTCATTTGCTATCTCTGCTGAACCTTTCACATCAGCTCATTTATCTTTCAGGTGTTATAATAATTGACCTTCAATCAGTATTCCATTATCCTAAACAGGCAATTATCCACATTGTCACTTTTGCATTTGCTCTTTTGACCCAGAGGTCAGGGAGGCCTAGTGTAACTGAATCCAACAAAATTATTCCCTTACCTGTCATATAAATAGTCATCCTAGCAAAATGAGACCCAGGGGGGCTTTTGCTGAGGTGTTGAGAAGGCCAGTCTAACTCGTTCCTTTATTCTGCTCTTTAAGGAATGCAGTACTGTTTTGGCACTCTATCAAAATAAAACAAAGTTCCATTTTTTAGCCTTCTTTTTTTCCCCCTCTTTTTTTAAGTGAGCACCCCTGCACTTACAAATGCTTCTTTGTGGCCTACTTTATTGAAATTTCCATTCAGCTCTTCCATCTGTTAGCTGTGTTTACCACTATTCCTGGGGAAAGAATTCTGTGTTTCACCTTCATTTGGGGGTGTAAGGTCATAAAACTGTCTGGATTATTTCAGCTATATTTATACCTAAGTTAATATTCGTTCTTTAACAGGTTTAAAGCTTTTAATTCCCCAGTTCATTATTCATAGTGAGTGAACTGAACGAAGTTTTTGTTTTATAAAGAGGAAAACTTTTGGCATTCAAAAAGTGTTCTGTAAATGTGGATTGCAGCCCTCTTCACCCCATCTCCCCAATTCCGATTAGGGTCATGTTTCGCGCCCTCCCTCCCTCCACTGCTTACAGCCACCAAATGCCATGTTTTATTTAACCAACTTCTGTGAATAGTTTGTGTGGATACACAGTAGGGTTATATTTACAAATGTGCTTGTTGTGCGTGGCTTGTAGAATCTGGCAGAGTGGCAGGGTCCACTGACATGAAGTGCATGCACACAGACACAAATTGTAGAGCCTCCTCGTTTGCATGGCCTTGAAGTATTAGTGCCAGGCCATTGTAGAGCCTTTGGTATACATCTCTATCCCAGGAACAGGGAATTATTCTTGTTGAATGGAGGGAAACTACATTTGAGAGTGGTGGAGGGACTTTTCTGAGGCTGCAGGTGGCAAAGGAGGGAAGAAAACCTTGCTTTCCCCAGCGGTGTCCAAACTGCAGCAGCACGTGGTGCAATGCATGAGCCAAAGGTGCCATGGCTCCTTCCTAATTGCTGTGCTTAGATGTCCATGTTGTGAAATCAAGATACTTGAAGCAGAGATGGTAAGGGAAGGAAAGAGACTTACTCTGATACAGGACTTACATGTGTTTGCATCTAGCTGCTGAGTCCCAGCCTAGCTCCCATCCCATCTGTTCCGTTTTGCTAGAAGGAGATAGTCAGCACCTTGAAACACTATCCTGGCACGTCTCCAGCAGGAATCTGGGAGTTGAAGTGAGAACACAACTGCAATTTATTTTTCTTTGTTGAAATGTTCATATTTTCCCAGTGGCAGTACGACTCAATGGTTGAAATAACGTTATTGAGAGAAAAGAGCAGAGTCCCGGTGTGAATACTCTGCATGCAGGCCCTTGAGCTTAAGCCAGTGAATGTCTGGACAATATGTAAAAAGGAAAAAAACAGCCCAAAAGAAACATCAGTTTCGGGCCTTTCTCTCCTTGCTTGTTAATGAAAACAATTGCTTTTGCATCTATTATTGTATTGCTTTATAGCCGCACACATTTCCCATGCAAGAGGTTGTGCCTGTGCTTTCTTTGTTGTCTGTGTAATATCCTTTCCTGATACATTTGGTGGAGGCAGTGCTTTGTTTTCGAATAGGTGCAAAGGTCTGATCCGTGAATAAGAGGACAAGACTGGTCTATGCTCTACAGTATGTGCAGACCAGAAGAAGGTGTAAGTGGCTGAGATGTTATACGTTGCAAGAAAAATAATGGTGTCTTCACTGTTCCACAAAAAAAAAAAAAAAGAAGAAAATTTCTCAGGCCTCAAGACAACTGTGCAAGTCTGCATCATCCCTCCTGCATATCAAACTCGGTATTGGTCCTGGAGCAGCTATCTTAAATTTTACCCACACTTTCGTTTTCAGGTAATTGGCAGCAGCTTAAAACCATAAAAAAGATTTAGGCCAAGAAAGCTTGTTCCGAAAAAAAAAAAAAAAGCAAACTTGACAAAACAAATTATGACCAGGAGGGTATTTCAGAGGCAAAACTATTTCAAGGTGAAAAGCAATCCAAATTATTGGAAGGCTTAGCTTAAAATCCCTAAGCAATTAAGAAACTTGTCTCAAAATATGCCATTTCTCCCTTTTTTTCTAAAGTAGACAATGTCCGAATGACATTGCTGGCTATTGGGAAAGAGCAAACTTGAGTTTATTGTGGCACTTTTTGCCATCTGTACCACAGTTTTTGGCAAGAAAGCCATGGTGACAGGGGAAAAATGCACCCCAACTGCTCTAACTGGCAACGGTAAGCTGAAGGTGAATTGAACTGGCCCTTGAGTGGCTGGTTTTACACCAGAAATTGTATTTGATTGATGCAGGGAGCATTTTAATGTTCAGTGAGACTCTTGCAATGACAGCTGACACCCAGGTGTCTGTGTCATTTCTGGATGCATCGATGTTTGAAGGCAGCATGCAAACCCTCAAGATTCTATTCAGAATCTTGCAAGATGTAAGGCTCCTGCTCGTCAGCCAGACAGCTTAGCCCCATTCCCAACATTTTTCGTATTAAGGCATATTAGCTTTTACTCTGGCTTTCCTAGTTTTTAAGTGTTGGGATAGTAAAATCTTTCAGAAGTGTCCTCAACACACAATTAAAGATTCAGTTGTTTACTAGCTGTCTCCTTCTGGCTGAGAAGATAGGGTCTCAACTCACTCGCAACTATTCTGAATGACAGCAGTCAAATAATAGATAATGCTGGGCTAGATCTCCAATAACTTGAACAGAAGTTTGCCTTTAGAAAGAAAAGATATATTGAGGTAATTGCGTATCTACACCACTGAACATAAGCGTAACTTTTCCTTTCATTCTAAAGCAGATTCTGTAGGGTTAGTACAGACTTTTGCTTTGGGAACAGACTGGTGTACGAGCCCTGAAGTTTCATTCTGGACTCAACTCTGATCTACTGACTGACTTTGAAGAGTCCTCTCCTTTTTCTTTCTCTCATTTTCACCATCACTAAAATAATAACAAATATCGCTTTTTCTTGAGCCATTTCCAGATACACTAGGGAAAAACACTGCAGAAATTGAAGGCATTTTTATATTGTTAATCACAGCTAGATATGCATATGAACTTGAATTGAGAGAGGTGATGATACCAGAAGTGTTGACTGGGGGAACAGAGACTGTCCCCAGTGTTTTGATACCAAATTTGATGAATGCATAGAAATTGAAATAGCTTTCCACAATACTTATGGCAGTCTATCTCCAACTTAAATACTTTAGCTATCATAATGTCTTTCACTCTGGGGTTTAAAAAAATTACACATATGCTACCAAGATGTGGTCTCTTTTTGCACAGGAATATGCTGAGATAATGCAGTTATGCTCTGCATATGCTAGCGTAATGGAGGGGAAGAGTCAGGCTTAGTTTTTTTGAAGCGTTTCATATCTGCATTTTGTGTATGAAAAGCAGTCTTCATCCACACAGTTGTATAATGGCAACAAAACCCCTATATATTGCACTTCATACACAGTAGACAAATTTTGCAACTCCTTATATGCCCTTACGGGGGACTCTCATATGCTCACTATCCGCTTTAATAGGACAGAAAGTGATTTTTGTAGTAGTTCATCTTACAAAGCACAATACTTGTCAGCAACTGTGAAGTCATGACCTGCGTAATTTATGAGACCTTTCTCCCACCCTTCCACTCTCTTTCTCTGTTTTAATTGATCTTTTTTGTACTTTGCACCAAGTTGCTGTGTCCTTTAGGCGTGTGGACGAGCAGCAGGGTAGTATGTACTGAGGAAAAGAGGTAGGGCAAGGAATGGAGGTTCCACTCAGTAATATGCAATAGCAAAGCCAGAAGTTTAGCGAGATAAAGCAGTTATCCCTTTGTTATAAATGCAGAGTAGCATGCACATAATAAAATTTAAAATAAAAAAACCCCAAACCAACACAATACACCAAAACACTGAGCATGCACACACACACGGAGCTCTTCCCTTGGAGAGAGGATGAGAGAGAGAATGAAGAAACCACAAATGAGGGAGGTTAGTCACGTTGCTTAATGAACTACTGGAAGCTTTTCAGATACTGTGGTGATGAGGGAAATGTACATAGAACAGTATAATGTTCCCAGCTGATATTATCTAGGAGTTCAAAAGAAGCAGCAGCAGCAACACAATAAAGCAGCTCTCTGGTGGTATGTTATTAAAAGGTATCTTGAGCTTTCCTGCTTGACAGATATTTCTTGTTTTAAGTTATACTTCAACTTCCATTATTTAAACCCAAGACAACAAAGTAATAATTGAGCTACTGACTAGTTAACAAAATGCATTTATGCAAACCAGTTAGTTTACAGTAGAGACTGCCAATTAAAGTCTCAAAAATTACAGTATTCTGTATTTGTGTAATATCTTTTTTTTTCTGTCATTTCCCACCAGTTTGTTCAATGAGTAATCAGTCACTTTGTATTGCAAGGGCACAACAGGAATGAAAATCTGCATTGTTACTTTTAGATTCTAAGAAAGAAAATTATAGTATTTACTCCTTTTCCTCTCAGTGTAACAGATTCTTTTTGTGGTTCGTATCATGCTGACTAAACTAATGGGAATAATTCATGTCATCTCAGAAGTAGTTGCTCTAGTTTACTGTTTCGTACCGTCTTTTGTTGGTTAGATTGCCCGTAAGCGTGCCTCAGCAACATCAGCCTTCTGAAATCTGGATGAAGCCTCATTTGTATCTAAATTTAGTATCTCTCTGCAGGGTGTCTTGTTATGTAAAAAGAAGTATGAAATTCTAGTCAAAGTTCTCCTTGCAGAGGACAAAAGTTCATGATTGCTGGTAGCTGGGTGTCAATATTGGAGACATGGTCTTCATGAAGAGCACACAAAGTGGCACTGGGAAATCATAGCATGAAATCCTTTCTTCTGTAAAACCACGCTGAAATTTTGGAAAAGTTTTGATATTCAGGCTTTGCTATTGCAACATATTAGTGTTTTACATTGATACATGTAATTAAAGATATGTATGAATCACATTTCCTGTTATGAAAACACTTGGAAACTAGATGAGGTGTGAGCTGAATTTTAAGGCATGGCAGTAGTATTACACAAGGCTATCAACAGAGAGTTAAATATATGTGATGCAGTCAGAACTGTGAGGAGGATGGGGATAAGTGTGTCTGCAGCAGTTGATGGCACAGTAGGGAACAACAGAGTCCTGTGTACTCTGATGCTTGAGGTATCCAGCTCAGAGTTAAGCCATATACTTCAGAGTCCCTTGGTGCCTTGTGACTAAAACCAGTAGAGGTTCTTTAAAAATTTACTCTCTTATTTTGAAGAGTGCATTAGCGAACTTATGCGAGATCATCAGCTATTTTATGGAGCTAAGTTTGAGAGTAACTCAAGAGGCAAGAATATCTGTTTCTGTGATCTGCTTTTATTTGTGATTCATCTCTGACTTTCCACTCTCACACTCTCCATGCTAGCTTGCCAATTATTTAACCCAGGTGCTACATGACAAGGATCTACCTCTTTATTCATTAAAAGTGTGATGGGATCTCCAATGACTTCCCATAGTCAGGCGCTGAGATTTAGGTCTCTTCCAGAACACTGCTTCTCTGATGACACAGAGCTTCAAGACTGATGCTCTGCAGGAGCCCTCACTCAAATATTGGGATAATAGAAATCTGGCAGAGACTCCTATGCCAAATAAATTACTTCTGTTATCACTAAACTCTTTCTTGGTATTTTCCTGTCTTTCCTGCACCTTCAATTTAGTAGTTACCTGTGTGAATTGTATTATATCTGTTACATTATGTTAGCTTATTTTTTTTCTGTAACCCATCTCTGGCTACTTTTACTGGAGAAAAAGCATTGTGTGCGATCTTTTTACCCCTCCATTCTCCTGCTTAGAAATATATCCCAATTTAAACATTAGGGAAATCAAACATTAACATGGGAGTTAATGTTTTAAAATAATGATCTCCTGCCGGAAGCCTGTTGGTCCTGACATGCTGCCAACTACAAAATCTAAATGAAGTTAGAAACCAGAAGAAAATAAACTTACTCTATCTTCATTCTCTACTAACATTTTTTGGGGGCTATCTGAAATCTTGATCACTGTTTTTTGTGGTACTGAGTTCTTTCAGTAATGGATTGCAGGTGCCACATTTCTACTAAACAATATTTAGGCTACTTAGTTTTATTGTTTGGTTTAATTTCTTGAGTGAGTGATTTCACCAGGTCATCAAAGTTTCTAATTCCCATTCTTGCAAACTACAGTGAAGGGAATTGAGACCACTGAATATGAACTTTAGAGAGATGGTAGGTATTACAAATACATGTAAAAGAAAAGTTAGCAGCAAACAATTAAAATATATGTATGTGTCCACAAAGACGTTATCCAGAAATGGCATGACAAGTAATTACAGTGACAACTTTTAGGGAATTGAAGAGCCACTCTTTATTTCCATAATAGCGTGTAGATTGTAGTTGCTGTTGTCATCGTATAGAATGTAATATCCAAAAGTGAATCGGAAGGCTTGTGGTAAAGCAAACCTGGGAATTAGCAGCAGATAATTCCAAGGCATGTAGTATCCCAGAGTCTGACCACCGCATAGACGTGAATGATGACCCTGAGCATGATTTTTAAAACTGAGTGGGTGATATTTGGCCTTTGGAGCAGAACTTGGACAGCCTATAGCATGTCAGTGGTATACATACCACAGCAGTGGGTTGTTTTATTCCAGAGAACACTTTATAATGATGTAAGAGGCAATAAGAAGGATTATGCATGCAACTGGGAGACATTACTGTGAATTTTAATTTTGGGTTTACTTGGCCTTTGGCACATGATTTCATTTCCCATAGACAATCTAAACTCACTATAAAGACTACCATGGGACCTGGATTCATTCACTAATGTAGGGTGCGGCAATTTCCTGTCTGTCTGATTTCAAATTATGATTAGTATCTAGTTCTCTTATGGGGGTTACTTCACTGATCATTGTTTAGAAGGTATTTTTGAAAGAAATTTGTTAAGAGATTTAATAGAGTATATACTTAGAAAAATTACTACCAAGCCTTTTAAAATACATTCATGTGTCCACAAAGACATTGTCCTGAAATGCCAGAAGTAATTGCATAAGAAACATATTATTTTATCTATAACAATCTTTCTGTATCTTCTCCTAGGATTAATTCACAAGGAAAAGAGTTTGCTTTTTGTAGCATGAATTGCTATTTATGAGGCTTGATATAAGTGTAAGATTTTTTACAATGGAGTTGGATAATATTAAATAAATTAAAGGCATTTACTGTCTTCTTTATGGATGATGACATATGTCTTAAATAGCTAATGCATACAGAACATGAAATATATAAAGTATTATTTCATATTCAAATGCTAATCTGAATAGTCTCTCTTAGTTTTCATTCAGTACTTCCTCTTTCAAAACACTGTACTTCACAGGCCTCAACTTCAGTCTGGACATAAATCTAATTAAAGTCAACAGATTTAATCCCCTTCAAGCAACAAGCATGTATTCAAGTCTTTTGCTTAATTGTGGTGAAGTAAAGGTATGTTTGAAATTAAGCACATGCACGGCTATTTTGATGAACTGGAGATTTATCTTGGAGCATCAAACCTACTATGGAAAATTCATAAAGTAAGAATTGCCTCCTAATTATTATGCTCATTTTAGCAAGTGCTGTAATCATAGGAACAAATTTACATAGTATTTACCAAGAGACAAGAACATCTGTATGCTTCTAATGGTGTGGAACTGCAAACTGAACACACACAGACAAAATCTAAAGAAAAATACTTACAAAAAAACTACTTGTGAAATGATTGTGGAAAGATGATGGTTTAATGCCATAGGACACTAATATAGCTTACTGTTTCAAATAGATATGAATACTTTCTCTTCACATTGTTGCTGCATGGTAAAATACTATATAATATCTAACTGCAAACATTTTCAAAGGGATTTTGGTAGTACCATAATGTGATATAAAATAAAAGACCTGCTAGCTTTCTCTTATCCCAAAGATGGGGATATACTTTCCGATGTTTCTATATCTCTAACTGCCTGCCCTATACACCATAGTAATCTGGCTGGATTAGCAAGTGTTTGTGCTGCGGTGCATCCTTCCTCTTCCTCAGCAGCATTCCCAGGTCTGAGTCATGATTGAAGGTGTATTTAGAATGGAGTAGGTTGGGATTGCACAAGGAAAACACGTCTTCCTTTAGAGACCCACATATATGGATTTTTTTACTTCAATTGAGAGATGAAATGTCTTGGTATATGTACAAAGAGTTTGTGTTCCTCTGGTGAGCTCAGGGCTGAGCCAAGTGCCTTGATGAGAGCTTATTTGGGACTTGGGCAGATATTTGTTCTCCCCTTGTGGCTGCAGGATGTTATAGGCTCCCATTGTCCATCCAAGCTGCTACAGTCAGAGCCATGAGTACAACCTCTAGGGCTGTTGTCACCAGGAGTTTTCTGTACGTCTGGGCTGAGTTGGGCAGTACAAGGGAAATAACTAATCTCTCTCAACTAATTTCATTGGAGAGCACTAGGAAATGAAAAACAGTTTTAAGTGCCTACATTTTCTTGTTTGCATTTTCTCATGTCCTTGATTAAAATAACTTCTTTGTGTCAATCCACTTAGAACAGGAGGGTAGTGGGTGCCCCCCAATGTCATATTTAGAACTACGTCATTGTTGTGTTATGCTACCTTGAATTAGAGGCAAGCAAGCAGATGCTATCAGCAGGACTGGGCATGCACTGCAGTGTTAAGACAGCAGCATGTTTCCAGGTTTAACCCTTGCAGGAAGCAATGTGCAATTGTTTTGGCCCTCCAGATCAGCTGTGCTCTGCTCTCAGCCTCTGGTAGGTTAGTCTGCTCTTTGGGACACTGGTGTTGAAGTATCCAGCTGACTGGAAGGGGCAAAGGGTTCCGATGCCAGCATCACATGCACTTGCCTTGGTAGGATAGGAGCAGCTGGTGGGGAAACTCACACAAAATTTTATACTGCTGGTCAGGTGTGTTGGGCAAGGTGTGTTCAGCCTGTCCATTTGTAATTATTATGTGTTAGTTGTTGTGCAAACCAACAGTATTTAAAAGGAGAGTAAGAAAACAATCCAAAGATTGTGTTCATGCACAATCTTTCTCCAAAGCAGGTACGTCTAAACTTCATTTTTGAACATGTAGTTCTGTAAACAAGCCATTTGTTTTATAACATGTGGTTGAGTCTCCAGTATCTAATGAGCTGCAGCCTCTGCTTGAAGTATCCCGTGCGTTCTGGTCCTTTGTAATAACTCCTTCCTGTGTGCATTCACTGGTTACATTCAGGCTTGGCCATTCCCTCAGTGATCCAACAGGGTATCTCTCCCTTTGACAACTCCTATTTCAGCCAGACTTGCAGAAATTTAGTATTTTTCATACTGATGTTCCTTTGCCAAATCTTGGTGGAAATAAGGCAGTAGGGAATTAGAAGTTATTGGACATGCAGCCATGTGCATGTAAAGTGCATAAGCCTTGTTTCATCAGTAAACAAGATGAAAAAATCTAGTGAACTGTGTCTGTCTATTTTACAGTAAATATGTAAGAGGAGAGGAAATGTTTTCTTTTGTGAACTTGGTTGACTGTACAGTAGAGGTGACTGTGGGGAAATGCAATTTGAAGTATTTATCCTCTTGCTTTCAAAACTGGAGTGATGGCATGGAAAGCCTTAAATCTGATCTGGATGATAAAAAAGCACATTCCTTTTACCAGATACTAAAGAATGGACATTTCGTTACAATATACAGTCTTAAGTGTGACTTGTGAACTGGTTGATATTTACAGGCTACTATTTCAATTTCTGTATCAGTACTATTGGAATGCTGTTAAACTGGACATATTAGCCTTTGTAAATTTACTAATTAACAACAGGAGTTTTTCCAAGCATATATTCAGCTGTTGAGCTCTGTGCTTTCGTAGATAACATTTAACAGGATAATGATAAAATTTGTGACTTATACACCTGATAGACAGAGGCATCCTTTTGAATCTATCTAATGGATGCCTGTAATATATGGCCACAATGTCATCATTATTATTTTTAGTGTTTCTACTACTGCCCCTACTACTATTAGCAATTTTCCGATTAGTCTATCTTTTATTTACTGATTAAATCGTTCATTCTGTGGTTTTATTTAGTTGTTTGCACAGTTAGGATATAAGTATTTCTTTGTCACTGATGGAAATAATGGTCTTGGCTCTGCTTTTTGTTACAGTAGTGCAAATCTTGAGTAATTTAATTGTCAATGTAACAGTGCCAAAGAAACAGCAAATTTAGATCCAATGTGTGTTTGCTATTGTCCTTAAGAATTAGTTTACTCTCTTCTAAGTACTTCCATTCATAAATGATGTGTCATTTTAGCAACCATAATTGCCTTTTGAAACAATGTTTTTGTTGTTTTTTCTAGGGATTTCCCAAAGTTAGAGGAGTGTTTTGGTTTTGTTTAAGAAAATGAAACACAGTTTTAAACCTGGGTCAAATGCCAGAAAATGTTCTCCTTCTCTCCTCCCCCTCCCTCATCATCTGCTTTTTTCTCTCAGCCTCATGTCAACTCTTTCCTTTAACTGCAGAGCCTAAACTACTTCTTTAAAGGTCTGAGCTTGACGATACTTCCAGACAGAGCCCCATTTAGTGTACGCCCTGTGGAGTACATTTGCAAAATCAAGGCCTGTGCTTGAGCCTCCTAAATTTTGAGCAGGGGAAAAAAAAAAAAAAAAGAAACCAGAAGAAGAACAGGCACCTAAGGAAGAGTTACATGTCACCTTGTGTAGCTGAGCCAAAATAGCAGATTCACTATGTGCTCTTAACCCATCACAAGTATAAGTGCTTTCACTGAAAGCTCTCCATACAGTGTCTTAAGATGATAAATTTACTTTAGCTTTGCAACAGGGAAAACAAAAAGAAACCTTAACTGACCAACTGTCGTGACTCAGTGTCATGTGGCATCTCTGTGTGGTGTTGGTACTAGAACATGTATGTATTTCCCCACGTATATGTGCATGAGTTCCCTTTGATGCCTAAGGTTAAATGTGTGTAATGAAGTATTCAGGATCAGGATGCCATCTGTGTTCTGGTTTTCTGATGTTCTCACAATTTTTAAAAATTCCTCTCACCATATCTCCTTATTTTGCTTTCTGTTCTTTTAATAATTTCATTTTCTCAAAGGCAGAGGCAATAAGTTGTTCCTGAATTCCACTGTGATAACTGGCTAGAAACTTTCAGGGGTACCTTTAAAGCTAGAATTAGAAAAGTCAGAATTTTCCTTTTGTGTGGAATTTTTCTCTACATGTGAGACATAGGTTTGTTTCACGTCTGCCAAGTTTAAATCTTTTTTAGAAATGTAAACATTTTTTTAGAAGTTTGAATTCAGAGAGCAGTAACATTAATATGTTAAAAGACAAAGTGTTCAAGAAAGTTGAAATTATACATAAATCATACCTTAAACAAAGTTATGCCTTGCTTGCTCAACACAGCAATTATATTGTTTTGATTTTATATGGATAAATGGAAACTTAAACTTCACGACTTCTTGATCCAGTCTCATAACAAGCTGAGTTTTCTAAAAGTCCTCTCTTGTTCTTCCCTTTGTATAATTTAGGGGTAGAGGATGTCAAAAAAAAAAAAAAAAAGAGAGAGAGAGGGAGAGAGAGAGAACTGACTTAAAAGCTTCTTCCAGCGGTAGGTACTACAGTCCATCAGCAATGCTACTCTTGCTGAGCTGGCAGCTGCTTCCCTGAGTTCAGAGAGGTCACCATGGTTTCTTTCCTGTTCCTCCTCCAGGCATTGAATTGCTGGGAGAGTTGGAAAAAAAGGCATCTTCCTTTCTTGCCCTGCAACATAAAGACAAAATCATTCCTCTCTGTCTAGGTCTGTTCTGGTAAGGCATATAAAAGCTTAGATGTGGTACCTTTACCCAGAAATATCTGCAAGTACATTACAGACTAATTGACATACCAGGATATGCATATGACATATGAGGATGGATATATAGTGTACATGTGTGCCCTCCTATGCATGCTGTACTTGTAAATGCAAGGATTTTCTTCACCATTGACTTGCTGCTTTCTCAGAAGACAAAACAGATTATTTGGTAAATACTTCAAAATACTGTTGTTGATAATTTAGGACAATGCAGACTAATGTATCCAGTTAAAACTGGAGAAAGTACAGTTAAAAAAGGAGAAAGTACATTTTTAAGGAAATAGAACACAAGCTGAGATGTCTTTAGATTAAAAAAAAAAACAATCAGTGTTTATTGTAAGAACTCCATCAGTCTGTCACTCACCATACATGTTGTTCCTCACACTGTAGTATTCCCATGGGTCTCCTCCAGGAAAATCAGTCTGAATGAAACACTAAAGTAAATCAGTTCAGTTGTATTAAACCCCAATGTGGGCTTGTGTTCAAAACCAGGGTGTCCTGAATTAGGTAGATAAAAGGGAGAAGTCTCATTCTGACAAAGGATGTGTTTAATGCATGTATAAGTAGATTTGTTGAGTTCACACCTTTACTTTATTTGGATTAATTTTCTTATTTGCATCTTCCCAGGAAGCTCTAAAATAAAGACAAAAGCCTATAGCTATAAATTTAGATCTCCTTCCTTGTGGTTCTCATTCAAATATTTGAAGTTAGTTTGATTATTTTTTGGACACAAATATGAATTTTTATCCCTTGTTTTGGCATTTAAAAGGGGTTAGAGTCTTATTTAGCAATCTTCCTCTGCCAGCTAATCATGTATTTCACATGCTTTTTTTCGCCCTAATTATTCACTTACCAGACTATAGCAGCTCTGAACTGTTTATATATAAAGTCTGGTGTTTGAAAGAAAGTAACTTATATTTAAAATTTCCCTCTGTTTTTAAGTATATAAACTTTTTAAGTACATAAACTCACATGCAGTGCCAATATATATCCTTCCAGTATATAATAATAGGGATCTAATTGCACCAGTTTCCCAAGGGACACAAAAGTAGAAAAGCAGAGCCTGCATGGAAAACACCCTTTTTTTCGCCTTTGGCCGTGACAGGCCCCTACACACAGAATGAAATTCCATCCTCACAGAAGTCTATAGCAAAGATTTTACTGACTCCAGGGGGGGCTGGATTTGGGCCCACATGCCTGATTTCAGGGTATGATTTTGGTGATGAAGCAAGCTGGAGGGAGTGGATAGGAATATTCACTGTCAAAGGAAGATTTATTCTCATGCATTTTCTCTAGTCTTTCTTCCGTGCTGGAATAACTTTCTCCTTTGGTGTATTATTTCATCTTTCTGAGGAAGACTAGAAAAAGCACTTACTAAAAAGACACTCAGTTTTTCTGGAAAACCTCAGTGGGAAAATTTGCTTTTTAACTGTGCGTGTACAAACTCAGTGGCACCCATGGCAAAGCAGCAGTCCTTCTGTGAAACAGAGACAATTATGACACAAATAAGAAGCCTGGTTTAGCCTGTTGGTGCCCCAAGATCTGATGACTTGAAGTCATGTTTCCCAGCAGATCATTGCACTCAGAGTGTAGTTAAGGGGCCATGCTAATATTTCCTTCCTGAAGGGAGAGAGCATGGTGGGTTGTCCTTAATATGAACTGCATGAACTTTTGTACCTTTTCCTTTTCTTCTTGTCTTCTCAGAAGGAAGAGTATTTGTCCCAGTATAGCCAAAGCATGCTGTTATGCTGGACTGGCTTATAAACAGCATTTAACAAAGATTTCACTTTCTAATCTCTAATCTAAGAATAATGTGGTTTTCATTCATATTGGACTAAGTTAGGTGGTTTCACTTTATTACTACCAAAATATTTAATAATACTTTGAAGTGTGAATTCCTGGGTCTCACCAACCCAGTTTTTCCAATAGATCAAGATCGGGCGATGAGTTTTTTTCAGTGCATTTTTATTTAATCTCCTGTTTCCTTAGAGTCAGCTGCTTTAATCTCAGCCCAAGTGAAAAATTTCTAATTTGCTCCTGATCCTGTTTGTATACAGACAATCAAATCCTTGTTTTGGAGCTATTTGCTGTGGTGAATGCTCTTCTGCTGGAAAATGAGGTGGGATATTGCTGGGTGTGTTGGTCTACCATTGTGTCTTACCTTGCCCTTGAGTTGCATGGGAAACACTACTGCAGAACAGTGTGCAGATGTTGACATTCCCTCTCTCCAAGTTTTCTTTTTTTCCATTATCCATTGAAGGAATCTAAATAAAACTCTGTATACACAAGTCATTAAAAAAAAACCAAAATGCAAGGTTGAGACTTGGTTGTATTTGCTTTGCTAATGACTGCTAAGCCTACACATGTATGTATTATAGTAGTGTTGCATATGAAAGAGTTCACGTTTCCTGATTAAAAAGTTCGTATGAAGAATGAAGTACATCAGTGTTTATCTTCTACCATTCACTCGGTGCCCTACATAGTCACACACACACTAACAGGCAAAACAGTAACTAATCAGACCTTTTAGAGCTGCCTAACCCACTTTTTGTCTTTATTATGAAACTAAGATTTGGTCAACTGAGGTCAAGTTGTGCACTTAACACAGCTTCCATTATAGTCAGTGAACTCTGTAACAGAGAGTAAAGTCAAAATATAAACAGAGAACATTTCTGCAGCAGCTCTGGGCTGGGATTAACTTGGATCACCTAGTCTTCTGCTTTTAATGAAATTCTCTCCCTTGTATTTTCTTGTTTGGAAGAGAGTCCAAAGTTATCTCATGCTAATTTAGTTAGGCAGTGCCCTCCAGGGATGTCACAGGCCTCCATGACCTCTCCAGAGAGTCTCAGCAAAGGGATGAGGAGAATTAAACATTCCTGAGAAATTGCAAAGCAGCAGCCCCCAGAGATTTCGCATAGAAATGAGCTCCAGACTAGCTGCCAGAGACCCAAGTCACCTTTTCAGCACTTCCTTGACATGTCTCTGCCAGTCTCATCTGGCTTGATTCAGGGGGTCAGCGTGGGGACTGAGGAAAGGTGGCAGCTAGGGAGGACAGGATTCAAGGGAGGTCTAACTGCAGTGGTCTCAGGCTTTAGATGTCTCTCTGGGATGTGCAGCAAGATGGTTTTATTCCCTTTCCTTCCCACATGATCTCATGCCTTGGTATTTTTTTTGTGCTGAAAAGGGGAAGAATACTAAGTGAGGAGGTTTAATAATAAGTTTAGTTATTATTTCATCATTTGATGTAACAGTTTGTTTCACACCTGGGTTTACAACTACCAGGCGGGTCAAATGCAGAAAATAGTGCAGCATCAGAGAGCTACTTACACTAACATGAACTGTTTTGCTCTCTTTTACTTTGATAGGCTGTAGAAACTAATGAAATTAATTTCACATGAAGCCGGAATCAGACATGGTTTGCAGGATAAACCTCATTTCTATGGGAAAATATTCAAAGTGTTAATTTCCAAGTTTCCTTCAATTATTGTGCAAAAAGGGAAAAATAAATTTGCTGAAGTTTAGGCAAGAGAGAAGAAAACACCAAGAAACCACTGTAGCTTGTTTATTAGTATCTTAATCGTCTGAGTAGTTTCTTACCGCTTGCATCAAAGCAGAAATGTGCACTAACTCAAGAAATGTCTATTTCATTAAGTTTTGGACTGTGCAGTCTAACAATGATTTCTGTGTGCTCTCAACCTTACATTTCTTTGCTCCTTTGTTTTTAATTAGTCCAGAGCTAGTCAGTATTAAGGAAGAATTAATTCCCACCTTTCACTGTAATAGTGATATAACAAATAATGTACTTTGTAATGAAATATCTCTGCTACCCTTAAGTTTCTTACAGCACACTTGTTGCATAAATATTATGACTCCAACTTCATAGACATCAAAATTTAGACAGTAAGATTAAATGCTTTATTGAAGGCCCTAAAGAGCATCATTAACACCGCTGAGATTGGGACATTGAAGATGGCTTCTGCTCATCATTTGCTTGGACCAAACTGAAACCAATAAACAGGCTGGACCTAAAGCTGGAACCTTGCAATTAGAATATGGTTTAGCTGTTGAAAAAAAGTATACAGAGCAGAGAATTGTGTTCATGTGAAACATGTTTCAGCAGTTGAGTTATAAATCTCTAAGAAGAAGAGAAAAAATAGAATGAGACTTGCACATGGAAACCAGTATATAAGGGATGATGGTGTCATTGTGGTGATAAATCCATTGCATTCTGCAATGACTCATGCCTGTGCCACTATTATTTGCCTGAGAACAGACCTCTGGCCCTTGCCAAGTAATGTGTGTGGGAACACTGTTCCCGGTGCCTGACCTGTGGGGGTTATTCCAGCCTTAATGGCAGAATACCTAGTGTGTGTGGAGTCTCGTTCATGTCCACTGGGGAGGGAGGGCCCTTACTTTGTCTGGATGTGATATGAGCAATGACTTCTGACATGCATGGAGAAGAGATTTATTGCAAGCAAAAGTTGAAGTGTGATAATGCTACTGGGGTATTCTGTAATAATATGGTAAAACACTTGTCATCACTTCATCTCAGGCAGTGAAAGTCAGTTGTATATGCTACACAGAGACAGATAAAAAACATAAGTATACTTAAAACTTCATATGGTTTGCATTTTTCGTAACAGCTCTCCTGACTCTAATATAAGACAGGTTTTAATTTTGTTTTGGGTAAGTGGATGTGCTTACAGTCTCACACCCACAATTCTATGGCTTTAAATAGAATCACTCCCAGGGTGCATAAAAGAACACATGCTGTTATGTGAAGGATTTATCCAGGATGCCAGGATTGTATTTATTGCTGGGAACAAACTGAATAAAATTTTCTATTCCTTTCTGACACAAGCCCATGGAGAGCAGTCATATCTATGGTTTTAATGCAGATCCTTCCCTTTCCCTGACTTATTTTTTTGGTGCGACTAAGTGCTGTTGCAGAAATAATAATTACTAATAACGATGGAATCAGAATGACCAGAACAAGCCAAGGGAAGGTCAATGTGAAATGTCCTCCAAATGTATTTTTGAGCATTTCAAAAGAAATCTTCATGTTGCCTTTTCACATCTGCACTGCACAGACAGACTTCTAAAAAACATCCTTTGATTTCTGGAATTGTTTTACTGTTGTCTTTTTCCAGCTGAAATTTCCATGCCCCAATTTTAGATGGCATAAACCATGAGCAGGTATCCAATCCTGAGCATGGAGGAACTTGGGCAGAGCAACAGTAATGTGAACACAGAGGCAGCAAGTCTGTGAGGCAGATTCCTCTGTCCTAGGGCTTGGGTTTAAACTGCCAGACTCTTTGCATAAGCTCCTATATCACATGGTGGCCATTTTGGGTACTGTTGGCCTAAAATTGAACTTGTGACATGAGGTAAAAATAAAAAAGAAAATAAATCCCTCTGTATTTCATTACCGTATCCCTGAGGCATCAAAGTTGTGCTCTTGTCTCAGTCTATACTCAGCCAAGAGAATGTAGCATCAAATTCCAGAATGTTGTCACCTGAAATGTTCTGGTAAAGGAAAAGAAAACAAAATCCACAGTATCAGGAATGAGAACACTTTAGTATCTTTGTATTTTTTCAGGTGACTTCTTGCTTTTTATAGTGAGTAAAACAGTGCCTGGCGTACAATTTTATCACTGCATCATAAGTAACAATGGCATAATCTTTTTTACTTCCAACTCCAGTAAAACTGGAATATAATAAGAAAGTGAGGTTCAATTATGTGTTTAAGGTAGCAGCCTCTTTATTTACACAAATTATTCAGAAAAGGATAACTTTTCATTTTTAAGAACCCCATAAATAGTAAATGTTTTCCTAGTAAATTAACATTTCAGGTCAGTTGTTTTAGATTAATATTCAGGAGTGCAATATCATTTGGAAACTGGTAGCAGTCTGAGGAGAATATGTATAATGAAGCAACAACTCTAGAAATTTGAAGGGGAAATATAAATTATAAAATAGATTTTAGGTTAATTTTATGTTATTAACTCAGTCTATCTCCCTTCATTTTTTTAAAATAACATTGTTCATAAATTTTATCTCAGTGCTCTTGCTTTGTTACTGTTACTATTTTAAAGGATTGCTCTTCTTCCTTCCCAGTTATACCCTCAAACATGTATAAACATTATGAAGTGCTGATTTATTATCTCTGAGCCTATCTGCCTGTGCTGTGGCAGTTCTCTGCTACTCTTACCACTTTTTTACAGTACGACTAGTGGTTTAACCTGAGTCAGGGCCCATTACTGGATAGGCACTGGGCAGATCCCTAGGGCAGACCTACAAACCTCGAGTGGAGAAGCTAGCAAGCTGAAGAGGCAGGCTGGAGATCAGTAGTACTTTGATCCATAGATCATGCTGTTCCTCTGACCTCCATTCAAAGGAGCACACCAACTTGTGCTTAGCTATAAGTGTCTGAGCAATCCAGGAAAGAAATAGGAGGTAAACAGGTGTCAGAAGCAGGAACTAGGACCTTTTTATAGTCAAATGTTGCACTGTAAACAATTTGTGATCAATATCTACATTGTGATCATTATTTTGTGGCTGATAGTTTTGCTCCAGTGAACATGCCAGTACTTGACTTGAAAGCCTAGTCTGTTTTCTTGTGGTTAGATCATGGCCCCAACCAGCCTTTCCTGGCATGGGTCCCTAAGACTTCTCTGCCCTCGCCACAACCTGGGTACAACCCTTTACTTTAGCAATGAGTAATCCTGTTAAATGGGAGTCTGCTGCTTTGTGAAGAGGTATTTTGTCTTTCATTCATATAAAAATAGCAGGGAAAATTAATTCTGTAAGGGTAAAAAGGGAGGCGGAAGTGGGTCAAATATCTTTTGGAATTGTCTGCTAGGTGGAGCCTGAGAAACATGTATTTGTTCTATATTCTTGACTACGTAATACGAATCTGAGTGGTTAAAACTCACACATACTTTCTGCAATTTGAATTTTTCTTTTTTTTCTCTCTGTTTAGCTTTGAATTTCTTTCCCTTTCTCGTAAACAAAATTTAAGGCAACTCTTTCTTAGCAATTGTGACAATATCCTCCAAAATTAAAACTAAAGAAACAGAGTATATATGCATCCTTTCTGTATCTTTTCGTTTAAGTTGCTTTGGGTCACACATGTCACTTCCAATCTAACCATTTGAAGAATAAACAAACCATTGTGAACCTAAAAATCTGTTCAAAATTTTTTGGCAGGAAAAAAGACTATATTAATTTTCATTGTTGGTGAGGTTTCCCAACAAGCAGCTTTACTGTTTCTTTTTTGCCTCCAGCTAGCAACTAAAGATCAGTTATAAAACTGTATACAAATACTTCCACGTATTGAAAGAACAATATTTTGACATTCAATGACACAAGAAAAAAAAAAAGTCATCTAGTTTTTGATAATACAATGAGAACTTTGTGTTCAACCAAGATGCATGTGAGAAACATCATGTTCCATTAACAGGGAAGGCTGACCTTTAAGGTTTATCTGGATTATAATTCCTGTGGTTTTTATTAATAAAACTGCCTACTAAAGTTTCACGAGTCCTCCCTGAGATCTGTAAAACAATTGGCCTATCTGCTTACAAGAGAAGAGTTAGACAGTATTTCCTAGTATTTCCTACAGATGTGAGGGCTTTTGTTTCAGAAGACATTGATATTGTTTTTCTTTGAGATGCTCCACAAAGATTATCAGGTATTTTATTATCTTAGTAACTTTATAATTGTTGGATTATTACCTTCAAATGTATCAGCTATACTCTTTTAACTTGAAAGAAAAAATCATGGCTCTGAACACAGTTCAGATCTGAACAAGTTCACATCTAGAGCCAAACCATAGGATTTGACTAAATCAGCAAGCATACTTCAAATTGCTTCTGTGACAATTTATCAACTGTAACTTTGAAAATCTGTGAGAAATTTTATAAAATGAGTCACAAAATACTATCTCTGTACCTATACTCCAGGAGATTTGTTGTTTATTTACTTTCTTGGGATCCTTAAAATAAATTTTCCATTGTTTCTTAGCAAATAATGTATTTTTTCTCTCAGAGGAAAATGTTTTCATCTCAAATCTGTTCTTATTTTATATTTTTTTTCTGTCAGTGATGTCTATGGTTTGCAAATGTCTCTCTTCTGAATGGAAGCAGCTGCCATGTCACAAGTACTCAATGTCTCCTCTGCATGAGTAGAAAGGGCAACGCTAAAGGAAAAACTTTGTACACAGACTTTGTAGTCCTTATGTTCAGCATTATTCAGTTAAGGTAGAAGCATATCAAAATGTATTTAAACTGATGAGATCTGATAGATACTTAAATGGTGTTCAGAAGGGTTTTTCCATGAATGGAGGTTCCTTGAGCAACAGAACTTGCACCAACATTGTGATTTTTGGTAATCTGAGAGAACAGGATGATGACTCTTCAGAGGAAAGGAAGAGGCATGTGTCCTGCACCTCTTGGGCAGTTCTTCTTTTGCTGTAGGTTTTGAGAGGGGGTTGAACATTTGAAAAGTGTCACTCGTTGCAGTGATAGACAATGACCTGAACTTCAGTTTGCCTTTCAAACACAAACTGTAACAGCATAGTAAGGTTCTTAATGCGTGTGCACCCTAACTTTTTAAGTAGCTGTGCAAGAAGGGTTGTAATTTAGGGGGAAAAAAGCACAGCAGTACATTGATTATGCATACTCCCACCATATTCCTGCTGTCACTGGCTTTTTGGGAGTATCGGCACGCCTGGCAGCACATCCCTGTGGTTTTCTTTGGCAAGAGCCTCCCTGCTGTGCTTGCCTTGACCTATAACATTGTCAGAAACAAGTACTAAAGCAATAGTCATTACTCTAGACTGAACTCCCATTGTGGCAGGGAGCATGGGATCATGCCCAACACTTTTGTATGTTGGCTCTCAGGCAAAAACAGCTTACACTTAACTCTGATCACAGGACTTTTTTGCTGCACTTTAGCTTCATTAGTGTTTTTCAGCCATGTGTGCTATGCCTCTGTTGTGTGCAGAACGTGTATAAAGAGATCTTTTTTCCCCTCTGTTGGGTATTATATGTGTATTATATGTAGGTATCACTGTTTCTTTAGATAATCTCCTTATATAACACCCTCTCATGCCTACTGGGTACACCCAGTACACACCTACACGCTTTTAACAGTCTCAGAAGTCAATCAGATGTGGGTGACTCAGCCAGTGCAGCACCTTTTCTTCCTTCTGTGCCTCTCCAAAAGTAAGTAAATAGATAAACTGGAAGTCAGTTCGGGTTCAGAGCTCTGAGTCAGTGTCCCGTCTCACTTTTCTAAGGCACAGTCATCAGCTGTGGTCAGCTCTGTAGCAGCTTGAGAAACCACAGCCAGTCAGCTGGGTTGTGTCAGGAGCAGCCGGGTGGTGGCATCTGGAACCGCTTCACATCCCAGGCGGGCAGGAAGTGCGTGGGCATGACATCTCCCCACCTCGCACAGCACTGAAGATGCCGAGCAGCTTCTTTCGATGCCAGTGCAATTGAGTAGGGACAATGCAGAGAGGGAGGTGGTACAATAGCCCTGTCTTTTGTAGTGCAAATGGAACAGTCCCTCATGATGCACACAGGAACAGCAGTCATGCCAGGCCTTTGTGCTCGCCATATGGGGAGAAAGTTCTCCTTTGCTGCCGCATCCCTGTAAAGGCTCATCATGCTTTGGCCCTAAATGCTCAATTCTCCTTCTCAGTAGTGAACCCAGCAGGATAGCGACATTCGGGATCACTAGAGAGTACCATATCCAACCTACTGAATGCTTCTGCCCATTTCTAGACAATGGAGTAGGGAATACTGTAAAGACAGAATTTCTTTAAATGGTGATAATGGACTTTTGGGTCTCTCCAGGTGGTGGTGTTTTCTGACTTAGAAATTGCTCCCTGATTGTTTACAGATTTGAAGTAACCCATGCCTTCTGCAAGTAAGTAGAGCTAGGCATTCACCAGTGTCTGCTTCTTTGTCTCTGAAACCAACAGACGATGCACCATGCAGCAGGCTACAACTATCTGTTCCATCTCCTAAAGTAAACATTACTGATTTGGTTTGATTTTTTTTCTCTGTGTGTGGCAAATACAAAGAAGTCAGAATGTCTCTGCATAACACCTAGAGATATGTAAGAAAGACTTTTTTTACAGTTTAGGTCTTGGAAAAAAATGCTGTGCAGCACTGCAGGGCAACAGTAACTAATACTAACAGGAACGTTTTCAGTTCATCCCATTGTGTTCAGTCATGTCTGTTTCGGGTCTTGAATTAGATGAGACATATGAAAAGTTTTATTTATTCTCTTGAAAAAAAATTATCTTTTATTTCTGAGAAAGTTGGATTTGTATATTTTTTCCTCTTGAATACAAAGATACCTATGTGCCCATTTTAACAATATACAGTGCTAGAGCAGACAGCGAGACAAAAGTCTCAAATATATAGAGTTAAACATAACCTCAACTACCAGTCTTTGTTATCCATGGATGACAGCCCGGTTAATAAATGTTTTCTCACTAGGATGCTGAACTAGTGGGAGTTAATGTTGAAACACATCTACAACATACTCCAGACGCTCAAGGCAAGCAGACACATCACAACCATAACAGCAGTGGCATGCACACAGCGTACCTATATGGGAGTAGAGTTAGTTGAACTTGGGTTTTCGCACTCACTAGCCCACGTGCAAACACTATGTAAGCAAAGAAATTTGGGCGGGGAGAAGACTGGCTCATATTTTGGATATGTTGCTTGAAAACGGTGCTTACTACTGGCAGGCATTTATATTGAGAAAAGGAAAGAGGGAAAAGATGAAAGAGGAAAGATTTTGGCAGAGGCTGTAGTTCAGGCATGCAGAACAGATATCCTAGTCCACATAATCATAAAAGTGTGTCTGCTTGCTAGACTTGCTGTGTATCTCTTTCCAGTTAGGTTTCTGTCTTTAAATGTAAATGACATAGTATTGCCTTTAGACTTTGTGATTCACTAGACCAGAGCCAAAAAGAGTTCAGATATGAAAAATGTTTTGTTACATTTTCCATTAAAGGAACAGTCTTATTCTAAGAGAGTAGAAGCCTGAATTGTATCCATGGTAGTTTTCTCCTCTTTTTCAACATCTGTCCATGTTTTGTTATCTGGATTAAGCATAACATTAGGGAGAAGGTGGCAGAACTGAACACAAGTAATTTCTTTATTTATCTTTATTTAAAAGCCTTTACAAAGAAATACAGAAAAATCCATGATTCTCCATTTCTGCAACAGAAAAATTCCTAAAATATGTGACCTTGCGATGGTTAAAAGATAGCCAAGAGCCGAAGCTGGGCAATGTTTTTATCCCAGTTCAGCCATGTCATGGGTCATGTGGTTCAGCATGTGAACAGGAAGGTGAGAATGGGTGAACTTTTGCCTCAGTTGTGCAGTCCATCAGAAAATAAATGGAGCAAATCACTCTGCAGCTGTATCAGGAGGTGAACGGCTGAATACCTCTCACACAGAGGCCTTTGTGTTCTGGACATGATCTAGCATTATGATGGGACGCACTAGGCTGAGGCTTTGTAGCAATTACTAACCCATTATCACGCTAGAACATGAGATCATTTATCTTCTAATTCAGAGTGTCACCTGTTCTTCATTTGCCAGTCAATAACCATTAATTACTTTCAGTGGAAATTTAAACAAAGCTTTTCCCCTCTGTTAAAACCAGTAAGCCATTCAGTAATGATAAATAAACCTAGAGCTGTATCTCCCTCTTTCCTCTCATTCTCAGCCTGGAGTCTGGTACAATATGAATTCTTAAAGGAAATGCCTAGAAATTGATAGGTCAAGAGCCTTTATTAGTCTGATGTGGGGGGAAGCACATTCCTGGCACTTGCTGTAGGGAAAGCGTATCGCTACTGCTTGTACACATATGTCTCATTGGTTGTCATGGGCTGCACCTGTGGAAATATAGATTTGACTGTGGAACTTATTCAAAGTTTTTTCTCTCTTCTGGCTTGCCTTGGCATTTTTTTACAGACTGTTCATGCAGACACATTCAAAGCAACAGCATTTCGTCACCCTCCTCGAAGCAAAACAGAACTATCACTTACTTTGTAAATTTTAGCATGTTAAGTTTTTTCATACCTGGTTGGATCGAGGTAACTGTAAGTGCCAACAATTGTGAATGCCAGAAAAAATAAAAGAATTAGCAGTGATAGATTCTCAAGCAATCATTAAGTTAAACATTCTTTCCTGGTAGGTTTTGAGGCAAAAGTTGCTTTTAGCAACTCTATCTGCATTGTTTGATCACTGCTAAGTTGATTCTGTAAAAATTTACTGCAGTTTAAGTTGTATTTCTAAGACAGTGATTGCTTCTTTTTTGAAACAGTAGACAAGAGCTGATACACCCAAATGCATAAAACCTGGTTGGACCCACTGTCAAAGGCTGGGTTTTGTCAGTATTTTGGAGCTGTCTCCTTTGATGTAGGGCATATTTTATAGTAAAGAGAAACTTTCAATGCTATTTTATATTAATATGCAAAAGGAATGCGTAAATATTTTAAATACTCACTGGATTATTCAATGTTTTAGCATAAGCACCCGCACTAAAATTGTGTCTAATGAATTACAATACTGAGGTGTTTAAAAGTGGGAAGTGGCAAAAAATTGTTGAAAGTCTGATCCTGGCTTCTGTTTAGACATTTTAATACCACTTTACCAAAGGTCATAGTAAACAGCAAGTGCTTATGCTACTATTGCATATTCGGTCAACCTATGTGGCATTTGGGGCTAAGGGGTGATTTTTACCATCAATGCGGTTATGTTGTCACATATCTCTCAAATGTAACTGACATTACAGTGCCAGGGTGAGAACTTGAGTTCATTATATATGGGAAACATCCACTAAAGTCAGGAGAAGAACCACTGTTAGTTCTGCCTCTGTCTGACTGATTGTCTAATCTTGGAAATCCTTTTTTGCTCAAATAATGCCCTCTCATATGAGGAAGCATGTTGTTTTCAGCTGGACTGCTTAACGAAAGCCGAAGGTCTGTGAAATTAGGGACCAGGCTAGGAGAAACAGAGCTATCAACCACCCATTTCAGATATTCCTGTTACCTTTCTGTGCAGCTGCTACAGCTGTAAATCCTGCAAGCTTGTCCAGTCATGAAGAAACAGGAGTTGGTGATTTACAGTGACCTCTCAAATCATCAGGGAAACCCCAGTGCTCCAAGAAAGCTAATATGAGAGATACAAGTTAAGACATCTCCTCCCCACAAGAGGAGTTTCATTAGCCAGTTGGGTATTTCTGCGTCATTGGTTAGGATGTTCAATCCTGGAAAGGAAAAATAAAGTTGCTGCCATTGTCCTGCCCAGCAGGTCATCTCCCTAAAGCACAATTAATGTCAAGGACTTACACAGCAGTTCCCCAAAACCCAGCCTTCCGTGCGCGTTCAAGAAGCAAAAGGGTTCAAAAGGAACATGTTAATAAAGTCTTGTCAAAACTTTGGAAGATGCATAAAATATTAACTGGGAAGAAAAATGACTTGGAAATAGAACCATTTAAGTGGAATGTATTGCCTTGCTATGCAGGACACTGATTTATTAAGAATAGGAGGGAAAAATTGAATATTTCAGGTGGTATTTACCAAGAGAAACTGAGCTGTCCCAAAGCTTTTATTAATCTGATTTGCAGAGTATCCACTACCATCAAGGGACCTACTAAAGTTGTTTTCTTTAAAGCTGATGTGAAGAGGTCAATGCAAATAGCATCGTGGATTACACTGTGAGAGGATGACAGTCCTTTCTACCATATGGAGAGAGAGTTGAATTATTTTGTTTTCCCTTTTTGGTTATTTATTAAATGAAGATCATGCCATACAGGTATTCCTGTTTCCTTGCCAAAGGAAATGAACCGTTTGCATCATTCTGATTGATCCAAAGTAATAATTATTCTGTCCACCTACAGCTCCTATGCAGTCAGATAGTCCAGTCACTGCGGCAGTGCCTTTTGCATTAGAAAACTGAAATGTACCTGCCACCATACCTTAGACAAGTCACACGTGTCTTTGCATGCTTCTTTTTCCATCTTTTTTCTGTTTTTCATGCTGACTTAGCTGGCCAGGCCTCTGAGATGGCACTCATCCATCATTACTTTTTTGTGGGAGGGGACTCTGTGAAAGACTGCTGCAGGAATTAAACCTGCTCCCCTGAAATGCAAAGATGTTGACAATCCCATGAAGTGTTGCTTCAAACCATATTGCGAACCTTTTGCTGCACAAACAGTTCTCTGAAAGTGATGTTAATTGTTGTCTCGCTTTTCCACCAGTGTTTTCTGTTTTCCTGTGTCAAAAGAAAAAGTTTCTTCTACAGTGCTTCAGTATGTAACATTCAGCACATACTCAGCAGGAAAAACAGATTCATTTGATCAAATACGCTGTTAAACATCCTTAGTTACCTTTTAAACTCTTTTATTCTTAATTAAAATCTTCACTTGGGAAAAACAAATATGACAGAAGAAAGAGTGAAAAGGATCCATATTTTCATGCCTCAGTGTATTTAACATCGTTCTATAACAGACAGACAACAGCGCTCTAGACTGAAACATTACAAAATTTTGTTCTTTTCTCCATATCAATGTCAATTCATGCAGTGCTTTAAACAAGTGAATCCACTCTGTTGAGCACTAAACCAAGTCTCAGTGTTCAAAAGTAAACATATTAAAGTCTCCCCTGCAGAAACCCCTGCTGTGAAACAAATTGAAAATCAAATACAGCGTTGTTTTCTATAATAAGAAATAATTGGACTCTTTTTAGAGTTGCACTGAACTGGTTAATAGCCACTGTGTAAGGAAAGTGCTAATTTCCCCAGCTTGAGATATGTGTGTGTACGTCTAGTTATTTCCAAGTCAAAAATGCAGTAATACAATATCGTGTACCAAAGGGGCCACTTACATGTGCACTGAATCTGACTTTGTTTACCTTTCTGCAGGCCATGTGGCTGATGTTGCAAACGGATGAGCCTGAGGACTTTGTCATAGCTACTGGGGAGGTCCACAGTGTCCGTGAATTTGTGGAGAAGTCATTTAAGCACATTGGGAAAACCATCGTGTAAGTACAAAGATAAGAGAGCAGCCACAGGTTGAACATTTCTAGCATGTCACATTTGCTGTCTTACAGAGTATTGTTTGTCTACATTCTTCTTTTTTCCTCCCCTCACTTTCTAATAGTAACATGTGAGACCTTCCAGGCACAAATGACTGCCACAGTGGATATGTCTAGTGGTGCTCTCTAGATCACAAGTAAAAATGTAAGTGGGTTAATCTTAATTTTTTAGTCAAGGTCTTCATTTGCTGCTCTCCCATTCACTCCCTGTCCTGGGGCCACAGATGCCCTTCCAAAGATGGGCACTGTTAATGCTGTTCATCACCCTCCCATGAAAGGAGCTTTTCTGCCCAATTCTTTATTTTGTGTCCCTAGATCCCCTCAGTCCTGCTCCCATCCTCTGTGATCTGAAGAGGTGACACCTGCCAATCCTATTCTTTCCACACGACAGCCTGTCAGCCACACTACAACACTTATGTAGCAAACCACTCTACATTCCTATTAGCTCTTCTCCTTCTAAGCCATAGAAATCTTGAGCAGTGGGTGCAGAATGTTTACAATGCATATTCCACATAGTTTGATTGAAAATACAAAATTCCTTCTCAAGGCCGTATAATAAAACCAGGATGGCTTGGTGAGCGCTTTCTGTAATTTATATTTTTATTGTTTATTATTTTTTCAATTTCCCTCCTTCTGTATCTTCTCTGGGCCCCATGCATCAACATACCAATCTCAGCTGGAAAAGGGAGAGGAAAGCCACAGGCTCTTCCATGACGCTAGCACCAGGGCTGTTCCTCGGGCCATCAAAGTCACTTGTGCAGCTGGTGAACTTTTGACAGGGCCAATAAGTTTTACTTGGGAACAAAAACTTGACAAATTCAATAAATATGCAGAAGTGCACAGATATATACAATATTATTTGAACAGCCAGTGGGTGGCTGGGAGGTAATAACATTTTCTTCTCAATGAGTTTTTAGTGTCTGGTTTCAATTTTTGGCATCAGCTTCCAGAAAAAAAAATTCTGATGAGGGAGAGAGACTGTATTAACAGTATTTCTAACCCAAAGGATCAGTTTGGGGAATAAGTTTCTCTCCATAATTTTAGCATTTCTTGACTGCGAGATGTCCCTGTGATCACACATTGTGCCATATGCCTTAAACACTAGTGAGGTTTGAGAGGGTAAAGAGGAGTTAGTAGGAGCTCTAGTAATAGTTTTGTCTTTCTTATTTTTTCTTCACTTTTTATACTTTTCTTTCTTGTATTTATAACCTAATTCACTCTAGTAAGCATGGATAAGAAAATGCTGCAAATTCAATTGCTCCGTATAAGAAAGAATTCTAGTGATTTTGAGAACTACTTTGCCCCTGTCTAGTATTGTTTATCAAAACAAGAATGAATGTTTGGTAAACAACTTCTTTTTTTTTTTTAATTTTGATTACCTACAATTAGAAAATTATACATATAGGTTGCTACGTATCTGAATGTCTTTATTTGCAGTGGTTCCCCACATTACAGTTTCTTTTGATGTTAGTAAATTTATCCATTAGTTTAAAATTGAACTCCCTGCTTTAGAGTTGGCCTAAGGAGTCTCAGCATTTCCCAAGAGTGACAAATCCATGTGTATTTTTCAGAAAGCAAATTAAACCCTCAAGAAAACCTAAAGGAAATAACAAGTCCACAATAAAAGTGAAAGTACTTTTATGAATAGCTTCTGTTATAGAGGGGATATTAAAGGCTTAGTTTAGATTTAGTTGTTCCTAACACTCCCAATTTTGTGTCCTGTTTAATTTTTACTCACATATGGCACTATGTGGTGGACTGCATATCATTCATGTTGGTGTTTACTGCAGTCAGTGTTTGGATTGAATCAATCAGTCACAAGTTGCTCTCTTAGAAAAACTTCACAGTACAACTCCAAATGATGAGGTAGGGCAGGTATTTTCTGTGTACAAAGGCATAGTGGATTTTTTAATTACTAATCAAAAAAGTAATTTTCAAAAATTGTATGAGAACTCACATGACACCGATTGACATGGATTTTTAAGAACATAAATTACTTTAGAAATGGGGGCTTGGCTCTTCTGAAATTTTTCTTTCTTGTGAACAAGTTATTAATTCCTTACGTCATTTACAGTGTATAACTGCATATATGGAGACTAAGGTGACATTTAAATGCTAATGATAATTGTTGCTGATCATTTTGGCAATGGTGCAATTCTGAACGTTTTGGATATAGTCCGTCCTGATAAACCAGCCATTCTTTCCCTGTGCTCTCAGGGTGGGAATAATGTCTCAAGAGATCTACTACTCATCTTTCAAATTGCACTAGATGTAAAATATTTCTCAGGATTTGGAAAGTTTTGTTAAGACCCTCCACAATTTTTCTAGGTGTCAGCCTGACCCATGCTTTTGCAGTGCATACACACACAGACACACTCTCCTTGCCCTCGCTGGCTTCTTGGCCAGCCAGCTGGTAACCTCTCACATTCTTTGAAACCCCCAACAGCTTTCCACTCCCACCTCCTCCAGTTTGAATATATCTTCTTCAAGGAATAACCTGGCAGCAAAATCCTCCCTTTTAGCATTGTGGGACCCCAGTGGTGAGTCCCATTGATCTGTTACTTTACAATTTATGAGGCACCTAAGAAGCAGTACACCAGAGTGCAATTGCTAAACAATTTCCTGGGGGGATGGCTGCTTTCTTCCTATCTCCCTTCCTCAGAGTTGTGTTGAGTTGTTTGGGGTTCCTGGGGTTTTTTTGCAGGGTTACTGGTATTATGAAATTTTGCAACCTCAAAAACTTATCTGGGAAATTTACAGCACCTTTTCCACTGCTATAAGTGATGGCAAAGCCTCCCAGTATTGCTGTGCGATCTGCCTTTCAAAATTGATGGAATGATGGAGTAAATGACCAGGATGGATGTCGTGGCAAACAATAGTTGGCAGAGCTCATGCCACATCTGAGAACACTGGGCACATGTGCAGGGACTCCTAACTCTTTGTGCTTTGTTGGGGAAAGTTATGTAAAATCTTAGCTATCACATCATGATATTGCAGTAGAGAACAGGAAGAAAAGCAATCCTGGCTTTTCATCAACCAGCTAAAAATATGAATTTTATTTTTTTAGGTTTTTTGTCTTCCTAACAATTCACATTAACTTGTACAGCTGAAAATCCAGGACAGCCTAAAAAGTCTTTCCAAGAACATAACATAATATTCTGTTCTAGACAGTCATTAGCACATGTCAGGACTATGTCTTCCAGCCAAAATAAGAGAGAGAGAAATTTTACTACATTTTTGTAACTAATGAAATGTACAGCTGCAATAAGACTGATTCTCTCTCTGAAATTGACTGTAAACTGTACACAGAAGTTTATCTAACTTGTCTGGTTGTTTTCTTCTAACATTTCTTTTTCAAGGGAGAAATTTCAAACTATATTTATATAGTCCTCTGAATCATTCAAATTCAGCCCTTTGTACTACCAGGAAAACCTCAAAGCTACAAATATTTTCCCTTGTAAGGATTACATTTTTTTTCTTTTACTTTCCTTTCTACTTATTACTAATTAAGTAGTACTTGGGGGAAACACTTCCCGCCTATAATTTGAACTACAGCAGGGTACACGAAACAGGCAAACGCTTGTCTTGACTAATTTTCTGTCATTAATCTTATTAAATTAGAACAGGATTGCGAAGATAGCCTGAAACCACTACAGCACTCAGAGATCTTTGCAGACTGCTAGAAAGACTGCTGTCTGCAAATGAGGAAAGTAGAAAAAAGCAAAAGAAAAGAAAAAACTGTTCAAGCTGCAGAAAGATTTATTGTTGGTTTTATTAATATAAAAATACATGCACATTTGTTACAGAAATAGTCATTGCTTGCAGGATCAGAATTAATTCAGAAAAAAATGAATATTTTACTCCAGTCATTTGGCTCTACATACAAATTTTATCTTAACTAATGTGCTAGTTGGTCTTATAAACGATGACCTTAAAAAGGGGAAGTTTGCAGATAAGCTATAAGGTCTAATGAGGTGAACTACTAACAAAAGTGGAGCAGTGACCTCTTCAGTGACAGTGAAGGTTGAACTGAAATTTAACTGAGGGCAGAGGGTTTTTCTGGTTTGTTTGTTGGTTTGTTTTTTTTTCTTTTTACCCTGAAGTAGAAGGTTGGGTTACAGAAACACATGAGATTTGAAGGATTGCTGTGAGAACAGCAAGCCAACAATATGTTAATAATGGTGCTGTGGGGACATGGAAGAGGAGCCATCAGAAGTCAACAGCAAAACAGCTGCTATTTCCAGTCTGGTTTGCCCATCAAAAAGTGCTGGCTAGCTAGTGCTATGTGTTGTATTTACCAGCTCAAGAAACTCAGACGCTTTCAGATAAAGAAGAAGGGAACAGGATCTCATGCAGGAACTGGAGGCATTTTGAAGAGAGTTGAGAGGAACCCAACCAGGTTGGTGAAGAGTGCTGGCCTGGGTGAACACACACGAGCATGGGTCCTTGCTTAGGACTGTACCATTTTTGTACTTTCTTATTGATATAGGGTTTTATCTGTAGGCAGACCCAATAATAGTTCTGTTTCACAATTCAAATTACGGCTTGAAGACTGTAAAAATTTAATTATCTGATTTTATACTTCATAAGAGGTGTGACAGTTTCTTCTATACGAAGACTGGGTGAGAATGAAATATGGAGTTTCATGGGAGATTCCGTATTCCCCACCCCCAAAATTAAATTAAAATATTTCTTACAAATGCAGTTCAGGAAATTATCTGATTTCAGGTCAGCTGGACATACATTTAAAGAAAGAATAACGTAAATAGAAGTTTTAAAGCCATTCGAAAGAAAAAAAATTGATTCTGAAGATGTCAAAGCATCTCCTTTATATGCTATTAATATAGTTTTGTTTCAGGTTGACACTAATGTAACTTACTTGAAATTACAACTTTTCTCTTCATAATGCTTTGATTTTCACTGAAGCATTACTATTGTTTCAGCAAACATTTTCTTCTCAACACCAAATTTCACAAACTGGAGTGAAGAGATAGAGCTTCAAAAGCTTTCCAATTAACTGGAAATACGTAAAAAAAAAAAAAAAAGGGAGCCTAGCATGTATTCTTTTTTTAAGTCTCGTAATATGGGGAGTCACAATTTAGATTTTTGAAATTCGAGCTTGACAATGCATGCACTACAACAACTATAGCATTTTTTTAACTGTGTTTGTCTAATGAAAAAAGCATTGAAGAGCTGATTCACCAGAGCTTTTGAAAAAGAAATTTTAGGTACATTCCTTTATGGAATACTTTTTCTTTTGATTTAAGCACAAGGCTGTGGTTACGCAATCCCTATATCCTTGATTGCTTTGATGCGTCAGAGCTGCTGGCGAGGTTGGTGGTTGAGTTGGTGGCAAATGAACATATAAAGAGTCATGCTTAAAGTTTTCCTTCAAAAGATTACTTGCAAAAGATATTAATGGTCTGTTATATGGTGTCAGTTTTGCTGTTTATAAAGTGCCAAGACAGAATGAAGTGCTTTGGCTTAATTTTGCATGCAACAGAAATCAGGCCACAGATCTGAGAAGTCTACACAAATGGTATATCATATTACCTGTGGAGGAAGAGCAAAATTTTCCTAAAATTTTATTTTTATTTAATTTATTTTTCATTTTTAAATGTAAAATTATTTTCTATGGCATATAGAAAATATGCCTTTCATTTTAAAGGTCTACATGATTGTTTTATTTTCCATAAAGAGGCTGAGCAGCTGTAGACATTAATGGTTTAAAATGTTTTTTTAAATACCATCAGTTCTGTTTCTATGTAAAGATCAAACAAGGACATGAAATGCATATACTTGTTCAGTTTATCTGTGCTTCTGTGAAAGACTTAATTTTTAGTTGATTTCATGACCACCACAGAAATATATGTACTTTGCTTTGTTTCTCAATTACATCCGTTCAGACCATTTGGTCCATTGCAGTGCTATTCCCACCACTCCTCAATTATCCTGGCTCCCCTGTCTCCTTCCCTGCCCAGCTCACACTCCACCAGGTGGGTACCCCTGCTTTTCATCCTTACAAAATCCTCTTTACCTGTGGATGTTTTTATAGCTTGAAGCTTGTTCTCTTACTGAATAGTTATAGGAAATGAAAAATAATTGGAATCTCCAAAGTTGTAAAACACAAGGAGCATTGGTCACTGCTGATAATAAGTATTATGATAGTAGTGATCTCCAGGTATGGAATTAGCCTTAAAGTAAATGCAATCCATCCCTCTGTAAATCCAGAATTTAAAAGCTCTTGAGGTGAAGAACTTTTCAAGCAAGTAAACTCGCACATGCATTTGAAATGTAACTAACTTAGTTTTATGGGAATTTCTGAGGTCCTCGATAGCAGTGATATCCACCATAGTCAACAAGTGACTATCATTCTAAGCAATCCCAAAGAACCCATCTCCAACAGTGAGGCACTCGACATGGAAGTGTAGATGCAAAGGGCATCAAACCTGCTTTGTTGGTAGCAAGTGCAGAACATTCTGGCCTATGGCTGATGCCACCAGTTGTGACAGCAAACCCATCCTTTGCTTCAGTGAGAGGGTTAAGCTACACAGTGTGGGGCAGGCAATGGCCTTGCTGTAGAGGCTTGTTGTCTGCAGGACCAGCATTTTGTGAAAAGCCTCCAGTAGGCCAGCAGGTGCCTGCCTGGTAGCTCTGGGCTTTGACATCAGCTGGGGTTTGGGGGGATCCACTCCTCATCATCTATAAATTTAGCCCAGTCCTGATTAGCCAAACTTACTTCAGTGTTTCCCCCAGGTTACACAAGACTGTTTTCTTGCCTGTGTGGGCGTTGGCCCTAAGGAGCAGAAATTGGGTAGTCTGTGGCTGGAACTATCTAAAGCCACAGCAACACAGGGGTTCCCCATGCCTCTTCCACCACGCTTGTGCTTCGAGATAATTTGGCATGACATCTTCCAGTTAAAAATTCTGACGGCAATTTGACTATAAATTAAGGAGGGGTTTGGTGGTTGTTTTTTTTTTTTTTTCTCTTTCCTTGTGATTAGAGAGGGGAGGGGGAGTTGGTTGATGAAATGGATGTCTTGGCGCTGGTGTCAGCCTGGCCCTTGCACAGTCCCTTTTATCAGCAGTATGGTGTCCCCAGCTGTGAGCATAGAGGTGCCAAGAGCAATTAGAAGTGCAGCTATCAAATGTTACTTTGTTCACAATGTACTTTTCTTTTTTTTTTTTTTTTTTTTTTAACTTGTGAACTTTTCACATTACTGGGCTGAACAGAACGGGTGGAGATTTCTTCTTAAGCTATTTGTATTGTTATATAACTTTGATAGCAACATTAAGTGAGTCTTTACTGGCTCGACTGAGCCTTCTGGAGCCTGTTGGGTGTTAAATGGGGTTCTCTGCTCAGTGACCTCCAACAACTGACGTCTCCTGATCTAAGCGCTTCCTGTTGTTTTACTGGTGAGGGTTAGTTTTCTATTAAGCTCATTTGAGTCCTGCACATCTTTACCCTCTGCCCCTTAAAGGGAGGGGCTAATGTTAGTTTTGGCTTCTGAATGAAAACTTTGCAGTTCAGGCTTAAAACAGAGCAACTGCAAAAAAGAAAGAAGGAAAATTTAAATTATAAATCATCTTTAGCATCATGGCATGACCATTAACAGCTGACTTCATTGTCACTATTATCTGTTGGAAATTATTTCAATGCTAAGTGTTCCCAGTATCAAGCATCCCACAGGCTTTGCTAGTCATTCAGAAGTCATGAGTTGTGTTATAAAAATTGTGGGATTCAAAAACTAGTAATAATGCATATTTGGTATTTCTTTCTCCCTTTCAGTGTCTTAACTTTCATGAGCACACAGAGGTCACATCTTCAGACTTTTCTCCTTAGCCCTCAGGGCCAGAAACTCAAAAATGAAGGCTGAGATTATCAAAGAATTAAATTCTTCTAGAAGCTTCAGGAGAGGGGGTGGGGGGTTCGGGTGGGAGGGTGGAGCAGGGGAGCAAGGAGAAATCAAATCTTTGACAAAATCCCAAGAGCTGACAGAACAATTAGCAAGTGGGAGGCAAAGGTTGCTTTTCTTTCCTTGCTGGTGACTGAGGCGAACTAGTCTAAATCACAGTGCTGATTTAAATTATATGGATTTTACTTAAACATAAAAAAAAGGTAGTTGACTTCATCATCATATTTTTATGCCAGGCTGGTGCAGAGCCCTATGGTATATACTTAGTGGGAAAAAGCAAAGAGAGGATAGATTTTCAATCATAACTCTGGATTTTGTATATTCAATGGATTAAGTTTGATGCACCGATGTATGTTCCTACACAAGTCATCTGAAGCATTTATTTTGAGTGGGAGTATTGTCCTCAGGCATCGAGGCTGCAGGCTGACCTCCCAAAAGGCAGAGCTAGTCACCCACCAAACTGTTCCTCTTCTGTTGCTCCTGAAATTTTAGACCAGGATGGTCTCAAAGAGAAGAGTTCACAGCGCAACCAGATCACATAAATTGCAGCAAATTGCAGGCTGTTCAACACATATGAAACTAATTTGGATAAAGTAGCTGTCTTTCAGCTCACAGATAGTAAGTAGCGTTTACAATACATGTATGTGGAGTGCCATGTTGAGGTAGGACTAAAACCTAGTAACTGTTTTTGTTTTGTTTTTTTTTTTTCCTAGTTAAGCACAAATTAAATTATGCAGCTTAATGCTATTCAAACAGAGCTTCACGTCTATAAAATTAACAGATTAAAGAGTTCCTGAAAGTATTGGCCGAAATACAAGAATTAAAAATATTTTAAGAAAACAACTTTGAACCAATCCACAAATGAAAAACCTCACTGTCATATTTATTCGCAGATACATGAGACATTATGAAATAAGGATATTTTATTTTCCCTTAGCATTATGTGTTTAATTTGGAAGTCTTGTATTTTAGACCTTCCACTGAATCAAAAACCAAAACAAAGAGACTTCAAAAGCCACTGTTGCTCCATTCAAGTCTAAACTCTGCCTTTGTTCCTATAGCTAATGAGTTTATACTGTCCTGCAGGGAGAATCGACACCAGCCTCAAGTAAATGAAAGAAGGCCAAATGTTGGTAAGATCAGAGCACTAAAGTAATTATGGGTTGATTAAATGTTTATCTTCTTTACAGGTGGGAAGGGAAGAATGAAAATGAAGTGGGACGATGCAAAGAGACTGGCAAGATTCATGTGACAATCAATCACAAGTACTACAGGCCAACTGAAGTGGTAAGAAAATGCCCTCTCTTAGCTTTGCAAATGAATAATCCAATCACTCAGCCAATAAATTGCTGCATTTGGCCAGCAGTCTGTGAAAACAGCTTAATTGCACTCCCGCTGCCAGCTTTTAGAGCTCTAAATTAGCCTGCTTATTGGCCCCCTCACAGCCAGCTACCTGGGAAGAAACAAGTGAGGAGGCGGGAGGAGCGGGTGGCCCTGTCACAGAGAATCTTGGTCAGCCTCTCTGACTGGGAGAGGTGGCGCTGTAGGGGGTAAAACATCGTATGGGAAACAAAACAAAGCGTAAAACATCTCGTTGTTCCTTCCGATTGTGAATGGGAATACGGTCACCTCTCCTCCAGCTATGAGAGCAGAAAGCAGAGGAAGGTGGGCACTGATGAGCTTCATTATAAAGTACCTCCTTCTGTGTTTCATGACAGTGTTTCAACTTCACCCAGTGAGTATCCCCTGTCCAGCTTAGATCTTTGTAGCTATGGGTACTGCAAAATTCCCGTTTTAGAAGTGCACGCGTGCTTTGTTTTCTTGGGTGCTTTGCAGGATCCCACTCAGCAAATGATTGTTTGCAGAACACATCTTTACTCCCAGGAACGCGCCAGTGAAGTCTACCAGGGGTACTAAACCAACACATGCTGCCAGCAGGATCAAGTCACTAATCCCTGTGCTCCCATCACCTAATAAGCATTCTAGGAGAGGGAAAAAAACAACAATATTTCCAGGTCTGGCAGGATGGTGGCAATGTGCAGAGACAGTACAGGACGAAGCCTGGTTTCTGGACACAGGGAACAGTAGCACCAATTGTGCAATGTAGTAGTGGATGTACACAGGAGAGGATGTTCTCCTCTCCTTGGGGGAGTGATACCAGCCCCACTGGCTGCTGACACAGCACCAGCTGTCAGGCGATGAAGAGCTGTCTGATTCAAACAAGGGGGTGACAAGAGCACCTTTGTGTTGCAGGGTGGGAGTGGGGAGCCTGCATGTGTGGAAGTGGACATAGGTTCTAAAATTGAAATTCAGAGGAGAACAGAGACTTTCATGTTATGTTAAAAAGGGCTGGGCCGGTGTATTGCAATCAAATGCTAGGAAGTCATTAAGAGCTGTCGGTCATTCTGTGCTGTGGTAAGGTGTCAGGATGATAAGGAGGACAGAGACAAAAGGACTTGCCAAACAGGAAAAGGACACTTGACCCAACAAGTCTCTGCTTTGTGAGACCCACTTTCCTGCTTTGTCATACCTCTTACTAACAAGTACATATTCGCTCTTCAAAATTCACAGTTAATATGTAGCTGTTTGGAAGCCATCACTGTAGGCTGTAGTTCCACCTTATTCACATGCTCAGATGCTTTCTGCTGAAATAGTGGCGCTCATGGTCTTCTTTTTCTCTGTCCTTATTGGTCTGCTTTTGGGAATACAGTTTCTCAATTTTAAATTCAGTTCACTATACATTTGTCCATTTTGGAATAGTGCATAAGAACACATCTGTCAGGAATACTCATGTAATTTCTAGTGGATCCATATATGCGTATAAGGATGTATTCATATACAGAGTGGATTCTGACCTGGAAATAGCACTGTGTATAAACATGGTGGATGTCTGATGTTTATCTGAAATTACCTGATCTGTCATAGGCCACCTTCCCTTGAATGAGGGCTCTTAATACAGTCCCTACTTGGTTCCTATGGAACCCAAAAAGGCTGTGAAACTGCTCAAGCATGATCAAAGTAGAAGCACAAAATGGGTTTTGAACTACCTTTGTCTTAAGGAACAGATGAACTGTGAGCAAACTCCTCTATGAATAGATGTGGCATCCTTTTCCTGAAATCAGTTTCCTTTTTAGAGCATCTCAGGATGGATACGCAGAATCACTTTCTTTTTTTGAAATTCTGATTTTATTTTCATTCTTTGTCAGAGGCAGGCAAACTACTTTTTGTTTCATTCAGAGAATCACATCTGTGCAATTCAAAATACTAGACCAAATTCCAATCAATTGCACAAAAGCAAGGAAAAGCAACAAAATTACTAAAACAGACTGACAGCACATGTCCCCTCCTGCCACCCATACCAATACTGCTGAAGGCAAGAAAGACTCAGGTTGACGTTTTGGAAGAAGGCATAGCCAGATCAGTTAACAGGAATTCTGCTGTTGAATCCCAACAGACGCAGAAAAGCTGATGCTCAGATTCTCATGTCTTACTTGGAAACATTTCTGTCTGTCTATCTCTCTAAAATTTAACATGGTCTTCTGGAAAGTGAAAATAAACATAATTTAATCTTGTGTACAGTCAGTTCTGACAGTGCCAATACATTCATTTGAAAACACATTTGTTTTCTTCAGTTAGTGATCCTTGGGGTCAAGGCCTCCCATTGAAAAGCTTAGCTGTACTGAAGAAGAAACCTTGAAATGTGAGACTGTCTTCTGGTCAAACTAAGTAGACCCTTTGAATGCCTTGGCTCTAAATCTCTTCACTCTGCTTTTGACTGCTTTGGGGCCCCTTGATATTTACTGGCCTTGGGAATTGTTCCTGCTAATGCTTCCAATGCCTGTCTCTCTCCTTCCTTCCTTGTGCCTTGCCAACTACAAACCTATCAGTATCGTTTCTTTCGGCTTGTATCGAATTCCTATCAGTATCCTTTCTGACCCTTTTTAAATTGTTTTTGGAAACTCTAACCTGCAGTAAGGATTGGAGAAAAGTTATTACTTTTGCCTTTCTTAAAATCAACAGTTTTCACAGGAGCTTCATGGCAAGTTTGCTTTTATACTGAACTTTATACTACACTACGAAAGATGCTTTTATGCATTTTGCAAGCTTTTTAAGCATGTGGCTAGTGAATTCATACTTTACACTAATTTTCTGCCCTAAGCATGTAAAAATCAGTTCCCACTAGAGTTTATTCACCTGTGAAATGTAGGTACTTCAGAAGTTATCTCACTAGTCTTTTCTACTTATGTTACAGTCAGAATGTTCATATTGTAGGTAGGCAACTTAATCTATACTTGAATTTAAATAATCTATTGAGTATTTACAAAAACATATTAAAATTAATTTTAAATTTATTTTAAAAATTAAAACTGAAATTCAATGAACTGCCTCAGTAAGTTGGAAACAATCATCCCTGCAGCACACGACGTCGTAGGCATCAGGTCTCTCAGCCCCTGAAGTTGGGTAATTTTTACAGAATTATGGTCTGTCTTTAATTTTCTTATCTCTCAGCAGGACAATTACTATTAATTTGTATGCATAAATTTCCCTCTAAGAATTGCACAATTGCTTCTAATTAAATTTTGCCGAATAAGCTGTGTGAGTAAAAGTGCTTCTATTATTTTTGCATGGCAGATATTAATCTTACAGTTCTACAGAAGCTTGCTTCATTTCATTGCCCTTTCCTGCAACAATGAAGATTAACCCCAGGTCTCACTGGTGTGTCCTGTCATCACAGAACTTAGATGTATATATCTCTCAGTTAGGAGTTTGTGTTACTTTTTTGAATGGGAAAAGAAAAGAAACCTTTCAACCATATGTAAATGTTTTTTCTCTGAATCTAATGCTCTACATGTGTTACAGGGAATTCTTCCCCTTTCCTCCCACCTGCATCTGCTGTTTTCCTACAGATTGCCTAGTGTAGGAACTGCAGGTTGTATCTGTGCATCACATTTGTTATAGGCTAACATGGCTGTAACTCTGAGGATGCACATGCACATGCAAATTTCCTTTCTTTAAGCAAACCTTGGAAACTCTGTCACAATGTGATGCTAATATTTAAATAATCATCTGGTCTCGTATTATTCTTCAAAGAAAAAAGGTCATGCTAACTTGCTAACTTCTTCCTTTTGTTATACACCTCAACATTTTTCTCCCAGTTCTTTCTAGCACTGATATAAATTAAATATATATGCATATATATATATATATATATATGTGATTTCTCAAGTTTTCTGTGTGTTGCTTTTACTAAACTTTGCATCTTTGCTTAACTATGTTTGGCCTCAGTTACCCTTTTCCCTCCTTGGAATTAAGCAGGATGGCTTTAAATTTCAGTCTCTTCAGATGTTTTTTTAAAAATTCAGCTCTGTATTTCCCATGTTTCATAGGATTCCAGTAAAAAATTCCTTGGGGCATATCACATTCACCCAAAGTCAGCTTTTTTACAGTCAAAAACATTTTTGAACTGCTCTAAGTGTTCCTGCCCTAAAGAACATTTAGAATCTAATGAAACCATAATCACAAACCCCTAAATGCCCCACACTTCCACTTTAGTTTTCATACAAGCTTCATTTCCTACTCTTAAGTTCAGAGCCGCCTGTGACTGTAAACTGTTCAGATATCTGTGTGAGGAAACACATGCTTCCCTTCCTCAAGGACCGTTTTTGCTCATCAGTGTCAATATGTGGCCTGTACTAATACTCATGAAAATTAAATGGGAGCATTTAAGGAAGAATAATCTCAGATGATTTTCCTGTCTATTTTCCTCATTAGCAGCCAGGTAAAGAAGTTGTGAGTTGTCATAATACTGAGAGTATTCTCTCTTTTTTTCCGCTTGTTCTGAAAATATATGTCAGCTTCTGAAAACTATTGCTTCTCTTGTCCTTAGTTCTCCTCCAAGGTGACTTTGCTGCTGTGTCAGCCAAAATGTTTGTATTGTTCCTTTCTTCAAACTCAACATTATCTCTGCATTGCTTTGTCACCCTCTTCCTTTTATTTGTCCCTCCTGCTAATAAAACCTGCAGTAGATTTTGTTTGTTTGTTTGTTTGTTTGTTTTAGTGAAGGCCTTACATATCAGGCATTTCAGAGGTATCTTTGAAAATATACTTATCAAATTCAGCCAACTAAAATAATGATCAGTAGTAACTTGTCTCTGTACAACATCTAAGCAGCACTTAACATATTTTAAATGTTTCTCAACAAGCACATGAAAAAGGTTTTTTAAAAAATAGCATCACTGTCTTTCTGCTTCTGAAACATGTCTGGCAGAGCAAACAGACTACACAGCTTGAGTGATATCATACTCGAGTGGCAGCAAAGTCAGGGGAAGAGCCTGACGGCATTGTGTTCTGCTGCCATTCCTAGTGGATGCAACCCTTCCTCCACAGATAGCTTTCTAGTTAATCTCACCCTGATTTTGTTCATCTTAGTTCTTCCTTAGGAGATGGGAAGACCATTATTGCTATCATGTTTTCCTTTCAATATGTCACCAAACTGGAGAAGCTTCAGCAGGCTCATGTACAGTCTTGCTCACTGTCTTTAATCCTCTTAACAGACTCTTAGCAGGAGCCCTAGTTTACCTCCTTTCTTGAGGGAGCAGATACCTAATATGTGCCCCTCCAGCCCTCCCACACACAATTCTGACTTTTTGCTTCACAACTAGCTCATTACATCAGTATTAGACAGCCACATCCAGTAAAGGAATCCCTCTGGACACCACTGCTCCTATGCTGTGCTTTACTCATTGCTTCTCTTTGCGTCATCCTGCTCCTCCTCTGCTGTGCCTCCAACAAAACATTTCTCTGGCAACTTCTACAGCTGGCTCTGTTCCCCTTCTTCCTTCACCACCTCTTTCTCTGCTGTCATTCCTGAGGTTTTGAAACCAGCCATGTGTCATCTGTGACCTTCACATCTTCATTGATCTTCCTGAGAACATCAGCCTGTCTCTCTGAGTCTGCTTTCCGATCCTCTAATGCCACAACCATCTGACAAAACTAGCCAGAGTTTGCAATTTCTCCTTACATCCTGGAGTCTAAGTTGGAGTGCTTTTGCACCTTGGTTGTTGGACCATATGTTCATTTACAAGACGAGTAGTTTTTCTTTGGAAATGTTCAGACTAACTGGAGAAAGCTCTGACTAACTTTGGGCAATACAACTTTCCAATCTGGGTGGATAAAGAGATTGCAATCCCATTGAAAAGCTGTGTAAAGATAAAGCTGTCATCTAGGCAGAGGAGTTGGTGGTTTTAATTCGTTGCTCATTTTTCTGAATGCTGTTGACACATAGCAATTAGTGGCAATCTTAGATGTGACAGATCCAGGCTCAACTCCTGAAAACAGATTTTTAAATTAAACTTAGGTGACTGGAGGATTAAGGCTGAGGGAGAGATGAATGAGGATAGAAGGCTGTTTACCTCCTTAATTAGAAACTGCCTGATTCAGCACCGCATCCAAGCAAGTGCTTCACTTCAAGGGCATGAATAGTTAATAGGGACAGTTTCCACACTACTAGCTGAGAGTGTGCTTGTGTGCATTGTTGCATCTTAATATGAAGCAAAGCAATATATCTGTGATGGGAACTGAGACGGCCAGCCTGAACATTGTGGGAACTCAGGAGGTGCCAGCTCATTATTCTTGTTTGCCTGCCCCATTGTACTTGAGCACAGTGCTCAGGAGCGGAGATGCTGAAATAGCTCAGGAGAATTTCTTTAGGTTCTCTTCTTGCTTTGCAGGCAAGAAGGAATTAGATCAAGTTCATGCAGTTTGTAGTTTTAATCAACTGCTCCTGCAGTGATGTTTCCTGCCCATAATTCTTCTCTGCCTTCCTGGCAGTGGGGGGTCTTACTGCCACCTCTTCACTTATTTATGTTTATTCATGCACAGAAAGTCTCTCTTTATCTCACCTCCTATCCCCTTGCCTCCCCCTGCTCTTGGCCTGCCATTTGGCCTCCTCCTCCCCCTTGTTATCTCTCTCTGTTGTCTCACCCTCATTTGGACCATCCCTTGTTCTCTTATCGCTGCCTGTCCTATGCCTGTCCCATGCCTATCCCATACAAACACTCCAGCAGATGTGGTGGGAAATGCAAAGTCTCTGAAGGGAAGTCATGGGGGTGGGAGAGAGCCTGGAGCAGGCAAAAGCCAGAGCAGAAATCTGGGCTTAGGCAGCACCAAAGACACATTTGTCACAACTGCTGTGTTCCCTCCTGCCAGCAGTCTCCACCACCTACAGACTATTCCCCATTTCCTACATGAGTTCAGACATTCAAAAGAGCCAAACTGTGGTTCAGGCCATGTTTTGGAGTGCCCAGTGAGAGTGGCAGAGTGGCTCAGCACAAATCTGTTTCAGGGCTTTCTGAAGACCTTGGCATCAGAGGTGGTTGAGGTCACTTACACACCTGATTGCCGGTTCACATTCAAAAGTGGGAGCATGTCTGAAGATCTGTCTCCCTTTTAGAAGCTGTTTATTTTATTTTACAATAGGGTTTTAAAAGTCAAACAGTGTGTTAACAATACTGTTCTCATTTTGATTGTGTTTCCCACCTCGTTGTAACCTTTTCTTTTGCATGTGTTCTGCCAACTCAACCCTTGCAATGGTTTTAGAATGGCAGCAGAAAACTGTAAATGACATGATTTATATGAAAATAAAAATGGCTTTTGAATACAGAGGATATGAGACAGAGGTGAGGTTTCCTTCAACAAATCTGGAATTAAGGGCTAGACTCATGTCTAATTTCTTCAGCCTTAACCAGAGCTTGCTTGCCTTCATCTGGCTCTATTTTATTTTATGGGTGAGTGGGTGCACAAAGGAAGATGACAGCCCCAGAGTGTTCATTTGTTTTATCTTGAGATCATTTTAGTGTTGGTAAAAGCAGCTTCTGCTGGGTTTGGGTCGGCAGATGCCTTGACATTGGCCTTTTCAGCATGGAGTCTTCCAGTCAGTGGTTTGCTGGGGTAATAACTCTCTCAAGCCTGGGTATGCCATGGCACCTAATATTTTTCCTCCTTGAAAGATGGTACTTCAAACCACTGATTCTCAAAATCCTATGCCACCTTCCGCAAAACATTTGTCATTGTTACTTTGGTGCTGCTGAAGGTGTTATGAGAGTGAGCGCAGCTGTCACTTGGAGGGACACTCCAGGGCAGTGTGAAAGGGCTATATGGACCAGGTAAGGAGAAATCCATAAAGGTGTAGCCAGTTCTGAGGAAGGAGGACGGTTTGGGGGTTTGTTTCCAAAAGCTTTCATTTCATGATTTTTCAGGTGTTTCACAGTCCAAAAATGACAGTAGACTTCTTTCAATTTCTTATTCCCCAAGAAAATATAGGATGTTTTAACTTCACATACGGGAAAAAAGTCAAAAAATATTCTGCTCAAAGAAAAAAAAAAAGAGAAAAAAATTGACTCTTCAGTGTTTCTAAGGCAAGCCTGATTTGGGGAGCAGGTACTTTTTGATTAGGCTATTTCTTAGATTGATCCTAGAGATCTTCTGTCTCCCCAAAAAAGTCCATAAGAAGCTTTTGCTCAGACTCTTATCTCTGTCCTTCACCATTTGCAATTTCTCTCAAAAGGACAAATGGTGGAAAGGAAGTAGAGGTTTGGAGGTGGTTGCTTAAAAAAAAAAAAACAACCTTCACTTTTCCGCTCTCTCATCTTTACTCTCATCTTTAGAGTCATCATTTGTAAATTAATAATTTCATAATGGAGGCATGAAAAGGTGGGACCTTTGTTATTATTGCTACCCTGTGATGATGATGATGATGATGATGATGATAATGTTGAGGAGTGCTTGACCACCTTCCAGATCTTCTTGTCTCATCTTTGTATTCCACTAAAAACCTGTAGCAATGATTCTGACCTTAACAGAACTTACAAAAAAGTTTTACATTGTTAATTATTTTTTTGTATCCTTAATATTTCCCATGTGTCCAAGGAGAGCTTGTATGGTTGAATTGCAGGGGAAATTGAGCCTTGCAGATATAAACAACTTTAAAAGGTGGTGGTGCGGGGGGTTGTTGCTGAATAAAACCCTAGAAAAATTATCTCTGTGGCATAAACATCTACAGTACTTGTCATGAACCAGGAAATGGATCTTCATGCCCATCTTGGATGCTACCCAAATTGTCTGATGTCCCAGCTGGATGGGTGAAAGAGGAGACAGTAATTATCTGCAGGGCAAGAGAGACTTAAACATTAAGAGCTTTATGCCTAGGATCAGCTGGAATTTTTGCTCATTCCTCACATATAGTCTCTGAGCTCACCAAAGCAGACAATATGAAAAATATTAACAGGATTCAAGAAGACATTAGTAATAGATTAAGAGTGCATGCCTCCCTTGTGAGACTTTTTTTCCTTGATTTTTTTTCTTTCAGTCAGAAAAGTCTAAAGGTGAGTAGGTGAAGTCAATTTTAATAATTCACAGACAATAATACATATATTTCTTACTTGACAGAGCTAGTGTTTAAACTATTAGCATTGTCTGGCATAACATGAAACAGGATCAGTCACTCATCCCTTTGAAACCTCTAACCTGGTCTCATTTAAATTTCTTCCTTTCAGCTTTGCCAGTTTTAATAGTCTTGGTGGAGCTCTCAGCTGCCTTGTGACTGCAGACTTTATCTACCAGGTTATGGTTAGGAATAGAGTAAGACAGCACCATTCCTTGTCAGCTCTTCTGTATGCAATGACACAGAAACCTCAGTGCTACAGATAGCCATTGAAATTCAAAACAGACCACTTGACTGCTGAACAGAAATGAGTTTTTAAATCAGATTTTCTTTTTGGAACTCTGTTCTGTAATTTTTGAAAGCACTCTTACTTTTTTTTCCATCCTCCAAATTGCTGAGCTGGTATTACTTTGCAGTCATCCTTTCTATTGAATAGCTGTAAGGGGAAAAGCGGATTAACAGTAATGAAAACAAAAAAATATGGTTTAAAGTAGGACACCTGCCTTTTTTTTTACAGTGATCTGTGACAAGTTCATGTTTGTTATTCACTATGTCTGTTACCAAGTTAGTGCTTTGCAGACCTTAGCTTTAAAAATTTCCAGATTGGGTGACTAGGAGATGAATTGCTTTTGTTTTTATTTTTAATTCTGCTTGACCCATAAAATATTACTCTTCCACCTTCTGATTTTGAAAGCAAAAACATATATTGCAGCTTCTTTACAATAATACAGGCTTCTGACTAAAGCAAGTGGCTCCCACTGTAGTTTTTCCTTAGATAAGAGTTGTAAATTTCCAAACTTCTAATCTTTGGCGGCGTTTCCTCTTGATCCAAGTTTCTGTTTCCATCTGTTGGTGGAGATTAAAAAGTGGGTTGTGAAGGTGACATTGGAAACAGAGGAAATGTGAGGTTTTAGGAAAAGCTCAGGTAGGGCCAAGTTTGTTCTGTGCACTGTTTTCGTATCTATGAAACAAAGCCTGCTGGGGCCTCTTCATGTACTGCAGTGTCACCACTGATCACATGTTGTGACATTCACTCCTCACTCAAAGCAAATCTTCTGTAGTGCTAATCCTATAAAATTACCACAGTCTTTTATCCTGCACATAGCTGGCTGAGAGGGCTTGCAGATGAGTATCCGAGGTAGTATTTAGGTGTTTTTCCTGACCTTTCTTTCTCTGTCTCCTCCCAAAGGTGCTTATTGGTATTATTTCTGTATTTTGTGTATTTGTTAGATGCCTTCTGGATAGCTTGTGGGCTTAAAATAAAGGCCAAAGTTAATCTTGACTGATGAAGTGAATCCCAGGAGTAAGATACCTCAGGAACTGTAAACAAAAAGTTGTCATGATTAGAATGTGACTAGCCCTACAGGTAAGCCACCCACCTCTATAATAATTCAGTAGCTGTGGCATAACGAATGCAAGGGGTAGGTGGACACAGAAGTAAAAACAGAAACATGTGAAGGTGCATTATTCACCACAGTAGAGACTGACAGCAGCAAAGACTTATGAGCACTTGAAGAACAGCCAAAGGGCGTTGGTGATGGATGACAGGCAGTTTGTGCGCTGGAAAGCTCACAAGAAGTATTCTTATTTTTGCCTTCTAGTATTAGTGACCACAATTAGTTCAACTTTGGCTTAACTGCTGGATGGAATTAGAAGAAAAGAAAAAAAAAAAACATGATTGACTTAATTGAGTTCTTAAATATGGCTTTGTGAAGGATTTTCTACTCCAGAGTAATGCCTGGACAATTATCTTTGATATCCTTGATAGCATAGCTTGCTATGACTGAGAATACCCTGGATGCAAACATCCGCATCCAGCAGCTTCTTCAGCTGTGATATCCTTTCAGAGGAAGCAGGTGTCAGGACCATGCTTGCTGGGTGGAAAACTTCTGGGAAAGCCCTTCCTATGTACAGGTACGTGGCAGCTTATGTACTTGCTGTGGGTTTTGTGAGGATCAGCATTATATACCAGAGTTCATCAAAAGGGCATTTTGTACTTTGACATAGAGACAGCTTATGACTTACTAGGACTTTGAGCTGGGAGGGACCATTTAGAAATGTGACAAAGTGGTAGGAGTCACTGTTTCTCTTGGTTGGTACTACCAAGGATTGTCCTATTTATCATGGTAAAAGGAAAGGGTCAGCTAAAGGGATATGCACAGTAGTCAGAGGAATGTAATCAATAACTCTTTCCACACACCAGTGAATGCCAATAACCACTAGAGACAGAAAGAAATAAATATATTTAGATGTGAATGCCTCCTTGATTTGTATACCAACTTTTCCTTTGTTGCTGACTACCTTTTTTTTCTGTAAAGCCTTGTAGTGGGCTGACCCTGGCTGGATGCCAGGTACTCACTACAGCCACTCTCTCACTCCCCTCTGCAACTGGACAGAGGAGAGAAAAAAAACAGCGAAGGATTCATGAGATCAGGTAAGAGCTGAGAGAGGTCACCCACAGATCACCATCATGGGCAAAACAGACTCTAAGTGGGAATATTAATTGAATTTCTTGCTAACAGGATCACAGCAAAAGAGTGAGAAGTAAAATAATCTTAAAAACACCTTCCCCACCACTCCTCCTTCCTTCCATGTCCTCCCTCCTCCCCACCAGAGGTGCAAGGGGACAGGGAATGGGGATTATAGTCAGTTGTTGTTTCTGGGTCCCTCCCACGGGAGACAGTCCTTGATGGACCTCTCCGACATGAGTCCATCCCTCGGGCAACAGTTCGTCATGAAACTGCTGTCCCGTGGGTCACTCCTCCATGGGGTGCAGTCCTTCATCAAGGAGAAGACCCACCGGTGGGTGCAGACCCACCGGTGTGGGTCCCCCATAGGGGCCACAAGTCCTATCCGGGAAAAACCTGCTCCAGCGTGGGCTCCTCCCTCCATGGGCTGCAGGTGGGTCTCTGCACCTCGATGGTCCTCCATGGGCTGCAGGGGCACAGCTCCTCCACCAAAGCCTTGACCACAGGCTGCAGGGGCCTCAGCTCTGGTGCCTGGAGCACCTCCTGCCTCTCCTTCTGCACTGACCTTGGTGTCTGCATTGTTGTTCCCATGTTCTCACTCTGCTCTTCCCTGGATGGAATTTCTGACTGCGCAACAACCTTCTGTTCTTAAATATGTTATCACAGGGGCATTACTATTACTCCCAACTGGCTTGGCCTTGGCCAGCAGCAGGAAGCCTGTCCTGAACCTGGCAGGCATTGGCTCCACCAGACAGGGGAAGGTTCTAGCAGCTTTTAACAGAAGCCACCCCTGTAGCCTCACCCTCCTGCCCCCTGCTACCAAAACCTAGCCACAGAAACCCCCTACAAGCCTGTAGAAGTTGGGTTATCCCTCAAGTCTTCCAATGTCTCTTTTAACTGCCAAGAACTCAGTGAGACACTATTTGCAGAGCAAAACTTCACAGGACATAGTATATCAAGAATGCCCTCAAACTGTGGGTGATATGAAGGCTTCCTCAGAGTTCCTGGTTCCTGTGCAACCTCTCAAAGACAGTTCAGGATATTGGCATGCTCCAGTAGATGTATCACACCTGTGTGTCACTTCCAAAAGCCGTGAGTGGATTGTTGAGGCAGAGTAAGGAACTTTACATCAAGTTCCCCTACATGAAAATATTCACTTTGGATCAGGATTAAAAGTGAATCAATACGCAATTAGAACTTTTTGCATTTTCCTTTTATTTATTGCTATCAACTCACCAAATTTTTACCTTCTCATAATAAATACCATCTAACCAATTACAGGGATCTCTGTAGAGATGCACTTTGTAAATTATTTTAACATAGGCTTTAGATATTGGAATAATTTCTGAATAAGGAAAGGGAGGGTTAGACATTTCTGTAAGGATACTAATTTAAACTGTAATGCTAATGGGAAGAGATGACTTGACAGTGCACTGGTGGAGGTAAACAGACTCATTTCTGTGGAAAGGGTGTTGACAAGCAGTGATTTTTGGGAAGCCTCCAGAGTCCAGACTCTGACTTTAGGGATTTAGGTAATATAAAAATTATTATTAAAAAAAAAAAAAAAACCAAAACAAACAAAAACTCCCAAACCAACTCAAACATTTGCATCAACTGTGCCTGCAGTTTTTTCTTTTTTCTTTTTTTTCCACATACTTTTGTTCTATTAAACATTTCCAGAAACACTGTACAGTTAAGCCTAGCCCTGTGAAAAGGACTAATATCCTTTTTTGATAAACTCTTCCTGTGTTGCTTTTGTATCAAATCAAGTACATTTCAGCTGCAAGTTTAGTCTTCTTCAAAAGAATAAAATATGTAGGGCCTTGAGCCTGATAGACTTCATGTGGACATGAACCAAATCATATTGAATATCATGTTGTTGAATATGAAGTGGCCTTGCATATTTTCATGGCCTTAGGCATAGATATAAAGATGGCTCCCTCCAAACCAAGTTCCAGGCATGCTTACAAAATCGTTTCCTCATGTCCCATACAGAGTTTTGCTTTGGTTTGTTCTCATTCCCCAAATTAATTTTTATTTTGCTTAATAAAGTGATGCTTTGGGGAGAGAAAGGTTACAAGCATTCTGTTTTGGTGCTTCTTTTTTGCCCCCCTCTACAAAACATCCCATTGATTGCTGCTGCAAAGAAAGCAGATTCCTCTTTCTGTACCCTCAGATCCCTCCTGAAAACTCTCTTATTGCCCTCAAAAATCACTGTACTAGTGATGTGCTGTGACTTCTTGTGCATCTTGATGACCACTGCTGTTTGTTGTTGTCTTCTTTCACTGCCCTTTTTTGTGCTCCATTTCATGTACTGTGGGCATGTGCATGCAACTTGACTTAATGATTTAGCCTGAACAAAGGAGAAAAATCTAGTCACATCAGTATGAAATGCTTCAGTGCAGCAGAAACAGGTTAAATTAGCTCATATAAAAACCTGTTTGTCACAGTAGCAGTATAACTTCATGTTATTAACTAGTTCAGTAATATGCTGCATGGCCTTGCATTATGAACATTTTGCACAAGAAAATTTCTTTTGGTCCTGATTTGCAGCACAGCTAGAGCAGGAAGATCCTTGGTGATGGCAGAGGTTTTTAGACACAGACTGTAATAATCACCATTATACCTTTGCAAAGATTTTAGAGAAACATATGTGGGAACCTGTTTATTACATCTGTTAAGATTCTGACTCATAAATGCAGACTTCCACCTGCATCAAAAAGCTGAAGGAAGCATACCAAACCTAGTTCACTGGCTGAGTAACAAGACAGCTTTTCAGTGCCCTGAGACCCAAGGAGCTCATCTTCTTACTGGAAATTCTTTGGATACCATCTTTAAATGTTTTACAGTATTTTTATTAGTACTTTCCACTCTTCAGTGGATCAATGGAAGCCTGTTCTGAAATTCTAGGTACTTCTTTCTTTGCATTAGTGTTTCAAATTAATGGTCTGCAACTGTAAACTCACGTATTTGTACTGACACATTTTTTAAATATAAAGCTCTCATGTTCCTGCAGTTAAAGGAAGATCCAAAGAAAATGAGAATATCTGGCACTCCAGTCTCCACTATCAGCTCATTAGCCAATTTTACAAATTTATTCTTCATGCGGAAAAAATGTTGTGACGTAGTGGCTTGTTGGCTGTATCATACAAGTGCTATACTGGTAACTGCGTTACTATAAATTTCAAACCTTTTTTTTTTTTTTTTTATTTTCCACATACTTTTATAAGATGTATTTTATATTCAAAATTATGGAAACATTGTAAGCTGTAAACGTGGTTTTATCTAGCCCTTATATGGACTGTATAACACCTGGCTTTTTCTTCTGTCAGAAAGATCCAGTTAGAATCTTGGAATAGAATCATAGAATATCCTGAGTTGGAAGGGACCCGCAAAGATCATCAAAGTCCAACTCATGTCCCCGCACAGGACACTCCAAGAGTTGCACCATGTGCCTGAGAGTGTTGTCCAAATGCTCCTTGAACTCTGGCAGGCGTAGTGCTGTGACCACTTCTCTGGGCACCCTGTTACAGTGCCCAACCACCCTCTGGGTGAAGAAACTTTTCCTGATATCTGGCCTAAACTTGCCCTGACTCAGCTTCATGCCATTCCTTCAAGTCCTGTCACTGGTCACCAGAGAGAATAGATCAGCACCTGCCTCTCTGCTTCTACTCATGAGGAAGTAAAAAGTACCTAATAGATCCAAATAAACTTATCCTGTAGTTTTTCTACTAAAAATTGAAAATTCAGGGTTAAGGATCAGATTGTCATTGATTTGCTGTGACTCTTGGGTGAGCTATATACAATTTCTGATGCTAAAGACTTGGGAAGTTTTGTATAGAGAGTTTGAGAACTCATTTTCATTTACACTGTGACCTTCCTATACTACTTTTACATGAAAATGGGCTTTGCAGGGGAAGTTTATTAAACTACTTTAACGAAGGCTCAAATATCAGCTTAACTCTGCTAGTGGCACATGTCATGTGCAGACTGTACAGTATTTTTGCAAGGTTGAGGGTTGTCTCCTGTCCTATTTCTTTTCACCATGTGCTTGTGCATAGGGTGACTTATACCTCTCTATTGAGATACATTGTCTTCATATTCTGTTATTCTCCCTAGCCTTACACTTAATTCTCTGCATTCTGATCATCTAATCACCCATCTTCCTATACCATCATTAGTCATTCCAGTATTTTCCTTTCTCTTCCCCCCACTCATCTCTTACCACTCCTTTTCAAAGGTATTTAGACATTGCGTTTTACTGTTGCATCTCTTCAGGACTAAAATACTTCTGTTTTACGTTATGCTTTTTTTTCCCCAAAAAGAATTATGAGACTCTTGTCCCAGAACACTAATTTCCCACTTCTTTTACTCCCCAGCACCTACTACTGCTCTCTGCTTTTGCTACCCAGCTAGCTGAACACGCAAGCATCTTTTCAATCTTTTTGCAGAAACAGAACTTCAGGTTTTATTCTAGGAGATACCTTTTTAAAAAGATTTCCAAGAATCCCACCTTGTACTTGCACAGAACAAAAACGAAAAAAGCATATGCCTGGAAATACTCTACAGGCAAAAAGTAGGGAAAGAGTTCAACTTCTTTGTGACTTTTTTTTCCCCAGATATTGGTAAGTAAGTGAAACAGAACTTGATTTGGTGTTCACTCTTGATGAGATGCATGTGTCATGAATATACATGTGCTTTCTCTCTCTTTCTTCTCTGTTTAAATCCCATTTAAACAGTGCTTGGTGACTGCTGGGAGTTGTAATCCCTGTGCAACTCTGTCATGAGGCAAACACCAGCTGCAGGGACTGCTCTACAGAACAGTCTGAAACCAGTTGAGCTGCTGAGGAGTCATAAAGGAGGAAAAAAGGGGTTCATGAGAACACAACCAGTGCCTTTTGGAAAATGTTCCTTACACTCTCTTAAGAGATGCAAAGTCTGTATCGTGTACAGTTTCTTGTGCTTAGCCAGGGACAAAATTACAAAACAGAAAATGACAGAACTTCACAGCAAATCGGTACTTTCTCAAATTTGTTGGACAAGGTATTTCACACAACTTCAGAGTAGACTGAAAGCACTTTTAACAATCTACTGTTTATTACATAGAAAAAAACCCAAAATCTTTTACTTTCTATTAAAGGAAATTTTTCCCCACTGACAGAATCATGAGCAGTGTGAATATTTCTGCTTGGTTCTGTACTCCTGATTCATGTTTTCATTACCCATCTCTAACATCCCTGTTTGAGTGTATTTGTAGAAGGTTATCTGAAGAAACACAGATGTTTGGAAGTTTACCATTCTTTTAATTAAATAAATTGCTAGGGTATATTTATAGCTTTGCTGATTCAGAGCTATAGGTTAACAACTCCTGTACTCCAATACTATTGAGCAATTGCCCAAAACACTATTCTAACACTTCTGTAAAACAAAGCGCTAGGGACTGTTAGTGTAGAAAACTGTAGAATTTTATAAGGGAATTTTAACAGGGAGCACTATTAAATACCTCTATTTATGGATATTGGCTAATGAGTGGAATGCTAAAAAAAGATGCAAAGTAGTGGCAGCTTCAGCAATAGAAATTATGAACAACAAGTATTTGTGAGCGGTGAATATATCGTAGTTGCTATTGCTGAGTTTTCTGCCTGGTTTCCTTGGTGTTATGCTCAAAAATAACAAAGTAATCGGTACCTGTGTTGTAGTAGAGCAGATCTTGGGCATGTTTGATGATGCTGTGAGTTATAACAAACATCTGGCTACAAGGATATTTGGACTTGGGCATCTTCAAATTAAGTACATCCCACCCTTCCTGCTTGCAATCGTCTACCAAGGCAGCACACTGAAAGGTTAGTGAAATTAGAACCTTGGGAACTATTGTTAGTGGAGAATGAGAAAGTAGACTTACAAATGGTGTACGTCCTCTTAGGAAAATATATTGAACTGAAGTGGTTATAAAGGTGTGGGCTGTGAAACAGATCTCTGAACACTTGACATGCACTACAAATGGAGCCATTCGTTCTTCAGGTGAAATGGATTTTAATGTGCTATGGTGCTGGTGCCTGTGTTAGACCTTCTTGCAGAATACGGGGGCCAAAGAGGTAAAGTATGGAAATGATCAGTCAGTTAGAGGCTGAAATCCTGACCACAGACTTCAATGGAGCCCAGGTCTCATTTGTATGGTGTGTTTTCACAAAACAGATCCTACTACCTGGAGAGTGGATGCTTTCAATAAAGTGCTTTATGCTTCTCAGAGAGAGTTTTTGGTGGGATGACTGCAGAGAGAGGGAATAGTAATCCCACCAATTTCACCCAGAGTAAGAATTGGAATTGAAGTGACAATGATTTTCTTTTGTTTTGGTAATTTACAGAAACATACACACACACATATATGCACACACTCTGTCTTGTCCTGTCCTGTCAGTTTGGAAAACTTTGCTTTTCCCCCTCTGCTTTTTTTCTGATGAAATACTGCAATTAGAAGACCTGTGAGTATTGCTGTACAGATGCTCCAAAGTGTTGGTTTAAAGAAAGTTTATAAAGCTCTCCCCTTCTGTGTGATGGCAAGAGTGCTGTAGCTCAATTGCCACTCACATACTTTCATTTGAAGCAAAAAAGCCAGTGATCCCATGCTTAATTCACTCCCAAACTCAGTACCACATTAATAACTGACAGTAATCATACTAATATTAGAGTAGAGGCTTAGAGAGACACTGGGCCTCAGAGCTGCAAACAGTTCCCTGGGATCTTGTGTCCTGCTTCAGGTCGGAATTTGTGAGCGAGGCATCCTTCCAGGGTTACTCACCGAGGAAGGAAGGTATGGACGGTGTCTTGGCCTTAGGGTTGAAGTGCTTGCCAGCAAAGCTGGAGCACTGAAAAGGTCTGCAGTTCAGCAGGGCTGTGGTATAAACACACCCCCACAGCCAGGATCAGTGGACAGGCAGAGACTCTGAGTGAAGGCTTACTTTAGCTGTACATGTTCATCCTTTGGAAAAAAAGTATTTTACTTCATCAGTCATACCCAATTCAAAGGTTCGTAATTTCAGCATCCCAGGAGTGACGTTGGTTTTCCAAATCAGCTAACACTGACTGACAAGCATTGTTGACATGATAAAGGAAAGCAGTATATTTACTGGAAGTAACCTTGCCCAAGCATGATTGTCTTCAAGAACAGCTGAGGTGGCCACTAAGTGGTATTTTCTGTTGATTTCCTTATTCGGTTTCCTTCAGATAAAAGGCTGGTGTTTTATTTGGGGGTGCTATGAGTCGCGAATAATAAATTTTATTTAGGCAATGTGAAACAGTACAATTACAAAATTTAGCATGTGTTCAGTGACAGTTCTAACCTTGGGCTGCAGAAATATGACATCTGTGCAGACAAGCAGAAGAGCTGTTGTACACTTTCAATGTTAAACTGAAGTTTTTTAGTGTCCAGGTTGTTTGCATTTTGAGGTGAAAGGCATAATATTTCTCCAAAATAAAAGTGTTCTTTGGAAAAGCGAAACAATAATTGTTGCTTCAGCAAGATTTTAGCTTTTTGTGACTTTAAAGTTCTCCCTGTGTTTTCAGTCCTAAGCTCATGATCTAGGATTAGTGTAACATAACATACATTATGCTTGGCTTCCTAAACAAGTTTTTATCAAGTTACACTGTGCTTTGCAACCTTGGAAACTTTTTAATTCTCACTTTACACTTAAGAATTCACAGCTATCTCTGTGTGCGATGCAAACCTTGGCTCTAAAATGAGCAAGTAAAACACCTCCCTGCAATTAAGAAAGGAGGTGGTTTCCTCAGTGGAAATAATCTGCATTGTCCATAGCAAGACCTACAATTCAGCATCTCATTTAACACTTCAGATTGTCTTTGCATATGTGGGCTAGAGTCCAACAGCATTAGGAAATCCTTGGTGGATAGTAATCTGGAACACAAAAAACAGCAGTCATACTTCAACACAATTGATAGCCTCTACTTACTAGCAATCTTCTGGCTAAGTTATCATGGAGATGCAGTTAACTGTCTTTCACAGAGAGGGTGCGTCCTTCCAGATCTGGGAGAAGAAGTCACAGAGGGGACGGTGTGGCTATGTGGTTAAGGGTCCACTCTGGGCACTTAGGCTGCAAAGCCAGACAGCAAGAAATACCATGTACCATCAGCCCACCACATCTGCCCTCAGGCATGACCCATCCGGACTGCAAATTCAGGCTTTTTTTTTTTTCTTTCTTCCTGTGTTCTCTGTCAAGAAAGTAACTTTGACTTGCATCTGAGGAAAGAAACACAATCAAGTGGGCAGTCTTTAGTCTTGTTGACTCTGTGGAAAGGAAATAGATTATAATCTTTCCTCCAGGTATTTGTTGTGCTGAATTCCCTCTGTGGGCTCTAAAGTATTTTATTATGCATTTCATGGGGCTTCTCAAGCTATAATCTCCAAGATGGGATGGAGTTTCATTATCAAAGCTGTGATTGGTACCATGTCCAAAATGTGAAAAAATCAAGTTAATAATTTGTTTACATGTCTGAGACAAAGCAAATAGAGTGTCATTTCTTGTTGAGAAAACATACTTCCTTGGCAGAGCTTAGCAGAGATGTTTCCAGCAGAATCTTCTCTCTTTTGAATCTGTCTAGTGCAGGAAGAGTAGTGTTGGCTTCCCTGTTTAGTTTGAGATTTGACAATGCCCAAGGGAAGGGATGTGTCAGTTTTAAGGAATCCCCCACGCCCCACAAAACTTGGAAATTTTACATTTATAACATCATGTCTGCCTTGAGGCAAAATGTTCTTATCAGTTCTTATTAACCTTTAGCAAGTTTTTTGTATTATTTCAGATGGGCATATTTGACTTGAAACGAGCCTGACTACCACTCTGTATCAATTCTCAATATTATATGGAAATCAACCTTTAAGTATCACCTTATGTATAAATAAGTAAGGTACAATCAAGGTTTGCTCTGAGGATCTTTAGCTAGGATTAATTGCTGTACCTTCGACTTGTTTTTCAGTGCAGTTTTAAAGGCAAGCATAGGGATTTGGGATAGTTTTGTTGACACAGCCCATTCAGAGCTTCTCTTCCTGGAAAATATCCACAGGCTGAGCAAGCTTTGTGAACCTTGTCATTAAACACTTTATGCCTCCTCCCAGTTGCACAAATGTTAGAGTGTCACTTGGTTGTATTGGATGCTCTGTCCTTGTAAGAGTTCAAACATAAATTTCTCTCATATTTTTTGCAATTTATATTTTTTTCCCTTTTTGTATGATGTGGGGGAATCAAACTAGTGTATTTTGGATCTAAAGTAGCCATGGGATGACAGAGATTGCCACAGCTACAGAGTCAGGCCAAAATTTGCTTTTCATACTTTCTGAAGTGGATTCTGAGCCACAGAAATGAGAGCTCAGTCTGTCCCTCTGTTATTCAGTATGTTATATCACATCCACCTTGTCCCTCTGTCCTGCAAGTGCTTGTCTTGAAGTCTTGGCCTTAAGAGATGTATGCTGAGGTGCACCTTCTCACTGCATGTTTTAATTTCTTCCTGGCATAAAGGAAGCCCAGGGAAGTGGCAGTCAAAGCAGTGACACAAAGTCCCAAGCAGGACTCAGATGGAGTCGCAATTAAGTTGCAGTGCTCCTATTCTGTGGAGGCAATGTTTTTCCAGTGCTGGATTGAGCACCAAGAAGAACTGGGTTAGTGGAAAAAATGGAATAGCTTTACCTCCACTTCTATCTTTCAAAAGCCATTGGAGACTGAGTGGGGTAGGCATTGCAGACTTGCAGAAAGTCAAAAGTGATTTGAAAGCAAGGAGGAGAGCAGTATAGCTGTTATGTGATTTTGGAGGAACATATTCTCAGCATCTCTAGATTTAGAAAATCCCTAGAAAAATTCCAGCAGATTAATATTTTCCTGTCTGGTGAATCTGGCACAAAAACTAAGATCTGGGAATTAGGATCAGTTTTAAAATTTTACAGATCATGAGAAATCAAACCAGAGGAATGTCACTAATTCATTTCATGAGGTGTTCATCTCTGCACTGCCAGGAGAATAACTGCTATATTTAACTAAGTAACAGCTCTTCAGCCAAAAACAGCAGATAGTCCTAACTCATTAGTGAGCTAAGATTTATTTCTCACTCCCACTCCCATCATATCTCTGGTGGCTCAAAGCCCATTGCAAAATTGAAAGTTGTCTTTCACGTGGCTAGGCTGCACTGAAGGAGTAGCATTTTGCTTTTGTCACTAAGATGTATTTAAAGGATAGACAATTTCCATCCCTACTGCCCCTTGCTGCTTTAATCCAATTATTTCTCTAAATGTGCTAATAATCTCAGATTTCCAGTTTACAGACTGCATTTTCAGCCTGGAGTGAAGTGCTGTTCAAGAGGCAACACAAATTTCGAGAATGAAAGTTAAGGCTATGCTTTACTTGAACTGCCATGTGCTGATAAATTCAGGTCTGATTGAGGTGGACTGTGAGGGCTGACTATGTTTAACACATCTCCAGCCTTAAGAAGATGCAACCAAACCTGTCTGCTTCTGAGTGCCATGCTTGCCATTCAGTTTCCATGTTTGTAAGCCATTCCTCTTTCCCATATCTTTGCTGTGATTTTCAATACAACTGGCCTTTCACCTCAGCAGCTTTACTTTATCACTTGAAGAACCAGAACCTTAAAGAGACCCTGTGAAAAACTGTGCAAAGAAATGACTTAACTTGGCACTACTTCTCCGTATTGATGATCTCAAAATTGTGGGCATCCCTAAAGACGGAAAAGCTGTAGGGCTTGTAAGCAGCAAGGTTGATTAGAACTGAGACTTACAGGTAAGGGATCCAATATTTCCCAGCTGTCTTGAGGTGGCATCATGAACAAACTGAAAAATTGTGAGTTGCAAAGTTTTGTCATAGCTGTTCACCTTTGCAGACTAACGGAGAAAAAGTCCTATTAGTCAAGGAGCTGCTCAGGTTACACCCTCAGAAAGTCTGTCCTACATGTCCCAAGGAAGTAGAATCATAGAATCATTAAGGTTGGAAAGGACCCTTAAGATCAGGAAAGGACCCTTAAGATCATCCAGTCCAACCATTAGCCTAATACTACGAAGTCTACCACTTAAAGTGCCACATCTGCAAAAGTTTTAAATACCTTCGAGGATGGTGACTCCAACGCTTCCCTGGGCAGCCTGTTCCAGTGCTTGATAACCCTTCCAGTGAAGAAAAGTAATCTACATTGGGCCAAGTTTAGGTTCCACAGCCCCATAGAAAACAAGATCATAGGCATATAAATTCTGTTGAAAAGGTTTTTGGAATCAGGAATTTTCATGAGTGGTGAGGACCACTGTGAAAACACAAGTTTCATTCCTATATGCATTCTCAGCAGTACAATTTGGTCTGTACTTAAGCTAACACATATCCATTGATGTGAACATACTGTTGCCAGGATGAAATGGTTGGTTGAGTAAAAAGATGCTTCACTTAGTGGCTGAGATTAGGGAAACATCTAAAGAAACTGGTAGCATAGTCACCATGTGCTGAGAAGAAACCATTTCAAGAGACTGATAGACTTGGGCTAGTCATGCTATTCATGTTAAATGTTCTCAGACTATGTGACTACTTCTTATCAAAATATATTATGCGCATGTAGGTATTTCACCTACCAAAATTTTTGCTGACTTTTTTTCATAGTAGTGCTTCATGTGCAGACATTTACCACAAAGGAATTCTAGTTGCATTATGTATTGTAAATTCAGAGGAACCCCAGTTGTCTTATAGACTTGGATTGCATTTGTTCATGTTAAAGAACAATTGTTTGTCATAATCTCTCTTTTATTTTATCTGTACCTTCGCACATTTTTTTCCTTTTATTGTGTCCTTCACAACTTTTCTACCTTTGCTGACTGTAGCATAGAAGTACTTTTGCTGTATGCTGTTTTTCTTTCCAGCAGGTATGCTAGCATGGTTTCTTTGGCTTACTGCTTAACAGGTATGCAATTCAGTCTCGGAATTTCAGGCACTTGAAGGCTTTAACTTCCCTTCTTCCATCTCATTTTTATCCACCTAAAATGAGGCATGATGAAACTCCACCTACTTCCATCTCACTTTCTGACTCACTGGTATATATTTATACCTGAGTTTCTTAGTAGATTTAAAATAACAGCTTTTATTTATGGACATCCCGCCCTTACCTTTTTTCTGTGCCAAAATGATGCAATAGTAAGTATTGGCAGTTTTAGCATTTCCCTTGTATGAAGGTTCCTGGTCTGTTTGTATCTTCTAAGCGCCAGCATACATGCATTGTACAGATCCATTTAGTTTTCAGGGGAAATTAATTTGCTCTGGTAATCAAAAGATGTCACATAAATCTGAAGTACAAACCCTTCACTCCTGACAACTGCATGTGTGTAGGCATATATGCCTATACCTTTATACTCCTAATGAGATTTACTAGCAGAGATCTTTTATTCTTTTTTTTTTTTCAGAAACATTATTGTCACTTTACCATGGGATAAGTAAGCACTGTTTATGTCCCAGTAAGTCCACAAAAGTGTTGTTTATGATCCACAAAATTTGGATCACTTTCTCTTGTCTTTTGCCCTTGCTGAGTATGTCTGCCCAAACTAATTTAAACTTTAAAAGGATCATTAAATGAACCTCAATTACCACTATGACTGTCCCCATGGGGTAAACCGCTAAATGTTGCAATGCCTCAAGAAATGCTGAGGAAACTAGTCAGCAAGCAACATCTTCAGGGTCTGTCCTGCCTACTTCGGGCACAGTTGCTTGATCATCCCAAAAAAAATGTGGCCTGTTGCTCTGTTTGTCATAGGTCTCTGAGCCTTCAGGCTTTATGACAATCTTAGTACAGTTCACATGAGGTGGAGGAACAAACATTACTGGCAACTGGCAAATTGTCATCCACAACTCTGCAGCAGGACTGGAGCCCAGCATTCCCTGAGGAAGGGAGGCGGAGATCTCTGAGTGTAGTTTTGTCCGTCAAGTTGCAGAGGAGCAGGGGGCTGCTGCTGAAGTCAAATATCATATCTGCTTGGGCTCAAATTTACTGGTGTTTTCCCACCCAGGGACTATTGCCTCTCTGCAAAAAGATTTCCTGCATATCATATTTATAAATGTGTATAAACACAATATGTGTATCAGTAGAGGGAGAGAGAGACATAAATATATACATATGTGTGTGCATCTATATATGTAAATATATGTATGTATAATACACACAAAACTTAAGTATACATTAACCAAGATAAGTTGTGTTTGCCAGTGCTTTAATCTCAGTGGGAGACTGTTATTGCTGGAGTCAGACTCTTGAGCACCAGCTGAGGATAGGAAACGAGATTCTGGCATGAAGGGTGTGGGAGGAATCTCTCTTTGTCTATCCCCCCTTATTTTGTTTCAGAGTACATGCACAAATAACATTCATATGTGGCCACGAGTGATGTAATGCATGCAACTGACTCCAAAAGAAGATTTTCTTGTGAGCATAGCCCCTTCAGAGCATGTATTCCTTTATACAGCTATTAAATAATATGTTGCCATGCCATAAGGTAATATGAATCATTTCAGAATGCAGTTTGTTTTCTGTGAGAAGTTGGAAACCTATTTGTATTTTATATCATCCCTATTGGTTTACATATAGAAGGAGATACATTTGTCTGTATATGGCTGTACATGTGCATATAGACAAGAGCCATGAGACAAATTTCTTCTGTCTTGCCAGATTTTTGTATTTTAATCTGTTTTCATTGCCTTTGCCTTTTACTTAGAATACCAGAACTCTGTGGCACATAGATGCTGCTGTCTGTAGCTTGATCATCAGGTTAATGCTGTGATTTCCTGTCTCAGGAGTCTGTGGCTGCAGGGCACACAAAGCACTGTAAAGCCTGTTTTCTTGCAAACATGTTTGTGCTCCAGCACAATCTACACAGCATAGACCCATTTCCAGTTGTTTAAATTAAATACCACAAGGCAAAATTTGCCTAAATTACTAATGCATTGGGTAGGAAATAGAATAATAGAAAATGTCACATTTCTTCAGGCCCCAGGGGAAATATGAAGCCAGTCTTTGGAAAGTAATCACAAAACTTCAGCATCTATTATTAAAAAAAAAAAAAATCTAAAAATAAAGTCATATGAGGTTTGTTCACATTGGCCCAAGAAACAATGGTTCACATTTTCCCTCTGGCTCATGGAGGGTCACTGGGAGAAGGTTCTATATGAAGTGCAACTGTACTGAAGAAAACAGTTACATCAGTGTGAAACAGGGTATGTGAAATCAGATTCAGAGCAAGCATGAAAACCTTCTCAGCAAGGGCTGTTTTAACACACATGGAAGGTATTAGCACAATCCCTCCCCAGATAGCACAGATAGTGTCAGAAAAAAACTGGCTTCCCTTGGTCAAGTATATCTATACTTGCCAGAGTTTAAATTGCATAATGAGCCTGTATTACTGCTATTTATTTTAAGTACCAACAACATATTTGGCATCACACAAGGCAAAAATAAAGAATGTCTTTATCTTAAAGAACCTGTGGTATGAAAGCAGACAAAGGTAACGTGACATATAAAGGGAGGTGTCGTGATCAAATGCAAATTATTTTCCTTTAGGGTAAAACAATGCTCTGCGTGAATAAATTCTCTGTGGTCCCAGATAGGCCTCATCTCCCAGTAATCCAGTTCTATAATACATTCTACTTAGTTTGAAAGTAAAAATGCAGTACTTTAAGTCAAAAGACCCCAACATATTTGAAAGAAGCTGGATGTTGGAAGCCTTAGACTGATCAAGCTAAAGTAAAAAAACCGACTCATTCTTTTACCTGTAATTTCCAATTAATTAAATAATTATAAAGAGTACTGGAAACCATAGGACCCCAAGGACCCTCATGACATTTTGCTGCTAGGAAGCAGCTTGTGTTTGGATTCTTCTCTTTTTCCTTTGCAACATACCCTCTCTAATTGCTGCAGGTAGAGTTCAAGCTGGTCTTTAATACACAACAAGTCTTACTATTTCCATTTGGATTGCAATTTAAAAATGAAAGGTAGCTTTCCACGGGCCTGTGAAATTCTCTGCCAGGTGAACCCTATCATTAACTGCAATGGCTATGGGAAGAGATCTTCAACACTCAACATGTTATTTTCTTTTTTTCTTAGAAGTGTGTCTTGTGTCTGCATGGTATACCTGTTATGAGAGCAAAGAGAGACAGTTGTTTGAAAGGAAGCTATGGTGGCAAGAGCAGATCTGTGAAGCACTGCCTGTTGGCATGCTGCTGTGGAAGATGGGGTGCATGAAAGGTGTTTGTACCTTCTTGGGCTTGGCTGGGAGCCAAATCCAGTGGGCCCTTCCCAAGAATCACACCCTGGTGTCAATTGTCTGCATATAAAGGATAGTTGTGGGCAAGAGCTGGGCTTTTGTACTGTTTTGTTGACTTAGCTTTCTGCCCTGCATAGGAATGTTCTCCATCCAGAGAAAATAAATCCTGTCTCTTGGCCAGAATCTGTCTTTTGATTGACTAAGTGGCATCCTGACTCATTTGTGATTCGGGGAGGGTGTACATTGGAAGAGGATTTACTGAAGAAGTTGTATTATCTTCAAATAGATCTGTACAAAGAAGTGTTTAAGCAATACCCTACCTTTGTGTAGAGTATCAACCTACAAACAAGTTTCAAATGGGGTTTTACAGAATTCTCTCCAGTATTTTCAAAATGATGAGACAGGCAGCATATTTGCTAAATCTGAATGGCATTAGGTGGGATTAGCTTAACACTCAAGGCCAGAAAGCCATCTGATAGCAACTTGTGAGGAAAGGCTGAGAGTTCAAAGTGATCTTGACTATTGGAGAAATGACATGAATATGACTGGGTATGATTCAATGAGAACACATGCAGAGTACTGCACTTAAGGAAGAGATACCAAATCTGCCATATAGGATGAAAAACAAGAGCTATAAAGCTATTTTCCAGAGAAGAGTTTGGAGGGAACATAGAGGATTGCCATCTAAAACTTGTCAGTGTTGTCAGAGTACTGTGGAAAAACAGATATCGTCTTGGAACTGATGAACAGGAACATTGTGTCTAAAACATGCAGTGATCCTTCTATTCAGTGCTCGCAAGGTGTGGGATGGAAGTCTGGTTTTGCAACAACAGGATGGTATCTGGTGTTGTGCACCATATTGCAGCAGGATGTAGGTTGATGGACTCAGAAAAGCAACAAAGACAATTGTAAGTTTAGAAACCACGTTCTAAAGAACGATGGTGTTACTGATATGTTTAATACAGAGAGGAGGCATGATAAGTCTTTCAATAAGTAGGAGGATGCTATAAAGGAGAAGGGAGTAGGCTATTCTTGAAATTAAATGAATGGGAGAAAAAAAAAAAAAGCCTAAATTGCAGAAAAAAAAGGTTTAAATTAGATACAGAAAAATATGTTTCCCACTGCAAGGTTGACTGGGAAATTGAGGGAACTCAACCCGGATCTTCCATATCTTTTGATGTACGTTGTAACAGTTCAGATGTTGCACAAAATCTGCATATCGTCTCATTTGGCCACAGCAACTGGTATGTGCTAGTTTCAAGTTGGTCAGCGCATGCCTACAGTGTGTATAAGCCACAGGGCATAAGAGCCTTTGTGTTTGGACATTTACCTGTCTTGAAATGGAGTTTTAGTGAGTTGGATGTGTTCCAGCCCACAGAATTGCAACTGGGCTCATACACACCCACATTGGCCCAGATTAATTTAGAACTCTGGAAAACAGGCATCCTGAATCACTGTTTGAGGTATTACTGCCTACAACAAACAGTCTGAATCTTGTCTTCAACAGAGGCAACAAAGTACTCAAAACAGTGAGGTATTCATAAAGCCACAGTGTCACATCATAATATTATGTCTCTGAATGGTCTGGGAGAGGTAATCAGAAACTGAGATACTAATAAATAATCAGTACTGCAAGACAGACTCATAAGTAATAATGCATTTGTGCATAAGCTGTTAGCTTTGCACTTCTTTTCCTATATTGGGAAGATTTGGATCAACAACGCTTGCTTTTTGAAGTCCTTTTTATTCCCATAATATTTTTCTCATAGCATATTCCAGATGTATATTAATTAAATTAGTGAGATATCACTATAAGTTTAGAGGAAATAGATTTATAACTAAAAGATGAAAAAGTAATCTAGTTTGGAAAACCAAAATCTGTTCCCCAAATATGACAAAATGTAGGCCAATTAAGGTGAACTATTTCCACCCATTCCACCTACCCTTTTTTTTCCCCTAAGAGTGATAGAATATGAATTAAGAAGCACAAAGCTCTTAGGCACTTTAGATTAAAGCTAAAACATGGTAATGATAGCTTGATGATTGAATGACGTCTGCCAAACTTCCTGAGGGACTTCAATAATATGAGGGTAATAGATCATTAGAAGTGTTGAACACTGTGTCTGACATGTTTAAATTTATGTATCACATTCCTCTAAAATAATAACTAGTAATGGGTTAAAAGCTTTGGAGGGATGTGGGATATGCATGCAAAACCACAGAATAGGTGATAGTTTAAACTGGTGGTACCAGTTAAGTAGCTCAAGATTACCTACCAGTATATTTTAAATATGTTAAAAGGGAACTTAATTACAACAACTTTAACAATGTTTCCCTCCCAATTCCTTTCTAGAATGTGAAAGTGGTTTAGGTGAATGTCTTTCAGTTAGCTACTGACGTGGGCTAGGATCCACCATTGGAAACCACTGGTCAACTTAGTAGATGGCTATCCATAAACTGCTTTAAATTCATCAGTTTCCATCATGTCTTTAGATCTGTACAGTCAAAAAATGTATGATAACTTGTTTAGTTTATGTCAACTGAAAGAAAAGAAATAGTCTTGGCATTAGGTGCTAAGAATATTGCAATTCATCCTGTAATTGAGTTTTTGAAGGAAAGAACACCTCAAAGGAAATACAGCTTTGGTTCTAGTAAGAGGACCACCTTGCCTTTAAACACAGCAGATCTCTGCAGAAGCAATGCTGACTGCTCTTGGGGAATCCTGAGTTAAACAGGAGCATCTCATTCAAAACATGAACAAGTTCAAAACTGCATTTCTTGCAGTTTTCCCTCATTTAGCTGGGAAAATCTTCACTGAAGTTATGACTACCTTGTGGAGCAAGGATTAAAATAAGCCAAATATGAGAGATCTGCAAACTCAGTTGACATATATGTCATGGTTTGTGGAAAGGTAAGTAAAAGAATATCTCTGTTGGACTGCTGATGTTTTTGATTAACTGTTTTAAAATGTAGTAGTTCATGCTTGACACAGTGGCTGATGGACTCAAAATATGAGCACATCAGCCAAAAAAAGTAAGATAAATGCAATAATTCACACTAAGGTGAGGCCAGTCAGGTGCACTGTGTTGTTCACACCCTTTGCATTGTGTTGTCACGTACTGATAGTGTAACCATGGCCATGCAGTATCACAGTGTTGATCCAAGGATCTGGCTGCGTTTTGATGGATTGATGATAGGTGGACCCTGATCTGTTCTGCCCAGAAGAATCCCTTTCCTCTCCTCCCCAAGTTTATCAAATCCTCTCTTCTTGTGACAGGCCTGCAAGCTACTCTCTCTGTGTCACTGCCAAGGGCTACTGTATGGCATACCTCAGCCACAATCAGGGCACTGCTATATATCTCTAGCTGGGAGGAAACAACATCAGGCCAGGCTGTGTTCCCTGTGTCGTGGTTTTTTCTTGGGAATGTCATTTGTTTTGGACTCTCAGCTCATTTGCAAAGCTCAAGAGCCTTAGTGAATCCCAGAATTCCTACTCTTCATGGAGTGGAAGGATGGATATGACCTAGACTTGTTCATATTTCATACGAACATTGTGGTATGAATCCTTCTCAGGACACTTTTTGGCCATGGAACTATGTAGTAATAACAGATGATACTGTACGTTGCTCTAACAAATGTAGCATAGTTTTGGGGTTTGTTTCTGTCAGACTGCTTTCATAGTATAGTATCATGTAACTTCTCTTCATTTAACATCTAAAGGTCATAAAGTACATGGGACTTAGCTTTTTTTTTAATGTAACTTTGATCAGTAACAGTAGTCATTATACAGGAAAATTATACCAAGAGACAGAGGACAGAAAGAGAAATAATGGTGGTTTTGGGAAAGTAAGGATTTCGGAAATACTACAGACATAGTTGTTACTATTCATACTGAAAATATGGTCATTAGCTCCAGTGTGACCAGGTCTGAGACCCTGAGATTAAGTAGAACTGTTCTTATTATGCAGATGTCTGTTAGGTGGCTCACTGTTTATTTGAATGGGATTTTTATTTTAAAAAGACTCTAAGACACATTCCTATTAAAGTCTTTTTTTTCTTTCTTCTTTTTTTTTTCTCTAATTTTTTTCTTTTTTCTTCTTTTTCCTTATTCATATGAATTTATGGCAGAACCAAGTGATGGCCTGATTCTCCTTCCTTGTCCTCACATTGATCTCTGTGCTCTGAGAGGCATTGGCAGCAGTCAGCCACCTATGTAATTGTGGCCTCAGAGCAGGGAGCGGCAAGCGGCTGCATACCATGGGGTGGCTGTCTGGCAAGAGGCCTCCTCCTGCTTTGCTCAGACATGTCAGGACAGCAGCTTGAAGTGCTTTGTGAAAAATACAAAGCAAAATGAAAAGCTTCTCCCACTGCTTTCCAGCAGCTGCAGGAGAGGTGTCTCCCAAAGGTGATACCAAGAATTACTCCAGTGCTGTTCTAAAGTTCAAGGGGTGGAGGTATGCTCCAGTGGCTCCAGAGCTCCACATCCTAAAAAGCAGAAAAATTATTATCTCAGTAGATATTCTACTTTACTGAAAGTCAACAAGTAATTTAGGAATGCTAGGTAGAAGAAGGAAGAGGGATTTTCTTGCTCCTGAATGTTTTGTCAAAAATACTATTGCTCTATGACAGCAGTAGAGGGCTTATTGTAAAGGTGAATCAAAGCCTGTATGTACCTAAAGCAGTGGAACAAGAATTCATGAGATAATAGTGTTAACATAATCTCTGTCAGAGCAATGATTGTCTGAGTTACCCATGAGTTGAACGTCTCCAGAGACAACCATGGGAATTCTTGAATTCTCCTTCTATCTTTCACATAATAAAGTCACCAAAGTCAACCATACTTCATTGCACAAGCAAAGAGAGCAGAATTTAGCCTGTTGTAGAAACACAAAACTGAAAATACGAGTCTCATATTCTTGTATAGCAGTGGCTTTCTTGTTCAGGTGTGAAGTTCTTATTTTACTCCTTTTTTCAATCTAGTTTTTATTTAGTGTTTAGTATTCATTCCCGTCTTTGGGTTCAGAAAGCAATGTTTAGCATTATCTCAGGGTATGAAATCACTGGATGGAAGAGTAAGTATTTATGTACCCAAACAAAAGGGTATATTTTCGATAATATTCATTAGTTCAGCCCTAATTAAAATTGTTGAGATTATGTTTAATGTCTATTAAATGAGAGTAGAGTTATTTAAAAGTATAATTCTTTTGCAAATCTCTGTTACGAAGCATATCTGATGATTTAAAGGCATCCTGCTGAATGTTTGCATTTCTAAACCCCATACGAATTTGAGGCATGGCTAGCGGGATGTCAGAGGAATGAAAATTTTAGCTTATGTTGATGGCTGGCAAGAGACAGAATTCTATCTGCATATTTTAGGACTAATGAGAAGTTATGTATTTTCTTTCAGCCAGCTCTCTGAAAAGTCCATAAATAAGATAAACTTCACACAACATTAAATAATAGTGCTGTATAAAAATTGTGTCAGCATTTTATATTTTGGTGTGCATACACGAGATAATGAATAAAATGAAAAGGTTAATTCAAAATAGGGAAGCAGTTGCAGAATATATGAAGGAAGCTATAAAACAGGTTATGTGCTTTCTCCAGAAGGAGGGCAAGTATTGTGGTTTTTGCCTCATTTGCCTCATGCATATTCTTCATATGCCACAAAATACTGTAGTCATGTCTGCTTTCTTTTGAGATTTTGAAGTATCAAGTTCTGACAGCAGCTGTGGCTTGCTTGAGAATCTTGCTGAGAATCTATCACTGTGTCTTTTACTTCTGTGTCTCATTGACCCCAGGACAATCCATCGTTCAGTTTTGGTGATGTATTTGCAGTTTCTCACTCTGAGGAGAAATTATCATATTGCTGTTTTGACTGTAGTGTTTAGGGATCTGCTTGAGGTTGTAAAGCCTGAAAAAATTCACAGAGCTGTATTGAACACAGTCATGCAGGGACATCTTCACACATACATATCAAGTCTAGGGAAACTGTATTACTAGGTCTTCTATATGTAAATGAAGTATGTTCTTCTAGTCCAGTTTCCAGCTCTGAGACACACCATGAAAGTGCCTTTTTTCATCTCCCATGTAGCTTTGTGAATACTCTCTTACTTTCCAACTCCAAAGTGATTGTTTCAGGAGGTCTTATCCAGAGAGATCTCTCTCTTATTTCCACTACTCTGGTCTTTTTATGTGTCAATGAAAGAAGCTGCTAAACACTGTACACTGAAGTATGTGTGTATATATAAAGAACAGCTCCTTCTGACTTGATTGTTTAAATGCCACTTACACTTTTGAAATTGCGAGGGCTCAAAAAAGTTTCAGACTGACCATCTTCACAAGGACAAATCTCATCCACAGAGAGCTCTAGCAGTTCAGGAGTTAAATGCTGTGCCTTCTCAGAGAGTAGGATTTCCTCCTCCCTCCTGTCTAATTGAAGGGTACATATCTACAATCTACTTTGAACAGATTTTGCATTTGCTGCGCCCAATGTAATATGTCAGATTAAAGCCTAACTGATATTAATTGTCAGTTTGACAGATATTTACGTAATACACTGTGATTTGTCCATGCTGCAACATCAAAGAACAATGTAGTCCATTGTCAATCTTGTAATCTTCTTTTTCCCCCTCTGGAAGACCAGATCATTGTTCAAGGGTAAATATGAAGTATCTTTCAGGAGGTTTGCACTGGCATGTTTCCTACCCAATTGTGATCTGACTAACAATAGAACAAACCCATGCTGATTTTGTAATGGCAATTCCAAAATGATCAGGAATCACCTTGAAACACATGTTTTCTGATAAGCAAGTTCCAAATTCATCATCCTGCTAGGAAACAGTCCTTTTATATTTTGTAGCATGTGGAATCTGATTCACCTTTGCATTATGCTTTTCAGTTGTATCTTGATATAACCCCCATTGACTTAATTACACTGGTGTAAAGATGGAATGGGGAAATGGTGAATCACGCCCACTAACAAGTCCATCGTGAAAATATGGGAGTTGTCCTTTTGTCTTCAGGGAGGTTTCACCAGAACAGTGTGACTCTTCTAGACAGAATCAGATATCCTTTGCTATTTTTAGCAATTTGCAAGAAAACTGAGGTGTATTTACCAAATCATACCTCAGTGCAAAAAGAAGATATGCATCAGAAGTCTGTAACTATAAACGGGAAATTACAAAGTAGGAACTTGATGTCTTTGATAAGGCAGGGCATGGTGCTTCAATCAAAGACTGTATTGAATATAATTTTGATGTTGTGTTTATTTTTAGCCAATGTGCAATATATATGCAGTGTACAGTTACCTATAGAAGAGATGAGGAAGAGAGAAAATAAGTTCAGAATGATCACTTAGGGCCACGCTAAAATACAATAAAGGAAATGAAAAAATAAATGTAAATTAGCCATCAAAGTACTAGGAGAAGCTACAGTCCCTGTACTGCAAGGGACATGAGACCTTGAGGCTTCAGAAAGATCTGGATTTTGGTGTTCTTGAAACAAGGACTGCAGCATGAATTCAGGAGGAGCGTGCAGCAAAGAGGCTAAGTTATCCCTCACCAGCCATGGCATCTCTAAAGCCTGTTTGGAGGCCTGAGTTTTCTCTGACACGTGTAACATGATTCCCAAGCCCCAAGTAATGTCTAGCAGGCAGGATTTAACTTTTAACTGGCTTGATTTCAGTTATATCAACAAAAGATCTCGGTCTTTTGCCACAAACAAACAACTGAATTAACTGGTCTGAATAATTGAACAGGGAGTTGTTTGTTTATTACTGTTTGTGGTAGCAGTGGGTGGAAATGAAATCTTGCCACTGCTTTCTGCCATATATCAGATTTGGAGCTTTGTTCCTCTCTGAACCTTTGTATTGTATGCAATTCTTTATTATATTTTCCCACTATTACTTGAATCTCCCTTTATTTTTGATTCCTGAGGTTTTAATGTATTACACTGGGCATTGTAGTACTTTTGATCCAAGAACGCTATTGGCTTTTCAAATCTGTGAGATCAGGGGTTTTTTTACCTAGTCCTTCCTTTATTTGTTAATTCTTTCTCCTACGTTTTTGAGTCCTTATATTTCTCTTTTTTCAGGCAATGTCTTTTCACTTTTATCATATTCCAGCCTCCCGAACTCTTATAACATTATTGGCATGTCAGATGCACTAGTTTTGTTTTTTCTTAATATGTCCTTTGTTTAGAAGTCCTCTGCTTTCCTCAAAGTGCTACATTTACATGTACTGTTGTGACTACAACTATCTTTTATTTTAAATTTCATTCTCACCATTCAAAAACTATTATATAAACTGTCATATAAGCCTGACTTTTCTTCAGTTTATCTTGCCATACAATTCTTCCAGGGTTTACTGTTTACTCCCATGGCATCAGCATCAGGTATTTGTTCTTTTCCTTTACCCTCTCACTTGGCATAAGCTAGTGATTTCTCTGTTATGTACTTTTAATTCCTGCATTATTTCTGTGAGCGCTACAGCCTGCTACAGTGCCCTCCACTCCATGCTCCTGAACCTGTTTTACTCTGCAAGTTCAATATGCTGTTCCCTGTTCTGCTTGTGTTGAACTGATGGAAACATAGTCTTTCCACCTTCTTCCTCATTCCTAAGTTATAAATGCAGCCCTAGTTACAGACCTTTGAGCCTCTGTTCTACTTTCCATACTTAATTTGGTTTCTATGACCTAGTATTCATCCCCTACTCAGTCATCACCTCACAGTTCTGAAGCTGAGTCATGGTGCAGCTCGACTCTGGAGTCTTTTCCTGTGTTCGCTGTTGGTGCTGAGGTTGTATTTTGGGTGTAGTTTCATTGCTTCTATGCAGGAGTCTGCAAGACCTGGAAGTATTCCTGCAGCTACCCAGAGCCCTGAAGGGTTAGGCAGCCAGACCAGCTGCCTGTAGAACACCTGCCTCTGGTTCACAGGTGCTCCCTGACCCTGCCTCGTCCAAGGCTCGTGCTGTATATTTAACAATTGGCATTGCATTTGTGCCCCTGTATGTCTATCTGAGAAGGCAGAAAGAGAATGCTGAAGACTGTTTCATCAACTCTTGTACACTGAAAGTGTGAATAAGCCACGTTTAATATGGTTGTCCAGGCTGTTTACGTTGGCTTTTTGAACCACATCCAAATTAAAATTCTGAGGAGGTTGCTATTGCTTTCTAAAGATGTAACCCCCTATCTTTGTTCATCAGCTCAAAGTTATTTACTAATCATTACCTGTGTTTGGCAGAAGAACAGTAAATTAAATAGGTGCTTTGTATTTTACATGGTCTTGGTAAATGTGTATTAAAATACAACATCCTTTTATTTGAACAATATTCATAAGAAAGAATATTAATTATTATTAATGTTAGAATATTACTGTGTTGCTTTATGCCTTAGGAGATGACAGTCTTTGTGGTAGCAATAATTAATATATAGCTTGGTTGTGTAGGCAGAAAGCAAATAATCTCCTAGAAGATTATTCAACATTAGCATACAGTCTTCCATCTCATAGTGTACTTTCAAAGCAATTCTCATCTACTGTACTGCAACCTTGTACTGACCTTATGTTAACAAATTTATAACTTGGAAATTATTCTGCTGACATCAATGGTGTTACACCATGCAAAACCTGTTTAAAATTAGGTCCAAGGTATTTCAATTTTAATTTTTAAAATGTGTTCTAAATAGTATTCACATGCTTCAGTAATTGATGGTTTGGGAGTAGTTTTCTTTTTCTGGTTCAAAATGATGGTTTTGTAAAGGTTTTTAGTCTGTTTTTCCCCTCTCCTTTTAATACTTAAGTTGCTCCCCTAGGCAAAATCACTGATTTCCCATCTTCCCCTTGCAATCTGGTTATATTATGAACCAACAAACTGAGTTGTCTGCCAGTTCATTCTTGAATATAGATTCTGTTTAATGCAAGTAGAGCACGTAGGAATCTCCTGCTTTATGAAACAGAAACTGCCTGTCTGTCTCTCTGTCTGTGTACACAGAGAAACAAAAATACACTAGAAAAGCATTTAAAAAATAGAAACCACACAAGAGTTAAAGGAACTTTGGCTTATTAAAGTACAAAGTCAAATATCTTGAAGCTAGGTAATGCGAGCATTACAAGATCTTAGTTTGTCTAGCCAATACACAAAACATGTGAAATGTTTCAGAGATGTTGGACCATCCAAAGGTTTAAGCTATCCATCCTTATCCAGTCGGTTCTGGGCATGTGCAAACTGCCACATTTTTGTTTTTTGAAAGGCACAAGTTGACCAGGCTTGGGTGAGCTTCCACTAGAATGGCAGAACATATCCACCCAGCAAAGCTGCCAAAATCCTGCTTCTTTTGAGTCCCAGCTGTAAAATACAGTAGGATTAGAGCTTTCTAGACAGTCTACAGTTTTCTTTCAGCAGTAGCTGAGACATTATGGAGAAATAACACCCAAAGGATGCACCCAGGAGCCAGGGATGGAGCCTCCAGGTCCTACTCTTCCTCTGTTCCACTAAGACTGGTACAAAAAGGGGCCAGTGGCAAGAGGGAGCTCTCCAACACACAGGGTCACAGGATGCAGCTTTTCACCACTGTCCTGAGACAAAGAGAAAAAGGAGGTTCAGGTGGGTACATACGCTCCAGGGCTGCCTTCGTTAAAGGCTGGATAAGGCCCTGACAGCTCTGTGAGGAAAGAAAGCTGAGCCCACCAGCAGCCCAAAGGAAGCAAGTCCTTTTCCTGTAAGAAGTTTTGTTGATAATCTGCTCAGTGACACAGTCTTAGGGACTGTCCTGTCAATAGGGTCTCCTGTCAACTTCTGCTGCTTACAAGGAAGCCCATGTCAGATTCTTCAGGTGAGCCGATTGCCTAGAGTCATCTCAGGGGCATTTGTTCACCGGGAGGAGAGCCTCCTGGAGATGGGTGAGCTTGTTTAAAATTTCCCCAAGCCCTGAAGCAGTTCTGTGACAGCCAGGCAGCTGAGCCCAGCCAGTCTTGGGAACATGGGAGCCAGAAGGAAGAAGTGGATGGGAGGTCGGGGCAGCAGCAGGGGGCTCGAATAACAACTGCTCATGGAAATCCAGCCTACATGGGTTGTATGTGTTGCTGGTGTGAAGATACATTTTTAAAAATTTTTAAGTAGCACCAGAGGCAGTGGTGTGACCTGTAGATGACTTCTCCATTTGTAACTATGGAATGTAGAAGAAAGGGCGGGCGGAGGGAAGAAAAAAGCCGTGGAAGCGACACATCTATGAATAATTCAGCTGTTCTGTAGAGCAACTTTCATTCATTACAATTAAAAGGGAATTTCTTTATTTGACTTATTTTCAAAAAGTTATTTCCAAGCTTGACATGGCATTGATTTCTCCTTATCTGGATTTCAGATTGCTCTGAACATTCAAGTATGCTGAGTTTTTACTGAAAATCCTTCAAGAGCTCATTTTGCAGCTTCCAGAACAACAGACCTTGAGACTATGATAGCTAGTAATTTGCCTGTTGTTCAGGTGTTACTAGTAACAATATTCTTCTCTCTTCAGTTTCCAAATGTTACTCCTGTTTTTTAGCTGTAAAGAATCACAAGTGCACTGGGATTTCTTTTTACAGAGACCTGACTTTAATGTCTTCACTTATATCTGATAATGGGATGACCAATGTGCTGTCCTGACTGTTTTTAAAAGCCAAACAGAATCTGATGATGCTAAGTGTAAACTCTTACACTGGTGTCCTGATGAGTTCACACATTTCTTTGCAGTCATTTTTGGGGAAAGATAGCCACAGGACAGTCCTTAAAAGTCATGTCTGTATTTTACCAAGTGTTATTATACGTCATGTCTTCGGGGGAGGGAGGGGGGGCAAGGGAAGGAGAGGGAAAAAGGTTTCTGTTTTTATTAACACATGCAAATAAAAAAATCCCAAAGTCAAGGCAGAAGGAACATAGCATCATCCTACTCATAAGCCAGTCTCATGATTTTTGAAGGTTTAGACTTAACAGCTGGCCAAGCCTTTGTATGTGGCCTGCAAAGGCTCGTTCTGATTTTTTGGGGTTTTCATGCATTGCAGGGAAGATAGCCTGAAGTTGTCCCACCCATTGGTATATCCTGCACAAGCACACTTCACTATCCCCTTTGATTTAGGGGGATTAGTTTGATCATGTCCTAATGAATCTCTCGAGATAATATCCCCTGAGGAAGGCAGGAAACCCTTTAAAATAAGAATGTAGTGATGACTTTTCAACATTACACATAGCAAAATTATTTTCACAGGTAGTAGAAGCATGAACAGGGGAAATATTTTTGTCTTCATTCTACTAGGATTGCTGCACCATGATCCCTCCATGACATCAACAGCAGAGCTCCTGCCTGGAGAAGAAAATAGGAAATACAGAGTACTTACAAATTTTCAGTGAAAATACTTTCTCCCCCAAAAGACCACTTTGGTCTTCCCTATTATAAAATGTAAATACTTTTTTATAGTTTGAGTATAACCACACTTTAAACAGCAGCTGCCTCTCACCTGTGCTGCAGCTCTGTTTCTGCAGTGAATTAAGCCCTCTCTTCACAGACTGCACATCAATTGCAATTTTTTAAGTGCTTTGGGATTCTTTGGGCTGAAAAGTATGATATAAATTTAAGATATTAAATCGTTAAGAAGAATAAGAGCATTACCAGATGCTGATGCTCATGTTATAGCCATGCTGTTAACAGCAAGTTGGAAGATACTTACACTTCATCTCTGTAGCAGGTATCACATCGCAAAACCTTTTTCATTAACTGCGCATTAAAAGTCATGAGGAAGTTTAGCCGCAGCTAATCCCACTGTACAGCAGTCCAGAACCTGCCTGATCTTGTAGTTAAGAATTTTCTTCTAACCTCCCGCTGTATTTGCATTTTTAGCAAGCTTATATCCATTTGCTCTTATACCACTGGCCTTCATTTAAGTAGTTCTTTCCTTTAGTGATTCTATAGCATCTTCTCCCAAGTGATGTTATAGCACATAGTTGTATCACCTCCCAAATTTTAGTATGGTTGACAAAACAAAGTATGTCCTTGTGTTGTTATGTCCTTATAATTTTCTCTTTATCTGAACCACATGCAGTTTAATTTTTTTAACATCACTACCAAGAGTAGTTTTTGAGTACTACACAGTATTTGAAAGAAAAGACACATCAATCAGTGTCTCATACACTAGCACTAATGCTCCTCTACTTTGCCTGGAAACACCTCATACTACACATGCTAAGACTGTGCTTCCCTTCACGGTTGCATCACACTTCTGATTCACACTCATCTGTGATGAACTGGTACCTCCAGGTTCTTCTTTATATCTGTTGTTTCCAAACACAGTGAGACTTTTGTTTCTAGTCTCTGAGTTACCTCACGCTTTTTCCTCTTGAATCTCAACTTTTCCATGATGGTAATCTTCATTCTGAGCTAGTTTTTTCTTTGTAACCTGAGCCTCCCCTGTACTGATGTTTCTCAAATTTAAGCCATCACCAACCTTCTTCAGCTTGTTTGTAATATTTTTGACATTATAGAAAGTGCCTGTAATGATTCTTAAGGCAGATAATGACAAACACAACCAGTAACTTCATGCCAGCCTAAGACTTCCCTTTTCTGACCTTTTGCCATCCTCCTTTACATACTTTATTATTCCTCTTCTGTACCTCACCTTCTCCAGCTTAGCTGTTATTCTAGTTACTGGAAGGACAAATCATAGAATCACAGAATCATTTAGATTGGAAAAGACCTCTAAGATCAACAAGTCCAGCCGTTAACCCAGCCCACCATGGTCACTGCTAAACCATATCCCCAAGTGCCACATCTACATGTTGAACACTTCCGAGAATGGTGACTACACCACTTCCCCGGGCAGTTGTTTCAAGGCCTGTTCCAAGGCCTGACCACCATTTCAGTGAAGAAATTTTTCCTGATACCTGGTATAAACCTCCCCTGGTGCAGCTTGAGGCCATTTTTTCTCGTCCTCTCGCTTATTACCTGGGAGAAAACACCAACTCCCACCTGGCTACAAACTCCTTTCAGGTAGTTGTAGAGAGCAATAAGGCTCCCCACAAGCCTTCTTTTCTCCAGGCTAAACAACCCCAGCTCCTCATCAGACTTGTGCTCCAGACCCTTCACCAACTCTACTGCCCTTCTCTGGACATGCACCAAAACCTCAATGTCCTTCTTGAAGTGAGGGACCCAAAAATGAACAGGATTTGAAGTGCAGCCTCACCAGTGCCAGGTACAGGGGACAATCTCTGCCCTGGTCCTGGCTGGTCACACTATTTCTGATAAAAACCAGGGTTCTACCTCACCAAGAAGGCCACTTGGGCACACTGCTGGCTTATGTTCAGCCAGCTGTCCACCAGCACCCACAGGTCATTCTCCGCTGATCAGCTTTCCATCCACTCTGTCCTCAGTCTGTAGCACTGAATGGGGTTGTTGTGACCCGAGGGCAGGACTCAGCACTTCACCTTATTGAACTGGATACAATTGGCCTCGGCCCATCAATGCAGCCTGTCTAGATCCCTCTGCAGAGTCTTCCTACCATCCAGCAGATCAACATTCCTGTTCAAGTAGGTGTCATCTGCAAACTGAGAGTGCACTTGATCCCCTTGTCCAGACCATGGATAAAGATATTAAACAGGACTGACCCAAAACACTGAGCCCTGAGGAACCCCACTTGTGACCAACCACCAACTGGATTTAACTCCACTCTCTGGGCTTGGCCATTCAGCCAGTTTTTTACCCAGCGAACAGTGCATTTACACCATGATTAGCTAAAATAACCTATGTTATTCCCTATCATGCCACAGCTAGATCACTCTTAGTATCAAATGTAGGGTAAAAGCTACTCAGATGCTTCCACACTGTGCTATGAGACAGAAGTATCTTTTATAGTGACAGGGCATGGCTAGGTAAATCAGCATTAGTTTCAAAAGTTTAAAGTAAAGAGTTGACACCTTTTTTTTTTCCTTTCTGGATTCAGATGCAAGGTCACTGGGTTTGTTCTGTCTCACCTAATCTCAAAAGAAGAGATGCTTTCTGCAAGGCAAGCAATTTGTGCAAGTCTTCTTTTAATGTTGGGTTTAGGTTTTCTCATTTAAATCTGCACTTTACTCATTTGTCTAAAAGGACCCTGCTTTAATTTGAACACAAAAGAACTCTGCATTAAGTTCTATATTAGTTTCTGCTTCTGTATTATGTAAAATTATGCACCAGACTATTTTTTTCCTTACTCGCATTTTTTTTCTGCAGTGGCATTTGTTTAACAAAAATCAGATACTGCTGCTTCTAAGAGTAACCAAGGTAACAACTGAGATAAATTAGTTCTTAAAAAACTTCTCCATAATTATCTAAGTAACAGTAGTTGTTAGTTGGACTGGGGTTTTATGCTTGTTTTGAGGTCATTTTTTACTATTTCGATTTTGTTTTAAATGCATATTCCTGTTTTGCTAGATTTCAAAACAGTAAGAGGAGTCGTTGGCTTTCTGTGCTTTATGTTTCAGTGCTCTGAGGCATGTTCTCCATAAGCATGAAGCCATCACATTTTGTTTAACGCTCTTTCTCTTTGCACTTCTAGCAGCAGTTCCACTGACAAGTTTGTTATGTTAGTACAACCAACAGACAACACAAAACTTCTGTTTTAAAGTGAGTGCCCCTCCTGCACACTTCTTTATTTTTTCCAGTTCTGGAACAGAGGTTCAGTCTTGCAGAGCTTTGACTACTTCTATACTTCTTCTAAAATTAACAGGGATACTCATCTTCTCAACTTCAAGTGTGTTTTTCTGCATCAGGGCCAAAGCACTTGCAACCTAGCGAGGTGAAGATCCATGTTCTGCTGGTTTATCTCCCACGGTTTTGCCAACATCTGCAGTACCAAACCACTGATTTAGGATTCCATAGAAGGCAATACAGTTGACTCAAGCATGATGTTACTTTCATTCTTATGCTTACAGTCGTAAGCATTTTCCCCTTTATTCAGCCTAGCCAAGCTTTGTTGGCCATACGCTATACCATATGCTCTAGCTCGTGTGCTGCTGCATAGAAACTTTTGATAGGATTATCTGAATTATCCTCAATGTGAAATAGACCAAAATTTATTAAAAATAAATCTGAAATGCTAGGGTAAAAATACTCTATGTTTCATGGGAGATCTCAGGTAGGTGATATATCTGGAAGGGCTTTGATTTGTGGAGTGCTAGGGGGAACTTCTTTTTAATAGGTGGTGAATTCAGTTTGGGATATTTTTTTCATTTGTCTTTGTCTTTAAATCTCAGTATTCAGGAACAGCGGTGTGAAACAAACACGAATCTGTTGTATTTTTAAAAACTGTTTTAGTCCTGTTTTCAACCCCCCTTGTGCTGACGTTCAACAAACTGATTTTCTAAAAGGACTGTCACCATCAATTTTGCTTTTTTAAAGGACTTTAATTCTTTCAGCATGTTCATATGGTTTTATAAAGCCCCAGATACATGGTAAATCCCCTTGGTGTTGTAAGACAAGATTGCTGTTAAAAAATGTTTAGGCTTAGTCAGCTTCTTCTCACTACTGAAGTCATGAGGGACTCTGGGAAATGGTGTTTATACTAAGCTTAAATTGATAGGGCAAGTTTAATGCAATCAGGTCAAAGGTACAACTGCTTAGCTAGTCTCATCAACCACTCAGGTTTCAGCATCAGTTTATAAGAAAAGGCTTGTAATGATAACATCTGGCTGCGAGTGCATGGGTTGCATTCTCCATGCAGTGATTGAATGTAATTTAATGGTGGGGAGGAGCAAACTGAAGGGCAGCTTCATTCCTGAATTATGATCCCCAATAGATAAGGTACAACTGCCAGACTTTGATCAGCCCTGTTATCAATTCACTTGAAGAGCCATTCTCCAATATAACCTAGACAGAAATGTCTTACTTGAAGGAAGGAGCACAGACCATTGGAAAGGCTTGGGAGGGGAGATGTCAAGTCCAGGACGAAATTTTGTGGTTTCCTAGTGCATCCCTGTGTGGCTGATTGGTGGTCAGGCATTACTTGGGGCAAGTACTGAGTGACCCAGCACAACACTGAGAAATGTGATAGACAGAATAACAAATCGAGCTGCCCTTCTAATATGAGGAAACATAATGTTCAATTATGTATTTCTCCTTGTACTATCTAAGTTGGTGTGTGGCAACCTAAATATTCAAGATTACTACCAGGCAGACCCTAAAATATATACTCATTAGGAGAAGGTGGATATGCAAGACATCCTGACAGGCGAGTCTGGTCTGCTCATCCAAATTCAGACCCTAAGAGAGGCTTTTGCATACAGAATGTGTCTGGTTTTGCTGGCCAAATAAGGTTGTCAACAAAAAGGTATTGCTTTCTTTGCCTTTTTTGTACCATACAGAATTTCCTATCATATAATTTTAATTTCTTTTATGAGAAAGTTTCTACATTTTGCTCCACACTGGGTGAAATTTTTTATGTTAAATGTCTGTCCCAAGTTGGGAAATTTCATTCAAAATAATCTCCAATAATCATTACAAAAAAAAAAAAATATGGCTTGTTGTCATTGGACATTGGTAACATCCTGCTTTGAGGCAGGGACTTGAAACAGGGCGATGCTATGATTGTCATTGGCTATGATTGTCATTGGCTATGATTGTCATTGGCATACATTATTTTTCCTGTGAAAATTGCTGCATATTATGAGATATAGAAAAAAATCACTGCTTGCACATACTTAGCAAAAAGTCTTTTATTTTTCCAGGTAAAATGACTGAATATTTCATTCAAATTCAACATATTTGGGCTTCTAATGGTGATAAATGAAATGTTATTTCTGAGAATCATCAAACACACTCTCTCCATCCTGCCAATACCATGAAGTCGAACTGAATGAATCTGCCAACACATGGCATTCTCTGTGGTTAGAGGAACCACTTGGTACAGAAGATCAACATTGTTCCCAAGTTTGCTCATTCTCTATTGCTTACACTGAGGCAATGCAGACCTCAAAGCCTAGCAGGTTAGTGATTATCTGACCTAAGTGTTTTTAGCAAAGGTCCCATTAAATTTTCTTCGGTTGCACACAAAACAGGGAACCAGGTTCTCAGTTACATCTGTCACCCAAAAAATGAGAATACTCTCCTCTGTCTCAAACAGCATGTGTGGGTGGGCTTTCTGTGACTGACAACATTAAGAAGACCCATAACAGCCAATGTGGGACACAAATGTTGAATATACCCAGCCTCATTTCAGCCTACAAGTCTTTGTAATCACATATGGCACAAGCTTTACTCCGCATGGGGGCATGCATTTTTCCCATTTTCTCTGCACCTTCATGTGAACTGTTTCCATAAGGATGTTCCTTATGATGTGTTTACATTGGGTTTGCTGATATTCAATGCGTATTCAGTGGAAATGCCTTTAATTCATGTCAAATGAATATAGGACCATTCTTGGCAGTCAGCAGATCCCTGTGTTTTTCTGACATTCATTAAGTAAGAAAATTCAACATACGGGTTAGGTTGGTAAGATTTGCCACTCCTTTTTAGGAACCAAAACCCAGGGAGACCATTCAATTTGCCACAGATCAGTGGCAGGACAGACCATGGGATCTGACTCCCCGCCCTGCTCTCTAATCATGAGGCAGCATAGTCCTGCTCCTGGGCCAAGGCATAGCCTGTTGCAAGATCAGCTCTTGTACATGATAAAGGGTGGCATTTTACTCTCTTTTGTCTTGATACATATATTTTACAGTGCTCAATTATAAATCAGTGCCACTTTATAATGGCACAGAAAACAGTCAGTCAAGGCTTGGCTCACAGTTCTTGCACAGCTTTGAATCGTCTCAGTAGTTTTCAGTGCTTAGCTTAGCATGTGTAATGTGTCTTCTCATATAGATGGGATGAGATCCTACTTAAAGTGGTAATGATTATATACATCATATTTCTAAATGTATAAACTGCTTTTGAACATACTGGAAAAGCTAAAATACCAACTGTTAAACCAATGAATCATACTTTGCAAGGGAGTGTTTTTATATATAATATATAAAATCCAACTGTATATGTATAGGGAGGGTGAATACTTACACATCCCATGTGTAAGATGTAAATGATCCTAATGAACATGACTGAAGTAAATTATGTTAATGCCCCAGTTAGAACTATTTCTACATTAGTTTCAAAATGTTTTTGTTATACTGTAGGTTCAATGTCAGGAAGATGAAGGAATCAGGGCTTTTAACTGCAACCTCCACACTGCAGTTTGACTCTATGGGGATGTTCAAAATTAAACATTTGGTTTAAGCACTAAACACTAAAATTTTCTTTTTAGTTCATAGGCCTGTGTAAAAGCAGATTGGGAAATGGTTTACAATACTTGCTATTGGGGGCTTCCACACTGACAGTGTCAGAAATGACATCGCTTTTCTGCTAATTACTTTTATTGCTTTTCAAGAAAAAGTCTTTAAATAGCCAGCATGTAATTTTCCTGGCATAAGCGATAACCTTTATAACAGATCTGTTTTCCTTTTAAGAGAAGGATGCTTTCATCCCACCTCCAAGTTAGTTGGCTTTATCAATGGAAGTCACCATCCACCCCCAAGTCTTGCGAGTCCTGAAAGGTGTGGAAGGATTAATCACTAGAGGCAGTTGTGTTCTCAGTTATCCTTTTCCATATTTAGAGCTTGTGATGAATGGTGTTGCAACTGGTCCCATGGTGAATGGACCCATGCAGCTATGTGCTGGAAGGGTGGTCTAACCCATGGTGTCAGCTCCAAGTAAGGAGACCTTCTTGATCCTTTTCTTATTTTGTGCTCCAAGTGTCTCTTCCCAGGTGAAGAACCAAGGAGAGAAGGCAGGCTTTGTGCTCCCTCTGCCTCCACTGGCATTAAATCCCATCTTGAAGGCTTTGCACTTGAGAGAGGGAGTAGCTAGCACACAGTTTATAAGGGTGGTGGGACAAAAACCAGTGTAGGAGGAGAAGTCCCAGTGGATAAGTGAGAATGAAAAAAACCTTCAGAGAAATGGGGAAGGGAAGAAACAGCAAAAGTCTGAAAGCCCCAGTAGGACAAACTGAATAGATGTTAAAGAAAGACATATGAGGGAGAGGGGTGATTTAGATGGGAATATAGCAAGTGGAAAAGTGTTCAACAAAGGAAACAAAAACAGCCAAGGGAAGATGAAGAAAGACCATGGCTCCTAAAAGGGAAGATATATAAACAACTTAAGAAGGGATATAGGGAACAGTTTTAAGAGTACTTGTGGCACTGAAGTAAAAAGTTATAATAATCAAAAAATTTTCACTGTACATCAGTGAGAGCTGAAGTGCCATACTTACCCTAGCTTTATGTAGCAAATTGAGGAATGCAATAATTGAGAACAAACTTGAGTTTGGAGGACCAGTTTGAATACGTGACAGGCAAAGGAAACAATAAGAGAAATAATCTTCTTAGGTGTTAAGTAATGTTTACAGCAGACTCTGCTTTCCACTGAGTAGAGTTACCAGTATCCCCAGCTATGACTAGATACATAACAATATCTGCAATGGTAGGTTAATCCAGGTTTACGTTCCCCTCCATCTGAGCTGGACGTGTTGACTAAGACGGCTGTAACACACAGTTCTTTCCTCCCCAAAGTGGCATGAGCTCTGCGAGAGGTTCATGGTTGCAATTTCTCCTTGTGCCATGTCCTTCTGACATGCCCATCTGTGGTCTCCAGGCTCTTAGAAAGGTATCCCTGTTCTAGGATACTCCTCTCGTTTTCAGCTATTTTAAATGTACTGCAGCATATACTCTCAGATAGTCTGCTGTAGTGTTTCTGTGCATTAATTATATTGGAAATAAACAAAAGCATGTGGATTTGGTACAGGCTAATTCATATTTTTAGATAGAATGCAATTTGCTATTGGCAAATTAATCTCATTTATCCTAGTTTCATTTGTTTAAACTATGTGAGTAGAGTTATTCATGTGCAAAGGAGTTGGCAAATGCTGCCAAATCCACTAATAAATCTGGCTGCTGAACATAGCATTTGGAAATGGAGTTATTTGCCATTCTCATTTTGTAGTATGCTAATTTCCAAGACAACCCACTATGATATTAGAGAAACTAATAGCTTTGCCTTGAGAAAAAGCAAAAAGAAATTATTAGCCTGCCAGTATCGTATAAAGACTACCAGGAAACTGTAGTGAGCAAGACAGATTTGCAGGACTGGACTTTTTTGTCAATCGTGGAAACAATCCCACTGACCTGTTGCACAATATATTAAAATCAAATTCCAAGTATTTATATTCATCTTCTCAATTTTTGAGCTTTCAATTAGAAATTATTGACAGTGCATATATGCATGTGGCTACAATAAATATATAAATCTTTGTCATACTTAAGAATTCTAGGTTAGGGGATCTCACATGCTGCAGACAATGTTGAAGTGGCTGCAGCATTTTAATTGATTTCTGTAGAATATCACAGTGGTATTGTCTTCATAAGAGAGCTGTGGGCTGCCCTGGAGACTTGCCAGAAGCCCAAGGGCTGTATCATATTTACGTCAAATGGACCATATTGCCACCTTTGGCATTAACACAAAGGCGTGTCTTAAAAACCATGCAGGTCCCAACATGCAATGAGCCATTTTAATCCAAGCAGACACAGGCAGGAACTGCATATTCCCTACAGCCAAAGTACCTGTCTGCCTACCAGGGTGACAGCAAGCCTCATCCCAGCTGCACAATTTGTATATTAAGCGAGCAGTTAAAAAAACCCAGCAGTGAAGCCAGTATAATTATCTTTCATCTCACACGAGTTCAAAAGGAGGGCTTTCCCACTGCCACTCTGTTTGCTTAGCTGTCTGCTCCAGAACCATTTTGGCTGTCAGTGGTTTATGTGGAAAATTAAAGGGGGAATGACTGTCATAGCTTCCTAATGACATCTTGGGATTCTTTTACATGCTAAGTCATTCATATCTTTTACAATTTAAAAGCATGATGACATCATATACATAACAGTCATACAGGACTGCCTGCATGTTTGCAAATAAATGTTATCATTCATGAAAATCTTTTTTTCTTATGCCAAAGATGATTAAATAATTCAGGTCCATTTTCACCAAGCCCTTTCTCTGTAAATGAGAAATGCCTCTGCCTTTATCTGTTAATTGCTAATAGCCAAGAGTCCACAGATAACTAACTGTATGTTGCAAGCTTTTATTTATTATTTATTTACAAATTCCAATGGAAGGATCATTAAAAGAATTATTATGGGAAATTATTTTCTATCAACTCTCTGTACATTTGCAAATAATTAGTAGCATTTCAGCTCTGCCTAGGGACTTCTTGTAAAGAACAGTATTGAGATATTGTAACTTCAGGTCAATAATGTATGTTTTCTTGGTACCACTTGCTGTGTAAATAGTGTCTAGTTATCTCTTCCTGTCATGATGCTGTGGCTTTTTGGCTTATTGATACTCTACCAAGTATATGTATTTCACACACTCCAACAGCTTTGTATCACTATAACATACTTCATCAGCTAATGAAGACTGAAGTCAGGCAATTTATTTTCGTTATATATGCAGCTGATGTTAAGTAAACCTAAAAAGTGAAACAGAAGTATGCTAAAACATGCTTGTATCATTCTATTACTTTGATTATATCTCAGTGCATGAGTGTATCCTTATCTGACTCTGATACAGGGCATATTTCTTCTTTCACTCATGTTAATGTACATGTAGTCTGCTAAATGGAAGACCTACTGGTCTTTTGGTTTTTTTTAAAACCTAAAAAGAAGTTGTATCAATTTAAACCACTTTAAGGACTTCAAAAAGCCAATCTGTACCATGAAGTGGCCCTATATATAATTTTGTTTCAGTGTTAGGGAAGGAAGTTGGTGCATCCATTCACTGCTAGAGCTCATAAAATTGCATATCGTGTAAGATCAGTGTACAATGTATCTGAAATATCTGAAAGTCCACCAAGCTTTGTATTTGAAATTAAGCCAGCATCCTGACCTGTTATAAACATGGTGTTCAGCTCTGGTTCTGTAGAGCACAATGTCTGACATACCTGGTTGTGTGAAGGTGATGCAGCAAAATCCACAAGTCCTGTAGTCACTGACTTTGGACAAAAATGTCAACCTGCATCTCTTGGAAGTAAGTCATGTCAGAAAAACAAAGCTAGCTCATCACATTCTTAAAAGCCTAATTTAAAAATCACACTTAAACAGACATCTCAGTGTTTTTATTTGGTGTACTTATGCTGTTTGATGAAACATTTACTCCCTCTCCATGACTGGCTGCATCAGGACTTGCTGTATCAGACAACAATGCTATTCACAGTGTTGGGGGCTTCGTGCTATGTGCCTTTTGGAGTGTTTAGCAGTGACATCCATGATGAAATAGGAGTTTACTTCCCAGCTATCTGCAATATTCCAGTTGCAGAGTAAGTGTTCTTAGTAACGATTTCAGCAAACATAAGGCGCGGTCAGAGTTGTCTTTGCAGAAGAATGGGGAATGCAATCCTCAGTTTCTAGCATGTGAAATATGACTCTCTTAATCAAGGTGATCCACCATACACTATTTCAAATCTGACATAATTTAAATTCGTGCATCTGCTGTTTCTGATTACAGTGCTATTCAGAGTGTTTGGATTTCAACACAGTGAGATGGTTGCAGTTCAAAGGGAAGTATTTCTTTTTTACTTTGCATGAAGCAGTGGTCCCATGCATGTATTTCAGCCTACTAGAAAACAGGCATTATTTATCTGAAACAACCCAAGATAAAATACAGCCAGCTGGCATCCCATTTTTTCAAGCACAATATATTTTAAAGTGAATTGGCCAAATTCCTTCCCAGTGAAGGTTCATAGAAACCCATTGGTTTGATTCAGCAATTAGCCAAATACACACACTGTTATAGAAAAGGTTCATTTGGAATCAAACGTGGAAAATTTTTGAGTTAGAATGATGCCTGAAAATACTTGCTCAGTGGAATGAAGGCATTGGAATACTTGGCTAGATTCACCTTAGGGTTCATCCTAGTTCTTGTGTAAACTTCACGGTAGATCAGAACCACAGATACCCACAGCACCATGCAACCAACGCAGAACAGTGACCGAAGTCCGAGTTGTTGGCAGATGACCCCTAAAATGGGACATGATCACTGGGAAGATGAAGGGACTGTAAGGTGAGCAACGACCTAACATCTCCTGCCTTTCCTTCAGGAGATGACACCATTTTGAACATACATGAAACTCAGTAGGAATTAAAGCTGCAGAGATCAAAGTCCTTTTTCTACCAGCTTCCATCTGCTAATAATTCCTCTCTGAAAATAGGTTTCTTTAAAGGTCTGAGGTTTCTTTTTTTCCAGTTCGTATTCAAATGATGCAATGACAGGAGACACCCTAGGGTGTTACCACACTTTGAGAGGTGACTTCAAGGCCAGCAACACTCCCTGCATGCAACACTACCTTGCAGCATTGTCTCATACCATTGTCCTTTGTTGCTTAAATATTTGGAGAGGTCTGTCATGCTTTGTTATTGCATTTCAGCCTTTGGGAGAGCATGTAAGACAGATCCCTAGTGGAATACTTCAGCACTTGACATGACTTGAAAATTCTTCACCTGAGATTTGTCCAGACAAGGCATTTAGCAGGACATACCAAATGCCTCTCACACTTACAGTAATTTGTTCAATGGTAACCCCTATTATATACAATTTATTTTGATTCATTGTTGCTTCAAACTGCATTTTAGGAAGAATTACAAGGGTGAATTCATTAAATGAGATCCTAATTTTTAGACCAATATAAACCACTAGGAGCTCTGTTAAAGGCAGAACTGCCAAAAATCAAAAACAGGTTTCTATGGTTCTTGGCATAGGGGAAGCTGCTCAAGTTTGGTTCCCAGTAGTTATTTAGCACTTCTAGTATTTTTGTTGTTTCTGTTGCTGCATTCAACTAATTGCCAGGATCTTGAGGAATTTTATTCCGTGGAGACAAATGCTGTATTATTTTTTCCAGGCACTGTTAAATCAGCAGGAGTTACTTGTATGCAATGTTAAAATAGTATTTGTAGTAATATGATATGTGTTTTATTACTTAGTTAAAATTATGTCCATGGCCAAGCTAGGTCAAAATGATACTGTGATTCTTCAATTGCCAATGAAAAAGTAATCATGCTCCAATTTGTGTAAGCATTGTTCCCCATGCACACAGTCACCCAATCAAAGGTCCTACTTACTTATTAAATGCTGCCTTCTCTTTGGCTGCCAGCAATGAAAAGTAGAAATGCCTCTGTATGTTAGTGTCCCTTTTAAACACTTACTTGGCAGAAGTATTTCTCATCTCCATTTGCAGGTGTTTGTAAGCATTATCCATCATAACGCACAAATACAGAAATAGTCTCTGTGACAGTCAAAGCACTCTTTCAGCTACAGGTCTTAACAAAACTGTAGTCAGTTGCAAAAATGTGGACTGACCTTTGGGCATCATGAATAAGAGCAAGCAAGCTATGAGGCACAGAGTAGCAGCCATATGTTCATTATCTTTGACTTTAGAATGCTTGGCAGAGATGTGTCAAGTGTCTCATTCAGCTTTTCACTGCTGTGCAAACATGTGCTAAAATTTAAACTTGCCTCGTATAAAATTTAGAGAGAAAACAGCATTCTCCTAAAAGAGAACTGAAATCTCTGAGATTTGGCATAAGAATGGACTTTAAGGCTCAGAGTAACCCCTGAGTCATGCAGCAGATGGATCCAGTTAGCATCAATTAAAATATGAGAACATTGAGCTGGTTTGGCAGAGAGTTATTGTGGCAGGGGTGGGAAGAAGAGGTCCTTCAAGGAGAAAGTGTAGTAGTAAACCCTACTGCAGAATCTTGCAATACTGAAATGTACGTCTTGTTATTGAAATTAACTATCATGAAGAGATATTTTGAATACTGCACTAAAAGAAAGGTGCAGGATGGACTCTCCCCCACTGCAAGTAGTATCAGGTAACATCCTGATTAAAAAAAAAAAAATACAAATTTCTTTCCCTTTGCTTGGGATTCATTGGAGAGTATCCAAACTTTTATAGTATCAACAAATAAAGACATAATCTGATAAATGGAGTTTAGCTCCTTAAAAGCATTGTAGAAAAATCTTCAAATCTGAGTTTGATTATATGGCAAAAGGAATTTCTGTTTATAAAACAAAAGCTTCTGTCTTCCCACATGTGAGGACACTGCTTGCATACTTTAGAGAACTACTGGAATAAAAAAAATTAATAACCCTATTGAAGAAAAGGAGAGGTGGCTCATTTTTTTTCTTTTTTTTTTCCTGATAGCTGGTACTTGCAATAACAAAAGCATCTAAAACCATGTGCTTCCAGTGTGTCTTGATTTTGTAGGTATAGGACTGTTTTTCAGAGGTTAATTTCACAATGAAATATGAATTTTTAAATAGAAATATTTCTTAACTTCAAATAGCAATGTCTCTTCTGTAGGATGAAATAATAGTCCTCTTAGATAACTTGAAGATGGTAGAAATGAAGTAGCAACACTTGCATGCATCTGGCTTACCTTCTGTCGATACAGGCAAAATATTCATTGTTTATTTTAAACCCCCAGTTTGTAGTTACACCCCTTCGTTTAAATACACCAATTCGAAGAAGAAGAAAAAAAAAAAAGGCTGAAGGAAGAATATTGCTTGCTGTCTCTTTTCCATTCTGTAATTCAGTCCCTGCCTCATACCTGACAGTGCATTTGTTTAAATACGGTAAATACTTTATTACATGTAGCATGATCTAGGTCTTGATGGGGCATTGTTTGCACACAACCAAGCAGGTGTTAAAGCTCCTTTCATAATCTTAATGACACGTGAGCATCTCTAGGACCTTCAATGAGAACATCTACTTTTCAACAGAGACATCCCTTTTTTTTTTCTGAGTGCAGTCCCTTTTCCTGCCCATTTTGTCCTTATGCATGTAGAGCACAGCACTTTTCTCCATCACTTAATCTTTGTTTCTCTTCATCCATGCTGTTCCCCAATATCTGTAGGGTAAGATACCAAGGTAGCTATTTCTAGCTACACAGCACGTGATTTAGAAGACATATAGGCACAGTTGTCTTTGTGGACAGATATCTTCCACTTAGAGACCCCTTAGGATCCAGCTGTATCTCTACGGGAACTGTTGCAAAAGAAAAATGCATTTGGTTAACTGGGAAAAACACAGTGGAAGTTTGGTGCTCAGTTCAGGATGTATGAGTTCACTAGCCTCACGGAGGGACAGCTTGGATTCCCCACCAGCTGGGACAGAAATAATATTACAGATGCAGGTTAAACAGATCTCTGCTGCCGCTTGAAAGGAGGGTGAGATTTCGCGTGTAGGGCTGGTCAGACCACCATAAGTGCAGCAGAGGAGGCCTGGCCTGTACAATAAGAGACTTCATTGGTCTATACTGATGGTCCATTGAGAAGGTGGAAGCTTGGTAAGGTCTATTGAGCTGGCAAAAAAGCGTTCCTTTACAACTCCCATACCCCAGGCTGGTACACTCATAATTTTCTGAAACAATTGTTGTTTACACAAAGTTTTCCACGTTTGGTCTTTCTCCAAAATGAAATTTCATTGTCAGGTTTTAGCAGAAGCCCTGCTGTTGCTGCTTGGGTGGGCACATGTAGGGAAGAAGGATCTTTTTAAAACATCTGAATTTTATCATGCAGTCAGAAAAAAAATGACTGAAGTCTGGTACTTGGAATGAATGGAAGTATTTGCTAATACCAAGCACAGCTGAGCTTTTGCAGGGCGGTATAAAATGTATATTGCTTTAACCCCTTTGGTTAAGGTCAAGAATGAAGTGACTCAATGTCCTGGCTGGTTACAGACATGTTGTTCCTCCATGAAGAACTGATTTGAATATTGAGCTGTGGTTCAGTGTTGTTGATTTCAACATGTGATGGATCAACCCCACAATTTAAGAGCAACCATAGTTGTCCAGAGAACTTGCAAGCCCTCCTGGCAGAGTTGTGCAAGACCAGAGGGTAGTTTGTTTTGTTTTGTTTAATGGGGTTGTAACCTTGCCAAGCAAAAAGGCAGACTGAACATCAGTAAGGACAACTTTTTTCCAGTTTTTATGCTCTGCTGAGATCACAACAATCTCCAAGAGCAGATCTCTAAGTTTTGTAAAAACTGGTTTTGGTAACATGTGTCTTTGGGGTGTTGACTTACAAGCTTGCATTTCCACTACATACTCATAGATAAATCAGGAATTTTATTTGAGGCTTGCTCTGCAACCTTAGAAAAGTATTTTCACCTTTTTTCCTACCTCTAAGGGGTCTAGAATTAGAAATTATCTGACACCAAATACTGTGTAAAGATAAGAAATTACTGTTGTTATTATAGAAATACGGAACTGTGTGGTTACTACAAATACTGGCTTTATGGCTATCATTACTATTATTGAATTAGTAGTTGTGGAAAAGATCTATAATGTAAGAGGAAATAGATGACTGAAAGGAATAGTCTGTTTGACTAAAAAGAAAGAGAAAGGTATTAGACAATTAAGAATCCTCTTTATGGTCCAGTCCAAGAAGAGTATTCAGTGAAGTTATATTAGTCGTAACAAAGGGGTCTTCCTGGTAGCAAAATTGGAGGTATTCCTGCTATCATTCCTCCTTATTCTTATTGTCTACTACCACATAAGTAGCAAAACAGAAATTCACTGAGTCAGTTTGTACCCATAGTGAACATCAGCATCCTTCTTGAAAGCATTCCAGATGTAACCAGGGTCGTAAAACAAAACAGAAAGTTGATGGTTTTACTGTGATGTACGTTACAATCAAGCAGTTATCTGATGGATCATCTGCTTTTTATGATCCATGATGAGAAATATAGCTGTCATATGAGGAATAGATTTCTCATCATAAAACTTACCTCTGTAATTTCAGCACCTGAGTAAGTGCTGCCTCAGGTGCTGATTGTGCTAGTAAACCCTGTCTGAAGAGCGATTTCCCCATCTGTTTCTCCTTCTTCCAACTAAATGCACAGTTTGGCAACAAGTGTGTTTCTGCAGTTCCCTTTGCTTCAGCAGCTGCTGCTATTAAAGATCTCATATGAGGAGGTTCCTGTTGGATAGCTGCTGATGCAGGAGTTCACCTGGGGAAAGAAAAGCCTTGTATGTAGGTCGGTATTTCTGTAGATAGCTGGTGAAGCAATCTCTCATGAGAGTGTTAACTCTCTTGTGGTGCAGATCTCCTCAAGTCACTGCTGCCACTGGAAGGGGCTGAATTCAGGTATGTCAGCTCAGGTTACCAGTGTAATAGGTGAGAGAAAAGCTCCTAGTTTATGTAGGTTTTGTATCTCTGCTTTGGTTAGGCACTTAACTTGACATTTGGGTTAGGTGTCTAAAATTAGAGCTCTCAGACCTCTCGTGCCATATTTATATACAGCATTTTCTCAATGGGAGAAAACAAGATACACATTGAGGACATAAATCAAAACATCCAGAAAGTTGCAACGATTTCACCACTATCCATAAGACTTCTGGTATAAATCACATGGATGTTAAAAGTGAGGAAACCTCTTCATCTAATGTGATGATTGAACCACAGGAACAAATTTTCCTCTCAGATTTGTGTTGTGGACCCCCTATGTTAGGGAGAGGTTATATGTTTCAGTGTGCTGACAGACGCTATTACATACTGTGCTTTATTCACCCCTGTTCTGCTGGCCTCCAATAGCCCTTTGCACCTCTGAGTCTCTCTGCCTTTGGCACTTTTGCTGGTGAGACTCCCAGCTGGGGGTGTGGTTTAGCTAAAATGGGTGCTTTTCACCAGAAGAATAAATTATTCCTGTACTACTGTCTGAAAAGGGTGGATCTGGAGCCAATTTAGTGAGCATAAGTTACAATTGACTTTGGAAGTAATAACTTATACTTTGAGCTTCCTTAGATGTATAGCCAAGGAGCTGTCTGGCTGCATGTGTTTTTACACATCTTTCAGCTAAATTAGAAATCCAAGTGCAAAACCTAATTTGTGGAGATATCTTGGAGATTTTTGACCTTCCCAGAAATACTTTAAGGCCACAAACCAGTCAGAGGGTCTCCTAGTTTCATCTACCCTTTGTTTTTGGGGGTTTTTTTGCCACATATGACACATTGCTAAATAGTGCATGGAGTTTATTATATCTTGATTAATGAATCTGAGTATAATTTGCCCCAGTCCTGGCAAGCAAACTCTGCTGGAAAGCTGATTAGTGAAGAGAGCCAAATTAACTGAACACCCTCTCCAAAGATGTGACCAAAGACTGAAGTATATTCATACATGTCAAAGGTAGAAGAGCCTTAGGAAAGCAGAAGATGGGGATTTCACTGGGCTGAGAAATAGGAGGACAAGGGGTGGAGCCTTTAAGGAGATGGGGAGGAAGGTAATGGTGAAAAAGGAAAAAAGCGTAGTAGAAAAACATCAAATGGAAGATAAAAATAACCATGAATTGGAGATATCAAGAATGTCCAATGATACTTGGTCCAAGAAGGAACCAAGCTGGGTATTCATCCTATGTTATCTGTTGATGCTGAGAAAAAAGAGCTTAAACCAAACCCTGAAGTCAAGGAGAGAATTGGCGGTTGAGTTTAGTGGTCCTTACATCAAGTCAGTGGAAAAAGGACTAAATCAAGCAGAGATATAAAACGCAAGAATACTGGCAGATGGGGACAGTTCCTTTCTTCCTACTTTCAAATTTATGAGTTTAGCCTGGTGGGATACTACCAGCAGTGATGATGAACATTACCATGTTTGGCTGTATTTAGCCCACTCGGTCACTTTTTGGCCAGGCTCCTGATGATTTCATTGGGAAATTGCATGAGAATGTGCAAGTCCCTCCTCCCCAGAAATGGCAATTCCCCCAAAAAATATTCTGTTAGATAGCTATTACTGAATTGCTGGCATACTTGTAGTACACTAGTTAGCACCTCTGATGAGGTCAGTTAAAAAATTCCAGTCTTGAATATAGAAAGTAAAGCACTTACGGTTTGAGGGAAGAAGAGCTTTATTTCAGAGAGGTGCTGAAATTTGTATGAAAATACATAACTTGAGGCACACACATGAGCAAAATTACCCAATGAGAACAAGAACCATCTCTAAATGTTCTTTTAATATGTGGGCTTTAATGTGTTAAACATTATGTATGTTGCTACACTTATTTTTCTTCTTATGTAGACAGGCACGAGTCTTCCCTACATTGTACTTTATCTAATTCTTACACATGCAAAACACAGACCAAGTAGGAGTAAATCTAGTTGGTTGCACCTTTTAGTTAAATATATGAATAACTATTCTGGATGTAAAGCAGCTGAAAACAGTGCTGTTCTTACCTAACATTTCCATGTCTGCTATCATGAAGGATCACACATTTTACACAGTTCCTACACAATAAGAATTGCAGATGACGAATGTCCCGTTACTCATGTAGCTGGTCATTTTTGTATGCAATTACCAGAATTGCATGCTCAGTTCCAGTAACCATGTGCACGAAAATAGGCTGCAACAACCTGCTTAGGGTTGTTAATAGCATGGTCCGAAGTCCCAATCTTTATTGTTTTGTTGGTTTATGCTGGTTTTGTAAGGGAACTGAGCTAGGAATTAGCTTGGTTGTTGACTATTCAAGCAAAAGGAGACATACACCTGCATGTACTGCTGGGGCCACAGGACTGCAGAATTTCTGCATTGACCTGCATATGGTTTAAATACTGAGCTGATGGACCAAAAGAGAAATACTGCACCAGGTGGCCAGCTGTAGTGCATGGTTTAAATAAGGAACACGCAATTTCCGAAATTTTGCGTTTAAAATACATACATCTCTAACTATCAGTGTCATAGTGAGGCATAAGTCTTTGCCATAAGCAATTCAGAGTCAGGCTGCAGTAGTTCAGGAATACTTAATTGGCATTTCTCTTTGTTGCATATCACTGTTCTCATCAGTTCTAATATGTGTTTTTGTTCCCACCTCTACAAACTTCTTTGCCTTAAAGGACTCATGAAGGAAATAATTAAAAAGCACATAGAGGAAAACTGTCTGAGCAGAAGGGGCAGAAATCCAAGGTGCTGTAGGGAGGTGCCCCAAACACTCTTTTGGATGATTATTAATTTTTTTCTTACTATTATTTTATGACACTGTTTATGTTTAATTACTCATGTTTTCCTAACCTGTCTGACAGGCATAATTTGAAGAGCAATAGTAATGATCAAGTTGTGGAAGTGCCAGCTGCTGCCTACGTGCTCAAGCAAGCATAGAGCAGGCAGTGTCAGGAGACAGTACTGTCTCTTGATTAGATCTGAACTTCTGTTTTTTCACATGGATGAAAATGATCCTGATTGTTATTATTTAAATATAAACTATGCCAAAAGAAGCTGTGAAAAATCAGAGTGCTCTCAGTTCACTGCCTGTATGGAATAGTAAGTTCATGGGACTTTACTCCAGTATATGCTGTTAAAATGTAAACTGGTTTAGTTTTAAACAATACAATTGGTCTATTTGGGTCTTTTTAGTGTAAACTGCCAGACATCCCACCCATTTAGGTTACTATGATTTTTTTTTTTTAATATTAGTGAACAATTTCAGTCTTTATACTTTCAAATCAAACATCAAGACCACAGAAGTTACCTGTTCTGCCATATACTGCATGATAGTGCATTGTGAAGCTCAATTAGAAGAGGTAGTATTATTTTGGTTTGGTTTTTTGTCATTGCTAAAGCTTTTGGCTGTCTCATGCTTCAGTTGTGTGCTACTGAAGTGAGATGATGTGGGTAGCATTGCTGAACAGGTAGTAAAACATCATCAGAATGTAAAGTCCTTTTATACTTTTCTTATAGCAAGTGGAGATTTAATTATTATTTTGTGGATACCTTGGCAAAAGTTTAGAAAGTGTTGAGCAGCTTTTGTGATAAGTTTGAATGCTTTTGTATTTCCTTTTTTTTTTTTTTTTAATGCATGGGGTGATGCACTTCTAAAAAGTTCTGATGAAGTCTGATGCCCTTTGGAGTAAAGATGAAATCACAGGAAAAAGGAAGAATTCTCCTGTAGGCTGCAGTATCAATGCACTGCAAGGTCCTTTCTTGCAACTGGTACAGTAAACCCTTACCTGAATGACGGGGAAGGGAAATAAATAGCTGTTGTTATGTTTTGCCAACCTCTGCAGTCCTGTAATTAATACTGTATTATCCTTTTTTGTTTTGTTTTGTTTTCATGAAGCAGAAAGTTCTGGTGTCCTGTGGTTACACACATCTTAGCCTTTTCACATATTAATATTTTGCTCTGACCTCTTACATTTAGAAAAAAATCTCTGTAAAGATGAAAATTAGGTCTTTAGAGAACAAAAGACACCCCAATAAACTCATGAGTTCTTTTACTCTCAAGTCGATCATAGGAACCTGGAGAGGAAAAGTTGAGCAAGCAATCATAATTTTTTAGTATCGCTGGAATGAGTATTTGATTTTTGTGTGAACGAAGCTATAAAAGTAAATCTAGGGCAGAAATAGAAGTGAAAGTCTAGACAAATAAGAAATGCATGTTAAATAAGTCACCTGCTGCATCAAGGTGCTATATGACCACCTGTCCTTGGAGCAATTTGCTGCTGGTGGGCTGCTCACTACAAATCTATGGTACAGACTCACTCAGGTCAAATTGTGCCAGATGCACTGTGATGTGAATGCTTTGGCTCTTTTATCTGTAGTAAGCTATACATCAGAGAGAAGTGGTGAGACACAGCCTGGGTTCTCTTCTTGCTCCTCCCTCTCATTCCAAGGCATTGGTCAAGTCCCTAAATCATCCTGCCTCCTAGCTTTATAAAATGCGGATGACAGTGCTTTCTTCCCATTGTAATGTCATTACTATTGCTTAATTATATAAAATCTATATTTTCTCTCTCTGCTGCTTGATTATATAAAATCTGTATTTTCTCTCTGGTCCTTCATTGTCATTGTAGTGCTGCTGTGAAGCAGTTCTGTTTTGACTAAGTGGTATTACATCTAGTTGAAGTCTTGCTCAGGTTACAAGTGGAATGAAGCTGCCAAGATGTTTATCTAGCTTTCTTCAACTGCTCTTTCAATTCTCAGTAGATATACATAAGTTCTGTAATTCATGGCCTTATGTGTTCATATGTATTGCCATTACAATGGAATACATCAAAGAAAGTAAACCAAGCCATAAGGTTTCATTGGTGACCCACAATGGAAAAGAGATGCGAGCTGTCAGTGAGTTCTAACTGTATATTCCATGAGGTGATATTTGACTTTGATAAATTTTCAGAGAAGGGGCTGCCATTTCTGTGTTTGTGCAATGTACAATGGGACCTTTACCTGGCATCTCTGCCCTGCCGAAACGTGAATGAAAAATAGGATTACTTGTCTGAGGAACAGCTCTGTCTTTCATATTGAAACTTGGCAATAAATGGTTCCCGTGTGAGTGGTCTCAAGAGACACTTTCCTCGTAAAGGAATGAAGTGATTGATTAGGCATCTCACATTTTAAACATTATACAGGTGAAAGCATTGAAATATTCTGAGCCCATACCTACTGCTGTGTATGCCTGAGTAGTTTGCTTGCTTTTTAATTGTGGAACTAAAGAAGTTTTGGTAAGTAGGGCAGGACCACAAGAAAATGCTAACCGTTTTCCTTCTGTAACACTTTTTCATATTTGACTGCTGCAGGGTGAAAAATAATAAAGAATTTTTTTGGTAACAGATCCAAAATTCCTTTCTTGTTTAATTGAAAGTGTTTAAGAGAAGAAGGTCATTGAGAGGACAGATTTCAGGAAGTGGTATTTGCATTTGGTGATGCTTTGGAAAGAAACAGAGCATACTATCCACGCTTTTAAAGTATATATGGTGAATGCACTGCCAAATCTGTGGAATTTTATAGGGAGCTACTGTGAATAGTAATAGCAGTCAATGAATCTGCCTTTTACCTGTACTGTGAAACTGGCACTGTGAGCTTTAGGAGATCTTATTGCTTTTTTGAAACTTATTTCAACATAGTTTCAAAACTGTCAGCAAATCTCTGCTGTGTTACCAGTAATATGAATTGTCTCCCAGACCCCTGCAATATTCTATGCAAAATTCTGAGTGAAGAGGAAGCTGGCACTGGTATGCAATGGACTACCACTAGAAAAGAAAAAGGAACAAATCTATGAGGATACATAGAGAATACCTCTATGTATTCAGAAAAAATATTAAAGCAAAAAGAACACTATAGTAGAAATGAGAACAAAATCTCAGTACAAGATGACATATTTTAAGGATGAAGGAGAGATGGGAAAGTAAGGCCAGATTTATGATGATGTTTGTGAGCAGGACATTGATTCTCAAAAGATAAATGGGACGAGCTTGAATGAAAGAGAAAGACTGGGAGACGCATCAAATTAGTACAGAAAAATGTCTTAAAATAAAAAAAAGATACATGGGATTTTACAGGAAAATAAATTTGCCAAAACATGGGAAAGATTTATACAACAAAGAAAATTAGAAAAATTCAATACCAAGGGAAGGGTGGAAGAAAACAAAATACTGATCTTTAAAAGACAATAAAATAGTTGTATTCATTTTTTTGATTTCTTGGAATATTGTGGTGGGTTTTGTGGTCTGCTCTGAGAGAAAGTGAAAGATGTAATAGGAAAAACTATGATTTTTTTTTTCCCCAGACTTGCCTGTGCAGGAAATGTAATAGGAAGTTATTTTTATTAACCAAGATCACAGAACATGCAACAACAAACTACCAAGAATGGTGTGGAAAATCCGGTTATTTTTCTAGTCAGACCAGAAGAACCTGTGGCCATTGACCAGCAGGAGCCTAAGGGTCAGATTATTAAGCAGTGAACTGGATGGCTACTGAAATCTGTGTGTCTTTAAATACACACCAACAAACTTAAATTACAGCAAAAAGAAATCTTGAACACCATGTAGCTGATTTGTAGCCATTCATGAATTGCTTTGTGGTCTGTTTAGTCTACCTAATCAACACAAACAGAAGACTTGTTTGATCTCATTTGCAAATGTGAAGCCAATTGATTTTACGGCAATATACTTCTTGCTCAGCAGTATTTTTCCACCAAGACAGTCAGGTTACACTGGTCACCAAAAACTGATGAGCCAGAACAGTGAGAGCTTTGGATAGACAGACAGGGGGTTTGGCAGAGTGTTTTGGAGTTTGTCAGGAGGAATGCGTAGCCATGATGCTGAGTGTGCTGGGAGGACTTCATCCTTTGAAAAGCTAGGACAAGCTGTGGCAATACTCAGCCCACATCCCTAGCACACTTGTAAGGGACCATGAGATGAGGAAGTGGGGAGCACAATGCCTTTAGTTGCAGCAATCAAGCATGTGTTTCATCTGTAAAGGACATATGCGGCTGTCTACCTTGTCTGGACTTACCAGTGAACAGTGTTTTATCTTAGCAGGATTGGTTGAACACACATGCAGAGTAGAAACATGTTTGTTTATGGGCAGGAAATGCATAAGCTTTTTAATGAATAAAGTGTGAGTTTGAAGCATTAAATATGAGCTGCTTTGTTGTATGCCAGTACCTGCAAAGGGTTATTCTTTGTAGTGTCCTACTTGGACTCAAACACTAAAGCTTTCATCAAAGCAAATCTGATTATTTTGCACATGGTTTTCCTGAAAGGATGTTATGATTTTCTAGATGTTTGGTGGCTGGTGATAAATTAGGCTTTTATGATGTCATGTGAAAGGCCACTGCTTGGACTTCCTTCTCTATCAAGCATGCTGGAGAATACATTTGGGACATATTCAGCTTCAGAAATTATCCTACCTTGTTTTATTTTAACCCTTTTGTGGACTCTTGCTTGTTCTGTAACTGTATTCAGTCAAAGATAGCTTCACTTTTGCAGACAGAAGGCACAGGGTATCACATCCTGAGTCCTCTCCATATGGGGACTTGGAATTTTTTTTTTCCCTCAGTTCTTGAGCTCCCTTTAAACCTCTCACAGCTTAAATTCTCTCCAGATATTTTGCCTTGAAAAGGGTTTTCAAATCAGATGGAGGTTTTATTGAGAAATTGGAATGCAGTGACGGGTGGGAGATGAGGAGATGCGTTCCATAAATTAGATTTGGTTTATGACCGTTTAAAGGGGGGCTGCTTCTAAAAAAAAAGCCAGCAGTAAAAACAGTATGTAACTTTGTCCAGAGAAGTGGCAGCTCCCCTCTTCATCCTTCGTACTGCAAGGAGGGAGTATTTTACAACTGCTTTTCAAACAATGAGAAATGACCAAACATCCTCTATGCTAACTCTTATGTACTAGTTAATCCATAGCGGGAAGGAAGACGGAAGAGAGAAATATCCATCTCCTCTCTGTCCTTTTCCCCCCAGTCTTACACATGCTTCAGAGGGACAGAGGTTCATATATCAATATAGCAAGTAAAGAAAGGAGTATCATCTCTCCTGCCCAATCTCAGTCACAGCCAAGCCTTCAGAGTGGTGAAGTGAGCACTGAGCACAAGGCAAAGACAGCAAATGCTGTTACAGGTGGGTTAGAACTTTTCAATGACATGCTCTTTAGATGAAAAATTACATTTTGAGTAAATTAATATTTTTATTAAGTCAAATATAACAGCAGACCCTTCAAAAAAAAATTAATGTCGTTTTGGTGTTAGCAAATGCCATGATTTTTTCAGAAATCTGAATATCCATGGGCTAGCAAAATCACAACAAACAATGCATCCTGTACAAGAAAAAGAATTCATTCTAATGAAGTAGTAATATCCTGCATTCATAGATCTACATTCATTAAATTGCTACTTAATGCTCTAAAAGTACATAGATAAATATCTATAGAATACAAGATCACTGTCCTTTGATCACTGTTTTGTTGGTTATCACTTGGTATTTGACTAGCAATGATAACAGAATCTGTTTACATTTCCAGTATATTGTCATAAATGAAGTACTTTTTAGTGGAAGAAGAGAAGAAACTAAGTAGGCTTGCATCATGGATTGCTGGGGTTATCAGTTTTCCTACTCATCTTGGTATGTCAGCCAGTGAAGACAGCTAAGCCTAGGGTCCATATTCCATTTCCAATGAGAAATACATTCGTTACTGAACAATAAACCCAGCTGAAATCAAACAGCTTCACAAAGAGATTTTCTGATCTTTGCAGAAAGACTGATAAGAAAACTAATCAGAGTGGATTTTAAAAAAGGGTGAGAATTACATGAAATAATTTTTAAAAGTACCATGCCCTTGCCTAAATAATACATAATGTGTGCGGCAATAAACCCATGTCTGATGAGGATATTATTATCTTACTTTCACCCACAAAATAGTTGCCAGAGTGGAGAATAGGTGAAGCAAGAAGAAAACACTGAACAGTGAACAAAAGCAGGACTTGAAGATACCAGTGAAAAGAGAAGAAACCTGTTTTTTTCCTGTACTATGGCTGATCTCCACCCATATGAAAGAGGCTAATCTCTGATAGAGTCTTGGTTTTTAGTGATGCAAATGTGACACATTTGGCCAGGGAGCCTGAAGAAGCATGCTCATGTACAACCTCCCCAAAACCTCTGCTGTAAAAGGAAAATTCACAAATGCTTCTAACCCATGTCGTGCAAAATCTGTGTTATTCAAACACCTCTTTATGCCCAGGTTAGCGTGAAGCACGCAAGGGTCAGCTCACACATCAGCAGCCAGGCTACAGGGCAGTGGCAGTCAATGGAAGTGATACCACCTGTAACCAGCATTTGCAAAGAGCAATTCTATTTTGTTAAAAGAGTTGGAAAAGTTCAGCTTGGTTCATAATAACACAGAGTATATAATTAATTGCTTGCATTTGAGCAAACATACTAAAGATTTTTAGCTGTGATGTGTGTGTTCAGATGACTTGGTATGCCATATCAGAAAGAGTTTCTGCTGGAGCAACTCCAGAGGAGGGCTGGAAAGATAATCCAAAGGAGCACATCTCCTGTGAAGACAGGCTGAGAGAGTTGTTTAGCTTGGAGAAGAGCAGGCTCTGGGGAGACATTAGAACAACCTTCCAGTACCTAAAGGAGACCCACAAAAGAGATGGAGAGGGACTTTTTACAAGAGCATGTAGTGATAGGACAAAGGGGAACAGGTTTAAACTGAAAGAGGGCTTAGATCTGATATTAGGAAGAAACTCTTGTCTGTAAGGGTAGTGAGGCACTGGAACAGGTTGTCCAGAGAAGCTGTGGATGCCTCCTCCCTGGAAATGTTCAAGGCCAGGTTAGACGGAGCTTGAAGCAAGCTGGTCTAATGGAAGGTGTTCCTGCCCATGGCAGAGGGCTTGGAACTAGATGATCTTTAATCTTCCTTCCAACCCAAACCATTCCATGATTCTATGACTGTCTCCAGCTCTGATACCTGAACTATCGTAATTATGGCCTGTATGTGGCAAACGGAGTGAGTTTGATCTTCTTCCTTTCCTCCAGAAGTTCCCTGCTTTTTCTGCAGAGGCATTCCTTTGAACTAGAAATCATCTTTCTGTTCAGACGCCTCTGGCATTTTGCAGAGCCATGAGCTGAGGTTACAACTGCACTTGGATCCAAGCTGGGGAACAACTTCCAGGTCTTCCCAGGAGTGCAAAATTGGGCCTCAGGGCAAACTATGAGGGAGGGAAGCACCCTCCTCACTGCAGCCAGCTGTGGTAATTTTGCTGTTTGTTTCCCTCTGCTGTGGAGGAAACACTCTTCAGACTGCCTCATGCGTGGCAACCTGAAAAGCAGCCATGGTCCCACTTGCAGCGGGATGCCCTGGTACAGAGCTATGCCAATCCCCATGCAGGATGGTTCCTGATGAGTGAGCTCAGCGCTGGATCCAAAGTGAGTTCAGCACTGGTTTCACGGATATCAGGCTGTAATTCGGGAGGAATTTTATCTGGCTAGAGGGTCGCCAGTGGCCAAGATGTTTTCTCAGGCTTCACTTGGCAAATGGACAGACCTGAGTAATGCTTGGCCCTGTGAAGGGCTCTTGGGCCTGCAGCTCGGCTAGTGCTCGCACCGGGGCCAAGGGCTGCACATCTCTACTCCCAGGGACCCGCGGGATGCAGCCTCGCCTTGGTTAATGTGGCATCAAAGCGATTACGGTCCGAGGACAAGCCCCCCGAGGCACCTGGGGCCAGCTCCCCCTGCTCCACCGTTTTATCTGTGGTGTCGTAGGGGCTGCCAGGACCGGCGCTGAGTGAGCCCATTTCCCCAGAGCAGAGCATTGTTCCTGGCCTCCGGCCGCCGCGTGGCCTCGCTGATGGACAATACCAGCCGTCCCCGACTTCCTGAGCAGACCAGACAGCTTGCTGTTTTCTGCGAGTCTCTTATCACCCCCTGTCATTGAAAGAGAGGTCTGGCTTCGGCTTCGGTTTGGGCTGATAGGCAGCAGCGAAGTGGAAAAGGCGCAGGGGAGGGAGGGGAAGAGGAGGAGGAGGAGAGAGAGGAGCTCCATTACTGTTATTATCGCCCTAATGTTTATTGCTGCTTCGAGTTCATTTGCCTTAACCCTTTGGAAGCTGGTCAAATTAAAGATTATCAGGCTGATAAGATAAAGCCACTATTCTAACGCCCCTGGTTCCTGGCGAAAAAAAGAAGGATGTGCTCAGGTCTTATATTGACCATGAGGTTTGTGTTGATGCCTTATTGTTGGAGTATAGTGGGGTCCCGAGATAAGACTTTGCCCTAAAAATGCCCAACATTCGCAGCCTGCCAAGGTCCATCAAATGCACAGGGGCTGAGCACCGTGCAGAATCAGTCCTTTCCTCAAGTCATTCTTTCCCCTCCCCTTCCCCCTCAACATGGTTTTAGTAAAGATTAAACTTTCTGAATAGGGAGGGGATTTGCATAGGAAAACATGTTGGGGAAAAAAAAAAATTATGGCTCTCTTACTTTCAATGGCATTTAGTTATATGCGAGTTTCAGCCTATTGGTTGCTTTTGCCTTTTCCTGTGGTTCTTTGCGAACAATACTGTCTTTCTGCAAAAGACTGCTGACCCAAGAGTGGAAAGCAGTCTGTTCATGCTGCATTAAAACAAATTTAGATCAGGAACCAAATTCACTGGCATTCTTCTATTCCCTTGGTATCCTAACTGCTCCACAACTTTGCTTTTCTAAGAATAGTGGAAAGAAAAAATGAAAACTGAGGGACAACACATTTTGGCTCATCTTAAATTCCTGAAGATGTTTACTGTGTTCCTTGTTAGGCTTGGGCTTCGCTCTTGGATATGTTTGATTTTCAGTCTCCTCATATTTACTGTGGAGATAGGAATCACTTTATAATTACACTGGGGTTTTTGCTGTTACTATAGATATTATAACAAACACTACCCTTTGCAAAGAAGTCAAGCCAGTGCTCTCTCTGCCTCATGGATCTCCAGAAGTACTCGTAGAGCAGCACACAGGAGACACAGTGCTTATTATTGTGACTCCTTCTGGGGTTTGATCCAAGTTTAGCTAAACTATGCATTGAATTTTGCACCAACAAGGTGCATGTTTACAGGCTATACAGCTCTGCTTAATGAAATCTTACTGTTTTACTTAATAGAGTGCACAGGGAATAGCTTGGAAGAAGTCACAGTAACTGTTCTCCAACATTGCATCTGGGTTAAAACATGACATCCCTGGGCATGGTGGCAAATGTGATAGAACACTAGGGAATGGGGGTAAGGTTGACGGTGAAAGAACTGCCTAGCAATGCATGCAGCCACCAGAGTATGTGCAACACTTGGACAACAAGTGTTCTCCAAGCAATAAGCTGCAGCACATGCCCATATATACTGTGACATTACTACTGATGTTACTACTGAGATATGCTACTTGAACCCTCATAAAAAATACTATGAAAAATGCTCCAAAAAGGGCACAAAAGGGGAGACTGTTTCGTAAGACAAACTTTGATATATACATAACCGCGATAAAACTTTTTAACAGGGCCTGTTGTGATAGGACACAAGATAATAGGGCAATAGTTTTAAACTAAAAGAAAGTAGATTTAGACAACATATAAGAAAGAAACTTTTTATGATGAGAGTGGTGAAACCCTGAAAGAGATTGCCAAGAGAGGTAGAAGATGCCCCATCCCTGGAAACACTTGAGGTCAGGTTGGATGGGGATCTGAGCAACTGATCTAGTTGAAGATGTTCCTGCTCAGTGCAAGAGGGTTGGACTGAGCATTAGATGAGCGTAAAGTTTAAAGGTCCCTTCCAACCCAAACCATTCTATAATTCAATTATAATGATGAAAATGCAAAACTGCAAGCTATCACTGCCTAATTTATTGATTTTTTCTTTTAATGGGATGAGTTAAACGTGAAAGGTGACGGTTTTAAGAAGGAAATAAAGAAACTAAAACACAAGTGGGGCTTACAGGAAATTATGGTCCCTAGACTCTTAAAATCCTTTCTGACAAAACTTCTTGAGCAAAAAAGTGCAAGACTAAACATGCAAGCTAGAGCCTCCACCAAGCTGGGTCTGTGTTCTTTGCTTATGGGAGCTCTGATGTAAAAAATCACCTTCCAGGCGGTAATGTTGATTGTAAACGTAACCCTGGCTGCTTTTCAGATGCAGTAAAACTGTTATGTGCTTAGATCAAGTTTGTTTATTTTTAAAGGTAAAGCCTTGTCTCTGCTAAAGCAAGTGGAACTGGGCACAGTTCCATTGCAGGTGTTTTACTGAGGACTTGATCGCAGTTTTATTCTAGTGTAAGAGAAAGCAAAAGCTGGCACTGGGTGCTGGCTTCAGTAAAGGCACATTCGAGAGAGAATCAGCTGAGCTGTAGTAATAAAGGATGCCTTGGCCTTCTTTCAGGCCATACTATTTCCTTTTTCTCACATTGTCTTGAGGTTTTAAATTTTCAGTCAAAGTTAATTGAATGAGACAGTGATACATTGCACAGTGAAACCAGATCAATCACTGCACGAGACATAATAGGACTTGCAATGACACTCAGAACAAGAGCTTGGGAAATGTGATATTTACATTAAAATATTTTACATTTTTGTCTCATGATTTTAAAATGCTTTACCACATTGTGTAACAAATTTCTCTCTGCTTATCTGTATGTATTTTTGTGTGTGCATTTGGACAATAAAATTGAATAATCATAAAAGCAAATTTAGTAATAAAGGGGTATTTTCTACATAGTTACACCGCCTCACTTACAGAAAATGTAAAATGGAAAAATTTGCACAGTATAAACTCGTTCTGTTCACTGAGAAACAGTCATATGACAGTGAGCTACACAGAAAGACATAGGAGAATTTACTCTCAGGTGGCAACAGGGAATTTGACTGCTGTCTTCCATCTTCCTTCTCTTTAAATATTTACGTGGATGTTGTTTCTGACTCTTAGCTTGCAGGTAAAACTTGTCATTACTATTCACGTATGTTAACTATTTGCATGGAAAATAAGGGCTTGTTCCTCACAAAATGGATAACTAAAAGCAAAGAATGTTACATTCATGATCTGAGTACTGTAAAAACAACAGAAAGCCTTAACCAGTGTTTTCAGGTTGCAGACTCAGCTCAGTATCTAAATCCTCAGAGTTTTCATGGAGTCAAAGGGTTGGGTTTTCCTGTCAGTATGTAAAGCACAATGCCACAGAACAAGTTATCCTTGGAACAAGGAATACAAAACATGAAGTGGTGTCATTTCATCAGGTGCTTTTCCATCAGGAACAGGGATATGGGGTAGTTTATATTCAGCAGCAGCTGTTTTTCAAGAACCACCCCCCCCCTCCCACCAAATCAGCCCCTTCCTCCCCCCAAAAATCCAGATTTTCCCCTGTGGAACTTCACCTCTTCTTTCTTTGCTTTCTGATTTGGTTGCACCTCCAGAAAGTGATGCCCTGGCACTGAAAAATCAATACACTTTAATGATCAACATACTGAAGGTTTTTTTGAGCGGTGTCTTTTTTTGTGGATTTTTTCCTTTTGGGAACCTGACAGATGCATCTCTGGTTTCAGTGAAAGACTTAAATAATATAAACAAGCAGTCATTCTGTTCCAAGAGAAGCTTTTTTAATATTCTTATTTTATTGTAATTACCTTATTGTTTTCATATTACGAGCTACTTGTAGAAAAATACAGGAAACATGACTGCAATACAATCCTTTAATCAGGAATAGCTTTGTTCCAGTCATCACTTCCATTCCATGTTGAAATTTTGGCTAATAAGAATACAATCAAACCTCGAATTTAGGTGTAATATGGTGTTAATAGTATGGCTTAATTTGATCTCTGTACCTAGTAACTTCTGTAAGTGAACCTATTTAAAAGTGCCTGGGAGATATTTTACGCTATTTTCAAGTAAACAAACAAAGTTTAGCATTTCTCAGAAGTACACAAACTTCTTCAAGAGAGCCATTTTTAATCTTTTAACCTAAGTCAGCTGGGGAATTCATATTATCATATATATTAAATCTTTCTTTTTCTCTCTCTCATTTTTTTTTCACAGATTATGCCCTAATGCCCTTAATGCATCACTTTTAAAGCATCTGAAAGTTTAAGGGAAAAATGTATTTTTTATACCTACATGGATTCAATACACTAGTTGTTTGTGTGATCTCTGTGTATAATCCAGCACTGCAAATAACTTTTACAGATTTGCAACCTCCCCCCACCCTTATTTTGGCCTATTCAGCAGATAAGTGTTTATGTTTTTGAATGAAGGGCTGGAATTAGGTAAAGCATTTTTTTAGATAAACTGTTTTAACAAAAAGCATTTGTCCAAGAAAGTTAAAAGACTGCTCCCAAGCTGTTCAAAAGCAGAATGCAGCTACATATAGCAGGCCATGACAATTCATTCTATGCTTCACAGTCCATTTTTTTTTTTAAATAGGAAGCCGGTATCCTAGATAAGGCTCAATTGCAAAGAATGTATTCAATATGAAAATTGTGGGTGTAAAAGTTTTACTTACATAACATTCATAAAAATTAAAATCTAAGTTTTACAATATGGCTTTTATGACTTAAAACTAGGTGGTGTTAAAACACTTCACTTCTAGCTAATGGCTTGAATTAGGACAGAATAAAAAAGCAATTGTTTTTATACTGAAATTAGTATTTTAAGAAGGATTTCCTTGTTTCCAGACACATATATATATACACACGTATGTAAATTAAACTGAACTCCAGATAAAAGGCATACCTCCATGAGCACATTAGAGTCTGATCCAAATTTTATCAAAGTTAGTAGGCGTCTTTCCCATTTCAAACCAGATTTTGTAATCCATATTCACACGACCCTCCAGGGGATCCCTCAAGTTGATGCGGTTTTGCATGACTTGGCCTCAAATGTCTGGTGCAGTTTCAAAAAGCCCATTATAGGGCTGCAGTAGGAAATCATTTAGTCTAATTTAAGGAAATCATGGCATTTTTTATTTTCATATCATTTTGTTCTGATCCATCTGTTTACTCTTTTCTAAGGGTGAGCTGAAATGTTTTTTAGCCTGAAGACTGAACTAGTAAAAATGCTGCCTGGAATAAGTCTGGGCAGACGTGTTTGTTCCACATCCCCTTCTTCAGTGCAGTATTTCCTTTGGTGGATTTCCTCTGCTCCTGGAAGCAAGCTGTCTAGCTTTTTGGAGCAAAATTATGAAGAAGAATTTCCTACATTTTACTGCACAGGATGAGGTGATTTTGGAACTTAACATGACCTGAACCACATATGCACAAAAGAGAGCATCTGAAAAATGTAACGTGCAGCAGTACAAGTTAAAAAATCTAGTCAGAAAATGCTCCTTAGCTCCACTGCTGGTCAGGGGGTAGAAAAGGGAGGAGAAAGGCAGACCATGCATTTTTCTGGAAAGCTTGCTGTGTTACCACCATGAAGTCAAATGCAAGAGGAGAATTCAGCCTTAGCCTTGTTGTTCTCTAACAAAACTGGGTCTGTCTGGTTTTCCTTAAACCTAGACAGATATGATTTTAGTATTTATTGCTACAGAAAAACACAGCTTGTGAGGAAAAAGAATATATTTTATTAAATGAACACATACAGTTGGAAAAAGCTAACTGTTTAAACACATTATTTGAAATTTAAAGAAAGATGAGGTCAGGTTTTGCATTCAATTAGAAATGCAGTCAAAGGAGCTTTTGCCTTTGCTTAATTTTGTTACATTATTTTTGATGAGTGGTTGTGGGATTGTTTTGGTGTGGTAGCACTTTTAAGGATACTTGAACAGTAAGGTGAACATGACCAAAGTCTTGGTTTCTGTAATGCTTTCAAGATAATTTCTTTTAATTTATGAGATATTTAGACTTCTATTTGCATGTGGATGCTCAAAATACTATAGAAGAAAATTAGTAGACATTCAAAAGCTGGACATTTACTACTATTGCATATGGTTACCCATATCCATTACAGTCTTTCAGCATCATCTGTCTGTGATCATGTTTTTATTTGAAAGAGACTAGTTGTCATGTTTGCTCTGTGATTTACATTATTTAAACAAATGGGGGAAAAGAGAATTTGAATCAGCTCATTCACTAGCATGACTAAGACGTACAACATCATCTTACAAAATGTTCACCATTATACGGCCATAAGGCTGGAGTTCAAGCCCTGTGCACACACAAGAAACAGAGTAACTGTTTCAGTCTGAAATAACCTGGTGAAAGCATGCTGCCTCCTGGTGAATTAATAGGCATATGAGCTTCCACTAAAATTGCATCTTGAAGAGAAATATTTTGTCTTCAGAAGAGTCCAGCCCTGGCCATGCTTGGCTCACAGAGAAGTATGAGCAACGGGGAGGCCATCGAGGTGGGGAAGGTGACGGTTCTTGCAACACCTCTCTCTTCTTTTCCACAGGATTTTCTGCAAGGGGACTGTACCAAAGCTAGGCAAAAGCTGAACTGGAAGCCAAGAGTCACGTTTGATGTGAGTGGCTTTTCTGGAGTGCTTTGTACCTGCTGGGTGTTCACATCCTCTAAAAGCAATTCACAGGGAGGGGGAAGGGAGTGGGGGACCTCTGTGTGGGACAACTTGGGCACACTGAGAAACCCCATTTTTGGTGAACCTGCAGGGGTTCTTGCTTTGAAAACAGCAGCCACTATTGCAACTATGGGCACCCCAGTGCAAAGCAATGCACTGACACACACAGGGCCAGGGCTGCTGTGGGAAGAGCCCAGCAAAGCCCCTTCCCCTCCTCGTTCTGCTGTGGGGGACCAGGGGGCTTGTCATGCTCTGGGGCATTCCTGATGTACTGCCTGTTTGCCCCTGCACTGGGGCCCTGATCTGTCTCTCTCCCTCTTTGCAGGAGCTGGTCAGGGAGATGGTAGACGCTGACGTGGAGCTCATGAGGAACAATCCCAATGCCTGATCCCTGGCTGGGCTGGGCAGGCATCAGAGGAGCCATGCCAGGGATACAACCCATGGCCAGCACATGCCAGGGATACAACCCATGGCCAGCACTGCCATGGGGTTGGTACCTGCCCCTCCCTGTGACGGTTTTATTGTTGGCCTGCCTGTGTGTGCAAACCCGGTTTTATACCTCCCTCCACCCTCCACATCCTCCCAGTGCCTGTTGCTCCACAGATCATCCCAGGGTCAGCCCTGCCTGGACTAACTCTGTATCCTGCCATTAATTAGAGAAGGGTCATACTGAACCTGAAATATTGATCAGGTAACAAGCCCACTGATTTAATTTTTTAATTAAGACTCATTTTTCTATTACCTAGGACCTCTAGCATGTTTTAAGTACTTTCTCCCATTTGAGAAACAAAGCATCCCCTGCCCTCCACCCCACAATCTCCCTCTCCTCCAACAACAACATCAGCAAACCTCTGGCGCTAACATGGGCTCACCATCCCTCCAGACCTTGCTCCACAGCTTCCCCTCTTTGGTCTTTCCTGAACAATTGTTGGTTTTCTTTTCTGCAGCCTTACCTCCACCCCAGCGGCCCATTTCCACCACTTGAACTCTGCAAAAGTTTGGATAACTTGATATAACTTGCAGTGAAATCGCCTTTTGACCATGCCGAATTAATTCCTAATTGCTGGAATTGCTTTCAAACCAGTCAAGCCGGGGCTTGAATGTGTTTTTCAGATCTTCATTTCAGAGTGTGCATGAGTCACAGAAAGCCTTTTTCTCCCGCACCACCTCAATCTGGGGGGTTTAGGGTGTTTTGGTTTCTGACCCCCTCTCCCCAGAATTAACCCATTCCCATTCCACCCTTTTCCTGCTTACTATAATTAAACCTCAGACGGGAACTTGAACCATCTCAAAAGATGACTAAAGAAATAAAAAGAAAATAAATAAAAAAGTTTTAAAAAAATAGAAACTTCAAGGTGAGTAAATATTTTTTTGCTTTTTGTGCCAAGGTACCCGGGTTATCCAGAGGTCGTCAAGCCCATACATTTCCCGTTGGTTTCGGATCTTCCACCCATCAATTACTCCCATCGTTTTAGCTTTTTGCCTGGAAGTAAGCAAAGAATGAGAAACACAAGCGGGACATACACAGGAAATACACTTTCTCAAAGTTCATCTCTTGCTTTTTTACTTTCTGCAGGGGGACACCGCTGTTAAAAGTGGAGGGAGGTGGCTGAGCACGGAGCTAGGGGCTGTGGCTCTAGCTGGGCGCGGGAGCGGGAGCGTGATGGAAGTGATGTGGGGTGACAGGAAAGGCTCGGGAGCAGCCGGAGGGAGCCAGCCGGCCTGAGAAAGGGTGCTCGGTGCAGCGGTCGCCAACGGCGGCATTTGCCCGGAGGTGCTGTGAAAAACGCGCAGCCCGGAGCGGAGCGCACCCGGGCAGCCCAAGCAGCCGCTTCCTTTGGGGCTGTCCCCTCGAAAGTGCGACCATGCCAGCACAAGGGGGAAAGGAAAACGTGGAAGCCCAGGCGCTGCTTGGGATCCTTCCTACAGGTGCACGGTGTACGAGCCCTCACAGGGCAGAGAGAACAGGAGAGGGAAGGATGTCCCCGTTGCACTCGCTCCAACCGCTGCCCTACGCATGTGAGGCTTTCCAGCCCCCACGCGTAGTTTCCGCGGAGCACCGGGGCTCTCCCAGCATAAACCAACGCCGAGTTGGTCGCAGAGCTCCGTCCGTGGGAAGGCCTGGAGCGCCCTGCAGCATCACGCACACATTCCCTCTCATCCCGCGCGTATACACCTTCACGCGTGGGTATATTTATATAAAGTTTTCTTGGGTGTTTTTTCCTCGAACGGGTACGACTCCGCAGCTGTGCCTTTTTTTTCTGGAATAAACTAGCAATAAACTCCCTTCCTTACATTAGATGTCCCCTCCCGCAGCGAATGTGCTACACAGCCCCGGCAGTACGCTCTTGCCCCCTCTGCCGTGGGCACCCACCCGTGTGTGGCCGCATGTCTGTGGCTGTGCTCTGCGGGCTGCCGCCGCACACCCTGCCACGGGAGAAGTGGTGTCCTGTGCCCAGACCCAGCCTCCCCATCCTGGGGCCGCTAAGGGGAGGGGACGAGCTCCTCCTGCCCGGCCTCACCGAGGGCTGCCCCCTTCGCAGCGCCTCGGACAAGCAGTCAGAGGCTGCGGGTGGCGGGTCTTTGGTGGCGCATGGAATAACAGTAATTTTAAAAAGTATCACAGTGCTTTTATGACAACACATTTTTGTATTGCTGAGAACTATTTTTCTTTTTTTTTTTTTTTTTGCTTACAGTGATTCACTGGGAGTCTTGCTGGTACATTTGAATATTAGTTTAGACAACTCTGTAGAGATCTGAAAACTTCGACTGCCCGGCTTTTTTTTCTTTGGTATGTTTAAGTGTAGTGCACTCAAGAGAAGCGTTCTCATTATTTGTTTTCGTTCTCTATATTGGGGACAGAGAGAGAAAAAGGATGGGAAAGCAAAAACTGATACTATACCAAGCCGTCCCTCCGCGGTGGCCTTGTGCTTTTTGCTGCTTTTTTAAGAAGGAAAAAACCACACCACTGGTTGTGATAGGACAAAACGCACACTGCCCCGCTGCCTTGGACCATTTGGCAAAGGTCTGAATTGCTTTTCAGTTCCCTCTACGCTACCTTCCTTGCCTAATTCTTATTGCTTCTAAAGTAACACTCTTTGCATTGACCATGGGATCACATCTTGAAATAAGTAATAACAAAAAACCCCCCCAAAAAACCTAAAACAAAACACTAGCACACTACGATTTAGGGAAATGATACTGTATATGTAGCTAATAGTAACACAGTTACAGACTTGTGTTCTGTACATCAGTTTAGTGTGCACGTCAAGCGTTTTGTGGGTCCAGGTTCGGAAGATACATCCCCCCACTGTCCGTCTCAAGTCTCTTACGGAGTCACTGCACCTTCGTTAATGGAAAAGGGCAGCTCCAGTAGTAAATAACCGAGCATGCTTTTAATCTCCCACATCTTTCACAAGCGTCCCACCACCCACAGCAGCAGCACCGAACAAAGCAAAAGGCAAGGTGGGTGTATCCTTTCTCGGATCCTCTGCGTGGCACCGGCGGGGAAAGGCTGGTTGGTGGTTGTGTCCAGCTTATGGACATTCTGCCCTGTCCGAGGCCGGAAAAACGGGCCCTGGAGCCCTCCAGGAGCCCCCGCCCGGGCAGCCTGTCCCCACTGCGCTGTGGGAAGCAGAGAGGTTCACCCCTGCACCGCTGCTAAGAGGAGAAGTGGGATAGTAATGCCAGCGCTGGGTGGTGGAGGCTGCCCGGGCATGCGCCCCGTCGGGAAGAGGGGGTTTCGATGGGCAGGGAGTGGAGAGCGGTCCAGCTCCTGCCCAGTGGGCTGCAGAGGGCTGGGGCGCGATGGGGAAGGCCGGCCCGGCCCGGCCCTGCCTGCGGCTCCCTGCCCGGCAGCGCCGGGAATTACGACCAGCGACGGCCGGGCTCGCTCCCCCGCGCCCGCCGCCTGTCAGCTCCGCCGCGCCCTCCACGTCTCTTACCATAACTCCAGCCCCTCACCTCCCCGTGGGAGCCCCTGCCTTTCCCCAGAACCTGCTTCCTAAAGGTAAAACTGCACGAAAACGCCCCTATCTTAAATTATTTCATCTTAGTTTCCTTCTTCTGAGGCCTTTCAGGGCCGCTCCGCACCGACACTCGTGGCTGCAGTCCCCGCGTAGCACAAGGAGCGCGGCGGTGGCCCGCGGTGGTCGGCCCCACGGGAACAGCAGCCCTCGCCACCTCTGCAAAGCAGTCGGCCGCCAGGCCGGGCCGTGTCGGCGCATGCCCCAGGCCCGCCGGCGACGCAGCGGCGACGCTCCCCGGTCCCGTCGCGGAAGGCCGGCGAGACAAAGCGACGGGGTTTCGTCGGGTCGCGGAGCAAAACCGCCAGCGCCACCTAAAAGTACACCTCGACGCTCGGAGCGCCAGCCCGAAGGGTAAAAGCAAACGGGGGCTGAAGGGGGGGTAGCCCCGCTCCTCGGGTACGCAGACGCCGGGGTAAGGTGGTGGTGGGAAAGCAGCTCCGCGGCCGGCTCTGGTCGCGCTCGGAAACGCATTGACTGCTGTAAGTGTATTTAGAAAAATAAAATTTAGGTGTAAATTGGTGGAATGGAAGAGTCCCCGCCGCCACCTCCCCCGGCCCCTTGCACATAAAGCAGCCGCGTCCCCCCGAGCGGACATGAGGGTCACATCCTCTTCCCGCTACTCGCCCAGCCGGGAAGGCGTGCTCGGGGCTGCCCCGGGACAGCGCGGGGAGAGGGGCACCGGCCGGGGGTCGCCGCCCCTCCCGCCTGTGGGCAGCGGCCGCGCTCTGCCTCACCTTTGTGACCCCCCTTCACTTCTGATGGTTCGCTTGGCGGAGCATTTGTCTCCAGACACAACAAACCCAGGACGGAGCCCTGGAGCAGGCAGGGCTCCAACGTTTTGACGGGTGGAAGAAAAACATCAACAGATACTTTACAATTATTTGGTGATGGGGGCTAGGAGAGGCAGGCGGAGGAGAGGTCGCTTCACAGCAGCAGACACTAATTGCAACCTTTGCTTTGCTAATGAGCTCGCACCGATGCATTCCATGCTCCACCACCGTCCCACACCCTCGGGGGAGAGCTTGGGGGGTGGGAAATGGCGTCGGGAGAAAGTCGTAATTTTTCTGCAATTCGTTATTCAGTTTAAAATCCATCTCATCCTTGAAAGGCGAGGTTAGAAGCGCTGGCCGCCAACACTTTCATAAATCCTCGCTTGGGGAAAACGGCAAGCAGCTCCTCGCTGGCAGGGGCGAGGTGTGTGAGCGCCGGCCCCGGCCCGCCGCCTGCGCCTCGTCCTGCGCCGCAGGCAGCCGGGCATCCCCGGCCCCGGGCGACGGGACGAGAAGAGCGACGTGCCCTCCGCTAGCTAAAGGGTTTAGCCCTATTTCACACAATCGGACCGGGGAAATGCATATACAGAACACATGCAGGAGAAAGAGTTCCACTAGAAACTCGCATCAAAAAGGCACTGCAAATGTATTTATACTGGGCAATCTTGCAAGCACCGACATTGTTTAAACAATTCTCTTCTGCTACGGATGATATTATCAGTATTTTTACATTATCGTTCAATGGAAAACATTCTTCTTTTTCCTTATTTTAAATATTTATTTTTAAAAAAAAGTATAAACGAAAGAAATTAAAGTCGGCCGCTTAAATGTTCTGGCAAGTAAATAAATTCCAGGAATGTTTTGGGGAAAACGGCAATGGCGTTTTTTCTGATCCGACCGCTTGCCTTCCGAGGGATGACGGTTCTAGTGATATGACCTGTTTATTCATCGATTCGTATAATATATAAATATGCTGAACTCGTGAGTGTAATAATTTGCGTTTTTTCTACTGGAGGAAATTCAGCTATTTTAAGAGTTAATGATTCTAAATGTGTTGGTTTTCCTGGATTCTCCCCAGGGGTGATGGAGGCTGGAAAGGAGGGGCGATTTCAGTTTGGGGGTTTCATTGTTGCCGTTTTAATTCTGCTGAACGCAGTATAAAGCAGCTGACCTGAACGTGGGGGTAACACACTGCACAAGCAAGCCCCCTGACACCTAAAGGTCAGGTGAAAGTCTCCAGCAGGTAAGTTGCAGGCCGGCTGCCTGCCCAGCTCACTTGCTCTCTGGCTCACAAATTGTTCCCTTCTGCCCACCCAAGTCGTTTCAAGCTGTGTTTGTTTCGGGGGCAAAAAAATTGCCGACCACCCAATTCCATTTCTGCCGGAGATCTCATCGGTAGCCCGAACTGCCTTCCCCCTCCCCATCAAACCACTTTTTAACAGCTATTATTTTGTGGCACACGCATACCAAGCAAGGCGCAAGTTACGGGCCTAGAAGGTCGCGGAGGTGTGTGCGACAGATGCGTTGGCTTGGGGGAGGAGGAAGAAATCCCCCTCCACCAAAGACGCTGCCGGCTAAACGGAGGGAGGGAGCCTTTGCCGGCTGCTTCCCCGACCCGCGCCGCACAAAACAATGGTGAAACAGGCCGGGACGAAAACATGCCCCTCGGACCACAGGGGCTTCCCCGCGGGGCTGTGCTGGTGTCTTCTCCCTGAACACTGCTGAACACCCCCCAGCCATCGGGTGTCCGGCAAATGCCATCTCGCAGCCGCTTGCCAAATCGCTGGCCGCCAACAGCGTTACCACGGAACTAAACTCTGAGTTAGTTGCAAGTGACACCGAGGGTTCCTGTTTCGGCCGGACCAGCCAGAGTTACCCTCGGGAGAGCTGGGGCTTACTCCTCCGGCCGTCCAAGCAGGCCTTTTACGACGCCTTGTTGCGAAATGAGGGGGTCTCCCGCTCTCGTCCCCTACACATCCGACCGTTCGCTACCCCTATCTGCACTTCCAGCCCCCGGCCTAGGACAAGACCTGCCCGTTGCCCCAGGTGCGTGTGCATAATTTTAAGGAAAAATGGGGGGCACAGAAGTGCTGCGAGGGGTCCCCGGTGCCCCCCGAAATACGGGGCTGTCGCCCGGCCCCGCAACTACAGGGCAAGGAGGCGGACCTCCTCCGCCGATGCAGCTATTGTTTCGTTCAATTAGGCTCCGCTTGATAAAAAACAATCGCTCGTTAACCCTCGCCCCCCTCCCTCCCGGCTGGTGTATTGTGAATGGCGACATCGTCTCCCTTGACCCCCGTCTCCTTTTCTGTCTTTCTGTCCCCTGAAAAATGATTCCGCGAGCTCTGATTGAATTTTATTCCTTCCTGACCTGGCCCGTTTTTATTGCATGGACACCATCAATCTTGACCTAACGCGACGTTTGTTTATTACTTTGGAAAGAAGCGAATGGCTTTATGAGCCCCAGCGTAATTAAACCAGGAGAGCTCCCTTCACCGCGGCACCGCACCACCTTTGGGGCGGATTCACCACAGACAAGCAGCCGGGGGGGCGAGTCAGAAGGGAAAAGAGAAAAAAAAAAAAAAAAAAAAAGGTGGGGGAAAGCTATACGGGAAGAGTAACTGGCATCCTCCCAGCCCGTGAGCTTGTGACCGCGATGCCGATGGATCGAAACCCACGCGCGTCCGCGGGGGAGCACCAAGCAGCTCCCTTACTCCACAGTTCAGGCCCGCCAGCCTCTTGCGCAGCTTGCCGCGTAAACCTGAGCTCGCCCTCCACCCTACCCTGGCTGCGCGCCTGGGCGCGCTACCTGTGCCCCCGCGTCACCCCGGACACCCTGACGGCGCCTGCCGCCGCGCTCCTCATTGCCCTCCCCTTCTAGAAAAGAAACAAACGAACCAAAACATCAGCGCCTCTTAAAATGACGAAAACATTTTGCCAAACCACCCGGCCCTGACACAGAGAGACGGGGGGAAAATGGACTTAGTACGCCGAGGAGTTTAAATTACGTTACGAGACAAATTAATTGAAATCTAATGTTCAATTAGCTGTCGCTGTTGAAATGAGCGATTTGGGGAAGTGGGAGGCAGAGAGCTTCTTAGGGGCCGGACTGCAGCGCTCCTGTACCTGCGCGGCGGTGCCATGTGCGCGCCTCGGCGCTGCACGCTTTTGCCTACGACGTGATAAAGACTGCGCGCTCTGACCTCACACTCGTCTTCACGTGGGCGCAGAGGGGCGCGCAGCCCCCCGGCCGTGCGCCACCGCTCCTTCCCGCGCAGCGGCAGCGCCACTCTGCCTCCCGCAAAACCCGCACCGGTCTTCACGTGCGCCGTGTGAGACTGGCCCGCAACGCGCAAGCCAAGTCTCCGGAGGCCAAGGCGAAGCTTTAAGCTCGTCCCGCTCCAGCAGCATATTTTTGGGGGGGATCAGGGCAGCATACAGCCGACCGGTCAATATGCTGCCGCCCCAGAGTTACCGATAGTGTTATGACGTTGAACCTAAGTATGAAAATAGTCTTATGCTAACTTCCAAGCGCCTTTCCCGAACTTCGTGGCTTTCAGAAAGGACCCCAGATATGGTAAAACGCCAATTCGGAAACACTCCTTTAAACATTTCCATCCACAACACAATCTCACCATGTTCTCCATCTAACCCAGCCTGTGGAGATAGAGAAGGGGTTTTAATCAATGTCCTCTTGACTATTTGCGTGCAGTTCTCTGCTATTTTTGGTTATGACCTTTGTAGAACATAATATGAACTGTAATTGCTTTAAGAAGAAATTCTAAGGAGGGAACTTAGGAGAATATTCTTCTCCTCCACATTTTCCACAGTTTAAATGACAGATGAACAAATACAAGTAAGAAACCCCTAAACACAATGGTCCCTCAAATTAATTAAAAAAAAAAAGTTTTGTTTTTTCATAGACAAAAAGCAAAGCAATAGTTGGGGAAAAAAATCAGTTTGAGGTATAAATTCAACAAAAAGCCCCATGCTAACCTGGCACCTAAGGGACCGCTCTCCTGGCACTTAAGGGACCACTCTGCAGGCACTGCTGAGGTCGAGCGTCCCCGTTCACTGTAGGGGCTGCCAACACAGATGTCGAGGCCTTACGGAGACACATCTCAGTTGTTGCCCAGGCACATGTCCCGTGCCCACCGCTGCGCAAGGTCGCACTGCATCTCTTTTGGCGTTCATGGCAGGCCCGATTCTCCTGGGAGACAATCATAGGTCAGAAGGGACGCTCGGGTTTGCCTTCTACTCTCAAAAGGAGGGAAGTACCCCACGCTGGGCCCCACTGCCCGCAGTTCGTGCCTTACAGACAGGAGGGCAGCCCGCGGTCAGAAAGCCCCGCTCCATGACCCCCAGCGGCACTGCCCCAACCTTGAATGGTTTATAGCAAGACCGCCCGGCCTTTCCCCATCTCAGCAGCAGCAGCAACGCCTCACACTGCAGGCTTCGGCCCGGCGGAGTCCGGAGCTGCAGGTCCCCATCCGTGCAATGCTGCGCAGGGACCAGCGGCACTGGCCTGCGCTCCCGACGGGCACCTCCCGCGGCCAAGCCCGCACTTTTCACCGCCTACCGGGGGGACCTTTAGCACTACTGATCTTATTTTTGTTGTGATCAATTTCTGTGCGGAGGAGGAGAAGAAAAAAAAAGTTATGATTATGGTAATAATAAAAATAATGATTTTAAAACTAAAGCAGAAATGCGTGTGCGGTGAGCCAGCCCATCGCACTGAGAACGAGGAGGTGACCTCCGCCAGGACCACGCACGTCACTTCAGGAAAGATATTCCCTCCGGGGGCAGAGGATCCCGACACGACCTACCTGCGCCCGAGCAGGAGGTTTCCCTT